>NC_061118.1:157760647-157770002 GCF_002878395.1 Capsicum annuum
CCGCGCCCGAGCCCAGGCCCCCCTCCCCCACCTGGACCCGGAACCGTGTTCGAGCCCAGCCACCCTTCCCCCGCCTGAACCCGGGACTACGCCCGAGCCCAGGCCCCCCTCCCCCGCCTGGACCCTGAACCGAGCCCAGGCCTCTCTCTCCTTGCCTGGACCCGGAACTGCGCCTGAGGCCAGACCTCTCCCTCCCCTACCTGAATCCGGGATCGCACCTTAGCCCGAGCTCAGCCCCCCACTTGAATTCGGGACCGAGCCCGAGCCCAGGCTCCCTTCCCCGCCTGACTCGGGACTGCGCCCGAGCCTCCCTCCCATTAGTTAGACTCGGGATCGCGCCCGAGCCCAAGACCTACCCCCTCACTCCCCCGCTTGAGCCCAGAACCCCTCTCCCTATTTATATTAGAAAACCTAAAAATTATTACTTAATTACATTCTCGTATATGCTTACATTTTTCTTAGTCATTTTACACACTTTAATTTTACATAGTTTTCCCAATAAAAAGTGAAATAATTTTGACCCTTTTTCTTCCCAATACACTAGGTGGTTTCTTCCCATCTATTCTAATCCTCAGAGGACAGAGTTTATGGTACCTTTAGAGGGAGGAGGCAGGTATCCAGTGGATTTAGTCGAGGTAAGTGCAAGCTGTCCCGGACACCACGGTTAAAAAATAAAATAAAAATTAAATGAAGTATATTTTTATCTACACAGTTAACATTGAGATCTGATACTCATACCTTCGGGTACTACAGGAGACTGGGAACAGCCCCGCATGTCAGCTCCATGACCGTGGTTATGGCAACAGATTATGTAAGACGGCACTGAAAGATGAAAAGAGGTTTTAGAAACAAGAAAAATACTTGCAGAACAATAAAGCGAGTACTCTAGCCACTACAAATTTGTCATGTTCTGAAGTACTTTAGCATAAGGCCATTCTGTTTCTAATCCATCACTGTGAATTCAAGCAAACACTTCTCTGAGAGACTCATATGACACAAAGTCATTATTCATAGGCCAGCCATGCTGATACACGATATAAACCAATAATCAATTGAGATAAAATATATGAAGTTATGAACCACATTAGCAGATGAATCTTCAATAACGACACCAGCTTCCAGTGTGCAAAAAATTTTTGCTTTATGATAAAAAGATTTCTAGTGGATGAACAACAATCCTTTGCTACTCATTACATATTCATTTATTGAAAGGTAGCAATGGTCCATTTTATTTATTGAAACGTAGCATAGGCCCCCATTTTACTCATTATATATTATATTTATTTATTGAAAGGTAGCAGAGGTGCATTTTACTTTAACAGATGTAAAAGACAAGCATTTTTAGGGGGGATCAAGAACAGATATAAAACAAACATTAATAAAGGCCACATTGCTCGGATTCTCTAAATATGTTGCCGCACCGTGTCGGATTCTCCAAAAATGTACTACTTTTGGAGAATCCAATAAGCATCCGTCGACAAAGGGCCATGCATTCCTAGAATACAACACTCTACCAGTCTAGTTACACATGGACAGGCACGAACTTAACTATTACAGCAGCCTTTACTATCTGGGGAAAAAGTCTGTTTGGGAGCATGACGCGATGCATGATCCAAGGGATTATAGAAATAATCTAAGTCAAAGTGGCAAAATTCATCCTGAGTCGGGGGTACAGTAAACATCCTCTAAAGTAGCAAAATCCATTCTGCATCGAGAGCCTATAGGGAACAACCTCTCTACCTTTTTAATTAGGGGTAAAGCCTGCATACACACACTAACCTCCCCAAACCCCAACTCGTGTATTTACACTGGTATGTTGTTGTTGTTGAAGTAGCAAATTAGTATATGATCTGAATATTCATCTTTTTTTTTCCCCCAAAAAATCAAATGATCAAGAAAGTTACCCAATTCATTTGCCATATTCGTTACACTGGATTCACAAAAATCAATAAATGAAACAATATTAAAATAATAACAAAAAATGCAGATTATTTCACTAAAGAGTAAGAAAATGATAATTTCCGAAAAGAAAATTAAGATAAAAATGACAGAAAAAAAGTAACAGAAACAAGTAAGTACAATAATTTTGCAAATTGATTGACACCCAGATGGATAAAAGAGATGAAAAAATAACCTGGAAAATGAAAGGGGGGTTGTGGATTTGGATTTTGGAGCATCGAAGAGAGAAGTAATCCAAAATGAGGAGGAAATCTAGAGAGAGAGAGGAGCGATAAATTCCAAAGTGGGGAACAGTACAATGAATTGCTCTATTATAACGGTAATATATAATAGTATGAAATATATATCCCCAGATTATGCATCTTTACTTGTGCAATAATAATTTTAGAACACACAATAAAAAAACATAAATAATAAATAATATGATTAATTTAAGGGAAAAGGGTCAAATATGCCCCTAAACTTTGCGAAAAAGTTTAAATATGCCCTCCGTTATGAATTTGGTCCAAATATACCCTCGCCGTTATATTTTAGGAGCAAATATACCCCTTTAACCGTTAAGTGACCTGCTGGAAATTTAGAAGTCTCTTTTTGTTTTTGTTTTTTTAATTTTAATGGCCACATAAGTAAATAATTGTCACATAAGCAAAAAAATAATAATCACCCTACTCTTTTATACCTGATCCGACCCTAAATCCGACCCAAGACCCATTTTAATCACAGTAAAACCCTAACCTATTTCACGTTTCTTCTACGCAAAGCAGCTTGTTGGTTGGTTCTGGTAAAATTTTTTTGCTCAAAGCCTCAGGTAATTTTAAGCCATCGCCTAAATGCATCATCTTCGACTTTCGCTTTCTTCTTCTTCGGACGATATTCAATTTTTTCTTGGGGATCACTAGAGTTGTGTATTCTTTATTACTTTGTGCAGTTTTCATCTATCACCAAAGTTCTTACAGAGTTAATAAAGTCGACTTAATGAGATGTGTGAGGAGATTCGATTGTGTCTGTCAAACTCTCATGAAATTTATTGTTTAAGGAAAAATAGTGTGCTTTTTAATGTCTTTATAGGATCAATTTTGTACCTTTTGGTGGTCCTACTATGTATATGTTCTTATTGAATTTTGTTTATTCTATTTCTGTGTTTGATTTAATGTGGACCCTATAATTTTGTTGTGTATTTACTATTTCTTTCATGTGCATTTGAAGGATGATTGATGAAGTTGATATTCTGTTCAATTATGGGGGTAGTTGGATCATTTCACCTGAGCTTGTCTACAATAAAAAGTTTGTGCACTTGTGGCATCGTTTTGATCCTAAATTGCTGAGTCATAAAGATATACGTGATGAGTTTACTTTAAGGCTTGGACTTTCACAAGTTAAACAATTGCTAGTGACTGGGCCCTCGGGTAAGTATTATATTGTAGATGGAGATAGTGGCATTAGGGTTATTCTCAGCTTATTGTGTGAACAATTTAAAGTCATCAACTTTTTTGTTGTGGAGGAGGGTGAACTAACAGTCTTTACTCAATATATCACACACCATACTGAAAGTGATTTTGTAAATGTTGAGGTTGGCACAGACTGTGAACATAGTGCTGGTTCTTCTGTTGATTTTGATCTTTATGAGGGTGAGGAATATGATTATGAGGGGTTGAAGGCTTAGCAAGGAAAGGGGAAGGGTAGTAAGTGATAGATTGGAAAACTATAAGGAATTGTATGTAGGTATGTCATTTAAGGACATGAAAGAAGGTAGACAGGCTGTCAACTATTATGCATTAGCTAGCAAAAGGGCTTTAACTATAATAAAGGGTGATACAAAGAGGAGTAGATATGGTTGTGAAGAGGGGTGTCCTTTTAGGTGTTTGATTTCAAAAGATGGCAAAACTGAAGGGTTCAAGATCAAGACTTTAATCAACAATCACACTTGTGAAGAGGCCTTTTTTAACCCTAGAGCTGATTCAACCACTTTGGCCAAATACTTCAGAAATAAGCTTCAAAATAACCCCAAGTATAAGGTCAAAGACATGAGAGGAGAACTTGAAAATAATTTTACATTAAATGTGTGTCAATCCAAACTAAAAAGGGCTAAGCGTATGACTCTTGAGAAGTTGGAAGGTAGTTTTATAGATGAATACAATAAACTTGAGGCCTATGCACAAGAGATTAGGAGGTCTAATCCTGAAAGTGATGTTGTGATAAATATCTCCAAGGATGCCTTAGCAGAAGGAAAAACACAATTTTTAAGAATGTACTTATGCTTTGATGCTCTGAAGAAAGGCTGGAAACGTGGATTGAGGCCACTTATTGGAGTTGATGGTACATTCTTGAAAGGTAGATGTAAGGGTATGTTGTTGGTTGCTCTAGGACAAGATTGTATGAATAGTTTCTATCCACTAGCATGGGCAATAGTGGACAAAGAAACCAGCAGGACATGGAGCTGGTTCATAGAGCTATTGAAAAGGTCTTTGGACCTTAAAGATGGTGCTGGAACCACATTTACCTCAGATATGCAAAAAGTAAGTTTCTCATTTTTATATTAAATTTTAGTTTCAATATTCTTGTTTCATGATTAAATAACTTCTCTTTTATTTAATTTTTATTTTATAATTATAGGGATTGGTGGATGTTGTTGACAAAGTGTTGCCTGGAGCTCACCACAGGTTCTGTATGAGACATGTTGAGAGTAATTGGTGTAAAAAATGGAGGAGTGGTGAAATGAGGAAGCTTATGTGGTGGTGTTCATGGAGTTCATATGATGAAGAATTCAAGGACCAGTTGAAAAAGTTGGGACAATTGTCAGAAGAAGCTGCGAGGGATTTGGTGAATTTTCCACCAAGGGCATGGTGTAGGGCTTATTTTGATACTCAGTGTAAGAATATGACGGTTGACAACAACTTCACTGAGTCATTCAATTCATGGATCCTGGTGCCTAGAGGTAAGCCAATAATCAAGATGCTAGAAAAGATAAGAGTGAAAGTGATGAATCTGTTAGTGAAAAATGAAAATAAGACAAAGACTTGGGGTGCTAATGGTGTTAGTCCAGAATGCATGAATTTGTTCAATGACTGGAGATCTATTGCACATAGATGTAAGGTGGAATTTAATGGATATTGGGGGTATAAGGTTTCTGATGGAGAAGATAGACACACTGTTAATTTAGAGCACAAAAAGTGCACTTGCAGACTTTGGGATTTATCAGGTATTCCTTGCCCTCATGCCATTAAAGTATTAATACACAAAAAGGTGATTCCAGAAACTAAAATTCATTGGTGGTATACCAAGGAGGCTTACATATTGACCTACAAACACAAGATGCAGCCCGTAAGGGGTGAGAGGTCTTGGAAGGTTGAGGCTTCTCATGCAATGTTGCCTCCTGATGTTGTGAAACAAGTTGGAAGACCTAAATGGAAGAGGGATAGAGAGCCTGATAAGGCAAGAAAAAGGAAGGGTGAATGGTCACAGTCTAGAAAGGGCACTCAAATGACATGTCGTAATTGTGACGAATCAAATCAAAATGCAAAAGGTTGTTGCAAGGTGAGCTGCAAAATACTTATTTACAACATATTTTTAATTCTTATGTGATTAACAACATAATTATTGACAATATTTTTGTAGGAAAAGTCAACTGAAAATGCATCAATGAAAGGAAAAAGTCCAATGATGGAAAGCAATTCGCAATCAAGAATAGTAGGACAGGAAGATGATCTTCAACAAATACAAGTTGCAACGCAAGATTTTGAACCATATGGTCCCAATGTTGGAAATGAAGAAGATCCACCCCTAAGGCCAATGGTATATCCTGAATCTAAATCTTGGGTTGAGAAGTTGATGGCAAGAAGTGTTCCAACTGGTACAAGAAAAATTAGTTTTACTGGAGATCACACTGGTGTTTCAGTGCCAACTAATCTGTCTTATTCTCCAGTCAAGACAACCTGGAAGGGGAAAAAAGCAGTCTCTTCTGGACAATTACAAATGGAAGCAAAAAAAAAGAAGAACCAAAATGGGAGTTAAAGGCAAATAAGTACTTGCACCTGGTGGTGTTTTTCTGTGAAGTAATTGGATTTCTATATTTATTTTTGACTTAATTTTTTGGTGGTTAATCATAGTTGGTTGACAAACTATATGGCTGGAAGTAACTTTTTTTTGTTGAATGGTATTGATGACACTATCTTTTGGTTAGTTGAATGAATGAATGGATAATATTACTGCCTTTTTGTGTTGTTTTATCCTATTTTTTTTACTGTTTTTGTCCAGTTTTTTGGCATTTTTATTCAGATTTTTTGCTGTTTTATCCTTCCTATTACGGTGTTTTAATTTACGAGAACACTAATTGACACACTTTTTTGTGTGTATATTTCATGTTGTACTATGTGGTAAAGGTTCAATTTTCAACAAATAAAAGGAAAAATAATAAACAAGGGATGGAGGAAATACAGAAATATTTACTAGTAAACAGTAATAGTTCATGGACAACTGTGTTGTTCTCATGATAATTACTACTTTGGTTGTAAGGTTTATTTTTCTTTTTTGATGATTGTGAAGTTTGCTCATTGTGTAAATATTGTCCCTTTGTTAGTACAATAATTTATTTTCAACCTTTTCTATTACGATCATGACCATGAATAACACCAATCCAAGCAAGTAAATCTTAATGGCTTCTTTGAAACCCCACTTTCTGGTCCTTTCTGTTCATTCTGGTGCGCATATTTGAGGAGTTCTTTGTTCTTGTTGTGAGTTTTCTCTTTTGCAATCACATTTGAGTATTTGATAAAGTTTAACTTTCTGGTCTTGCCTGTTGTTTGTTTTCTTATTTCATTCTTGGTTGCAGTTCCCTGCTACTTTTATTTTCTTTTTGTTCATGATGGTTAACCTATGAAAATTTTTCATTTTCTAGAGTGAGTTGGTTTGAAGTGGTGTGTAATTGCTAATCATCCTGAATAACAGTCTTTTCAGCAATACCTCTACTGAGATTTGAACATGAGACCATACGGTTCTCAACCCGCTTCATTGACAACAACATAATTTATTTTATGTGATGTATTATTTAATATTGAAACAGACTGAGAGCGAGTAGAGTAGAATGATGCATAATTTGTGTTCTGAAATTACTACTATTCTTTGTTCAGCTTGCTAAAAGCAATAGATTACATGATTGAAGGCATTCAGAACCTAGTTATACCAATTCACAACTACACAAGCAAATCAACACATCATAATGGAGTTGAATAATGTTGTCGATGATGATAAAATACTAATAGGGGAAATCTCATCTTCCACTCTTGCCTACTGCGATGAAGCTGTTGCAGCAGAAATCACGATTCTTTCATCTGGTGATCTTATGGCGTACATCGACTGTGGTGGTCCTCCGAAGAACTTGATTGGTTTATTGAAAATGAGGTTGCAAGAGAAAAAACCTGGCCTAAGGATGGAACTCATGGATGAAGAATTTTCAGCGTTGTCTTCATCATCTTTAGCTTCGAGTTGTTCTTCTAATGATGAGTCGAGGTTGAGCAGAAACGTGTCAGGACGATATTCAGCAAGATGGTCAGACACCATAACTTGTTATCCAGGGAGTTCATTGGTGGCTGTGCTAATTCAAGCACTTGCACATCATGCGAGTTCCATTTGGGTCATCGATGAGGATCATGATTTAGTTGGAGTCGTAAAATTTAAAGTAATCCTGAAAGTTTTTCGGAGTATTGCAAATGCAAGGTTGCAAACCTGAAATGGAGAATTCATCAACTCAATAATAAGACCTGCTTGTATCCATCCATATATATAAGTAGACTAATATATTGCAGACTATTATAAGTTATATATTTTACATGATTATTTGAGCAAAAGATCTTTTTGATGGTGATTGATGTAATCTAAGTTGCTCAAACTCTCCAAAAACCTTGATGCACCCGTGTCGGATCCTTGAAAAATACTCTTATTTTGGAGGATGCGATGCGCAACCGTAGACATTTTTGAAGAGTCCGAGCCACTTAGGATATAATTTGTGTTTAGATTTTTTAGAACTCGTTCTTTGTCTTATTTTCTCCACGAGGTTGGAATAAGGTTTGTGTATGCTCTGTCCTCCCCCAGGTGCCCCACTTTCAGAGAAATATGAATACTTGTAATCAGCTCCTCTATACAAAATTATATTACTTCCAGATCTCTAGATAAACAGACCTTCAGTTTTTTTCTGTGAATATTAAATAAGCTCAAGGCAATGATAAGAATTGTGGCAGAGGTATATTGCCTATTAAACTAACTTACAACTACGATGAAAAAGCAATACGGTTGAACACCAAACAATCTTGATTCTTGATAAGTGAACTCATGCCAAAGATAACATATGAGGGATATCTAAAGGAAAGGTAAATTCATATACTCAGAAATAGTGACAAAAAAGTACAACACAAACAACCATAGGTATATAAGGATCAGTAAACCACCTGCATAAAGTTTAAGTCTTTATCTTTGATATTTGATATAATAGTCAAAATGACTTAATTTCACCAAAGTCTTACGAGTACAGAAACTTCAAAGTAGAGAGTATGTCTTAAGGAAGCAATTATGAGAACATTCTTCTAGTATCCAGGTCCTTCTGTGTAAATTAACTCACTTTCTTACATTAGTTGTTTAATTGTATATGCAACAGAGAGGGCTGCGAAATTGTCAATATGAATCTGTTCAATTTTTTTTCTTGAATCAGATCTAATCTTGAAAAAGTCTCAATTGAGTTCATCAAGAAAACAAACCAAAGCATGTAGTTTCAATTTATTCAAGCAAAGATATTTGAGAACTGGGGAATTAAGTATTAGCCTCTAACAATTCATGAGTCCTCTTTATATTCAACCTACATATATCCTCACACATAATTTTAATAAGCTTGGTCCGCCTCCATCTTTCATGAATACCAGCAAAAAAATATATGCTCTTGTTGGATCTACTCTGCAGATGTGCTCAGCTCAGCAAAGAAATCACTGAACTCAATCATTTGTAGTGTCATAATATTTGCAAATTCTACTGGGATTTATCTTAGCTTCAAGCAATGTGATAAAAAAAGACTCTAAAGGGCAGGAAAATTATCCTCTGCAGCGTTCCAATAAGCTGTTTTGCGTACGTAGAAGAAACGGTGAAATGGGTTAGGGTATTACAATAAGCTGCTTTGCGTAGAAGAAACGTGAAATGGGTTAGGGTTTTACTGTGATTAAAATGGGTCTTGGGTCGGATTTAGGGTCGGGTCAAGTATAAAAGAGTAGGTTGATTATTTTTTTTTTGCTTATGTGGCAATTATTTACTTATGTGGCCATTAAAAATTAAAAACAAAAAACAAAAAGAGACTTCTAAATTTCCAGCAAGTCACTTAACGGTTAAAGGGGTATATTTGCTCCTAAAATATAACGGC
>NC_061118.1:157773002-157787187 GCF_002878395.1 Capsicum annuum
TCTTCCAACGTTTAACCAAAAAACAATCCCTAATTCTTTTTACGGTACGCATGGCTCTTCTTATTTCACTATATACCGTTATTTCAAGACTCGCCTTTTGAGTCCTCCTACTTATATATTTAAAAAAGGAGACTTTAATTATCTTATAGTATAACATTTACACATTTATTGTAAAAGAATTTTGTTTATATATACCATATTAGGTCTCTCCCAAAAATAATTACATTGCTTGGTAAATTGAATTCACGTGATCACTTGATGAAAAGTACGACCAATCAACAAGTTAGATTACACCAATAATTGTGAAATTTCATTGTATATAAGTTAACCCGTCCTTTAAGAAACTTTAGTTTTAAAACGTGGACAAGTTTTTCTTCTTTTTGAAAACACCTACTAATGAGTTTTGGAAGTTAATTAACGTATAGTATTCTATTACATGATTATTCTAATATTGGGTGTTTGAAACATGCAGAGAGAAATGAAAGCAGTAAGAAGAATTGCTCATCAGGAGAAATGGAATATCTAATGATGGAGAGCTTAGCCATGAATATGATCGACATTTCATTTTGAAGATTTATATATATTTCTTGTATGTAAAGAACAAGCCTTTATTTTCTCTTACCTAATTCAATGAGAAATACAGCAATAGTTTCACTTGTTAAGATCAGAGGCTCACTGTACTTTGGCACTTCATAAATTACTTTTAAAAAATTATATTTGTACTCACGGTGTTTAATCTTTGCCCTCAAATTGATGGTTTTTTATTTTTGCTGTTCATTTAACGAAAATTTATCAGCCATAAATTACATTTAACCATCACCAAATTTAACCAAGCATAAGATCATATTGATCTTTTCCAGCATAGATTGTAGTGTATATCTAAGGCATAATTTGTGGGCTATGAACTTTTTAAGGCATGACTTTGTGAAATTAATTACATGTACATGTCTTTATTAGCATAATAAGTTCTGTAGAATTAAGTTGTGCCTTGTAAGACAATTTGTGGGTTATCAAATAAATTTATATATGACTCCAGTCCAACAGCATAAATTACGTAGGAATTAAGCAGCATAACTTGTTATACATGGTATAACATAATTTGTGTTATATTATGTTATACAACTTTGATGTGTACAGTTTTGCATTTATATTATGATACGAAAATATAAACTTTTTTTCATGGGCGGACCTACACATAAATTTTGGGTGCTCCGGCACCCTCTAAACTCGACCCGGAATAGGTATAATTATATTAAAAATATATGAAAATGGGTATAAATTATATAAAAGCACCCACTAAACAAGAAATTGATTAGGTGCACTGGCATTTAGATTGATCTTAAGGCTCTCCATTGGTAGGTGTGGTCGGATTCAAACCTAGTTGAGGTAATTTTTTATATTTTTACTGTAGTAAGCACCCACTTGTTTTTTTGTGTGTGTGTTGCAGAAACTTTTTTTTCAGCGTTACTTTCGGCCACATTTTTATTAGTTTTAAGTAATAAAGATAAAAATTAAAGACCATCAGGAAAAATTTAAGATACTCCCAAAATAGTAGCATTCCTTGTGAATGACCCTAAAATTGAGAAGCCGGGCAAAGAAAAAGAAACATTAATTAGTTTCATTTACTGATATAGTTTATTAATTAAGTGAAACTAGGCCAGTAATCTTTATGAATAAGATAGCTCGTAACAATAGTACTTTCATAATTCTTCTTTAGATGAATAAGAAATATTAATTTCATTTGCATACAATTGAAATTCATTTTAGAACTCCTTTTTGTAATTTGTTGGAGGACCATATCTGTTGCATGATGTTTGTTTTCAGCATTCCTCCTGGATAAACTAGCTAACTCAAAAAAAAAAAAAAAAAAAAAAAAAAGAAAGATGAATCTTCATCTTTTTCCATTTCTTCTTTATTTTTAATCAACATCATTTTCCTTCGATTATGTCGTGAATGTGAGCTGAGTGTTGTTGATTTGAGTAGACATGATTCATTACTTTATTTAACACGTCAAATAAAACATATTTAGTTGAAAATATTTGACAACATTTTTCATAGGTCAATTTAGATATCAATCCAATTTTTAATAAATCAAAATGGAATGAGTTGAACTGAGTAAACTAATAAACAGACAGAACAATATACATATGCCATTAAAACTTAAGCAAGTCATCCATATACCTTCGAAATATGCCACTAAAACTTAGGCAAGTCATCAATATACCTTCGAAACTTGATCGAGCAGACTAAAACTTAGGCAAGTCATCAATATACTGTTAGAGCCTTACAGCTCGAAATCAACATCAAAATGTAACACAAAACCCTAGCAACAATAGAGACAGAAAGAGAGAAAGAAATATCTTTTTATTCCACTAAAAAGTCTAGAAGGCACTCCTTCCTCTTATATATTTTCCAACATATATGAATAATGGGGAAAAAATACAATGTAAAATAAAATATATAAATAACATAAATACCAACCCTTTTGAAAGTAATTACACTTTCTCTCACTTTTTTAATTACTTTACTATCTCCCCCTATTAATATACATAACATAACCGACATATACATAACATTCTGTGTATATGTTGGGATTTTTGCAATATGTTTAGGGAGTTGGGATTTTTTGTAATATTGAAAACATATATTGTGTATTTGTGTAATTTTCAGAAATAAAATTGGGCTCCGGATCACACTATTGGGTCTTATTAATTTGTGGTCTTCCGTTAACATATACCTTCGAAACTTGATTGAGCAGACTATATTTTCCTGAATTAGGTTTGAAACCTTCAGATATCTTATACATAACTTATAGCTTTATTTATTTCCAGTTGACAAGAGCTGTCGCAAAGTGTCCTTTAATTTGATCAAGTGAATTTCGCAAGTGATTAATTTCAATTATGATAATTAACAAGTAAGCACAAGGCAACAAATTAATCCCTCGTCATCAATCAATCACTCACGTCCACATACTATATTGGATGGGGTTCTTATAATTAAATTATATTACCATGTCATTAGGTGGACAAACATCATTTAGACTCAAAATCCATGTTTATATGTTTTATGTGGAAATTTTCAATATCGTCATCGTTAATATATATATTAAGACTCTAGACTTCATTATCAATATCTTAAATTAAACTTTTTACTCTTGCTTTCTTCTGATCATCCTACAAATTATTATTATATTAAACATAAAGGAGCAGTGGGAAGGAACCATCGATCTTACTTAATTAATGCATATATATTGACTAAATAAAAACGTGGACAAAGATTGAAGACTAATGCCTTTCACAATTGTAATTATTGATTACACAAAATATTTCATCAAAATAGTAGTTGGTGATTCAACTGCCAACTAACCTAACCGTCCAATATAATAATATGAAAATTACTAGTACTACTATCTAGATATCAAAGTCGTCATCTCATGTGAGAACCAAATAATTGGATATTTGGTTAGCAGGTTGAACGTGCTTTCTCACCACACTTGGCCTTTGTATTTTTTGATTAATTTAAATTTGTTCAGTTTTATATTAGTTGATATAGTCTGAAACCCCAACATTTAATTTAATACTGTATTAAATTCTTTTGGCACATCGATTGGATACACCGAACAAAGAAATTTTGGATTACTAATATTTACTCAAATACGAATTAGTCATTGTTAATTAACTAATATGTAATACATACTTTAACTTGTGCTTTCTTTTTCAACAAAAAAGACGAACAAGTAATTAGAGGAGTCGAGGAAAAAATTATAAAATTCATGACTCTACTCAATCGTTTTAATTAATTTTATTTTGTCATTTCCTCTGTAAAGGGAAGGGACCCACGTGTACGTAAAAATTGACTAAGCAACAAAAGATAATAATTATACCGTACACGTGAATCATCTAAAACTTGGTACGTTATGCAGATAATATAACTTGTCTGCTATTCGTCTTAATTAATTTGTGATCCACGGTCCAACATCAAATAAATGGACATCATATGCTATTATCTTTGATTAAAAAATGATTTTAAATTACCTTTCAACTTTCTATTATTGTAAACATTATAAAAAAATTTAGCGACAATTAATATATACTTTAATAAAAAGTGTAAAGAGTTTTTGCGTCGATTAGTTGATTGGGGCATAGGCTTTAGGGACATTTAAAAAGAGCGCCAAAATGTATTTTCCTAATATGTAATTGCCTCTAAAACGTAATTTAGCATCAATTATGCTACTCTCTTTCCATTTTAGTTGTCTGCACTATTAAAAATAGTTGTCCATATTACCCTTATAATTATTTCTTATTTAAAGTGTGAATACTTATTTGTAAAGTCTCAAAAAGGTTCTTATGGGGTGAACAAGTAAAACTAATTTCTTATTTATAATATATTAATATGCGTGAAAAGAAATATTGAACAACTTATAAAATGGAATGGAAAGGAGTATCGTTGTTAACTAATTGCTGCTGCTAATTTTTTTTTTTTCGTGTGTGGAGGAATTACCTTCAAATTGAAGCGAAAATGAAAGTATTTTCCAAGTATTAAATAAAACTCTCTAATATTAAATCAAAAGACTAAGGGAGGATAAAATTGCTCAATTTTAAATAATACGTGAGAAAATTGACCAGACCTTTTTGTTGTTATAATATTTTGGTTTTCCTACGTGCTAAGTTACACTTCACGTTGTGAGCTTAATTTATTACCAAGTTTAATGTAGCATTGGCGATACATGCATTTACTAGACTTCTGTCTATTTTATAATGTCATATTAAAATGTGACACCTATCGCATTTTGTTTTTTATATGTTTATTAATTTTATAAGGTTCTCCAACATAATAGGTTTTGGTATCACGGGACAAGGAATAATAAATAGTCACCGATAGGGTGTTCATGACTCAAAACTTCATCAAGAAAAAACTATATATTATATATATGGTAAATTTTTGAATACTTTTATTGAAAATTCTGAATCCGTTATACTTCAAACCATGTCAGGTCACTCCTTTAAATTAAAAATTGTTATAAAAAGAGATGTTTTGAACAAATAAAAATTAAGAAATACTCCTAAGTGAAACCGAGTAAGATTGGGATGTGAAGAACAAGTGAAACCGAGTAAGATTTTTTGGACTGAGAAGTCACACTGAATTGAATACTCAATAATAAGACAAATATATATAAAGAAAAACGTGTTATGGCAGCTGTGTGCATTGTTGGATTAGAATTAAATTGCATTAGTTACGGCAATCAAATACTTCTACTTTATTTTTAGCCTTTTCACGTAAAAGTAAAAGAAAAAAACATGTCAATTATTACTATCGATCAGTACTACTTGAAAAGACAAATATGTTATCTTATGTGTTTTCATTTCGTATGATTTTTAAATTTAATGTGACACAAAGTTAATACCGAAATAGAGATCATCTTTTGCACCTACATATGCAAAGTTACCGTATAATTTGTGTTTATTAAATACGTGTTATGTTATCGCGATATTTATTTTTAAATACATGTAACTTCATGAAAATTAACCCACTTTATTCATCACTAGGCACACTATTCTCAAGCACGTCTCAAAGAGTGTTTAATTAAAAGAACAAATCATAGCGGCGATAGATCCCTACGAACGTTCACTCAGCGTGATTTTTGGCTTTTTCCCCAATACTAAATTGAAGTTAAAAGTTGAGGAGGAAGAAGGAGTAGGTATATGTTTGGCCTCAGGTAGATATATAAGCAGTTACAAACTGTAGGCCCCTCTGCACGTTCCCACCTAACCCAACAAGTGAAAAAGCTCATCTGTGTGCTTATATATGTGTGTGCGCTACCATGTAAAGTTGGACACACAACTAAGAGGAGTACTCAATTCATTCATTCATTTCCAATCTTTCTTATTATTCCAAAATAGCTAAGAGTGTAAAAGAAAGGAATTCTTTAGAGAAAAAATGGGAAAAGAGATAGTAAGAGCAGAATCAGGTGATGAGTCGACCTTCAATTGGTCATCAGATTCATCATCCTCAGCATCTTCATATGAAGAACATGACATGAATAGCAGGATGCCTTTGTTGGCATTAAATCATGTTTCCTATGTATGCAAGTCAGTTCCCAAAAGTGTGGAGTTCTATCAGCAAGTTCTAGGATTTGATCTCATCCAGAGGCCCTCTTCCTTCCAATTCGAAGGAGCTTGGTATGTGTATATTATTGATTTTCTGTCTCATCATGTTAGATTAATATTGCACATACATATCTTAATTTTCTCTTGTTGTATTTTTAATATTACAGGCTGTTCAACCACGGAATTGGAATACATTTGTTAGGAAGAGAAGATGCAGCATCAAAGAAGGGGAAGATAAACCCAAAAGAGAACCACATATCATTTCAATGCACAGATATGGACCTTATCATGCAGAGATTGGACGACATGGAAATTGAATATGTTACAGCTACTGTAAAAGAAGGTGGAGTTACTGTTGATCAGCTCTTCTTTCATGACCCAGATGGCAACATGATTGAAATTTGCAATTGCCAAAATATACCAATTGTTCCACTTTCATCTTGCCCTCTCAAGAAGCTCTCCAATCTTCCAACGTTTAACCAAAAAACAATCCCTAATTCTTTTTACGGTAGGCATTTCTCATTCTTGTTTAAGTATCTTAATTACCTTTTAATCCTACTTTTATTTTTTTTTAAAAAGGAGACTTTAATTAACTTATATAACATACACACTTTCGTTGTAAAAGAATTTTGTTTATATACACCATATATATTAGGTATCTCCTAAAAATAATTACATTGCTTGGTAAATTGAAATATTGAATTCACGTGATCACTTGAAAAGTACGAGCACTCAATTCAAGTTGATTACACCAATAATTGTGAAATTTCTTTACATTTTTCATTATAAATAAGTTAAGCCGTCCTTTATGAAACTTGAGTTTTAAAACGTGGACAGGTTTTCTTCTTTTTGAAAACACCTACTAATTAGAATTAGAAGTTAATTAACTAACGTATAGTATTCTACTACACGATTATTCTAATATTGCGTGTTTGAATATGCAGGGAGAAATGAAAGCAGTAAGAAGAATTGCTCATCAAGAGAAATGGAATATCTAATGATGGAGAGCTTAACCATGAATATGATCGACATTTCATTTTGAATATTCATAAATATTTCTTGTAAAGAACGAGTCTTTATTATTTCTTACCTAATTCAATGAGAAATACGGCAATATTTTCACTTGTTAAGATCACAGAGGCTCGTTGTACTTTGGCACTTCATAAATTACTTAAAAGAGAAAATATTACAAATTCCAGTGCTTAACGGTCTTTAATATCTTTGCCTTCAAATTGATCGTTTTCTATTTTTTCTGTTCATTTAATGAAAATTTATCAACCATAAATTACAGTTAACTGTGACCTAATTTAACCAAGCATAAGTTCAGATATTTCCGGCCACATATTTATTAGTTTAAATATGTAAAGAGAAAAATTAAAGACCATCAATTTGAGGGGCAAAAATTAAAATCCTTCCAAAATAGGAGCATGCGTGTGAATGGCCCTAAAATTTTGAAGACGGGCAAAGGCAAAGAAACAATAGTTTCGTTTACGGATATAGTTTATTTAACTAAATGAAACTAGGCCAGTAATCTTCATGAATAAGATAGCATAGCAATAGTACTTTCATAATTCTACTTTAGATGAGTAAGAAATATTAATTTCATTTGCGTAATAATTGAATTCATTTTAGAACTTTGTACTTCGTTGGAGGACAATATCTATGCATGATATTTGTTTTCAGCATTCCTCCTGGATAAACTAACTACAAAAAAAAAAAAAAAAAAAAGGATGAAAAAACTTTTTTTTTTGTCCCATTTTTTTCATCTTTATCGGTTTCTTCTTTATTTTTAATCTAACATCATTTTCCTTCGATTATGTTGTGAATGTGAGCTGAGTGTTGTTGATTTGAGTAGACATGATTCATGACTTTATATAGCATATCAAATAAAAAATATTTTATCATAAGTCAATTTGGATATCAACCCAATTGAGTCATCAATATACCTTTGAAACTTGATCAAGCAGGCTATATTTTCATGAATTAGGTTTGAAATTTTCAGATATCTTATACATAACTTTAGCTGGATTTATTTTCAGTTGACAAGAGTTGTCGCAGAGTGGCCGATAATTTGATCAAGTGATTAATTTCAAGTATGAGATTGTACAAGGGTTTAAATCGATAATTAACAAGTATGCAACAAATTAATCTTTCGTCATCAATCAATCACTCAGTTTTATTCAGATCATGTCAACATACTATATGGGATGGGGTTCTTATTATTAAATTATATTATCATGTCATTAGTTAGGTGGACAAAAATCATTTAGACTCATAATCCATGTTTATATATTTTATGTGGAAATTTTTTCAATATCGTCATCGTTAGTATATATTTTAAGATTATAGACTTCAGTATTAATATCTTTAACTTTTTACTCTTGCTTTATTATGTTAATCCTATAAATAAACATAAAAGAGCAGTGGGAGCGAAACATCGATCTTTGTTAATTATTGCATATATATATATTGACTAAATAAAAACGTGGGCAAAGATTGAACTTTTGAAGACTAATTCCTTTCACAATGCGAATTAGATTACACAAAATATTTCTTGAAAATAGTAGTTGGTGTTTCAATTGCCAACTAACCTAACCATCCAATATAATAGTATGAAAATTACCAGTATACAACTATATAGATATCAAAGTCGTTATCTCATGTGAGAACCAAATAATTGGATATTTGACCTTTGAGACACTTTAACTGGCTATTAGGGATTAATCCACAGAAAAAAAAAAAAAAGAATGATCACAGAAATAAAATTAATAAAATTAGGTTAGCAGGTTGAACATACTTTCTCACCACACTTGGCCTTTCGTGTTTTTTGATTAATTTAAATTTGGTTTTATATTAGTAGTTATAGTCAGATACCCCAACATTAATTTAATACTGTATTAAATTCTTTTGGCACATCGATTGGATACACCGAACAAAGAAATTTTGGATTACTAGTATTAACTCAAATAAGAATTAGTCATTGCTTGGTAATTTCTAATCTTGCGTCCTTGTTAATTACCTAATATGTAATGCATGCTTTAACTTGTGCTTTATTTTTCAACAAAAAAGACGAACAAGTAATTCGAGGAGTTAAGGAATAAATTATTAAATTCATGACTCTACTCAATCGTTTTAATTAATTTTATTTTGTCGTTTGCTTCTAAAGGGACCCACGGGTACGTAAAAATTGCCTAAAGCAACAAAAGATAATACTCCCTCGTCTAAAAAAGAATGACCTACTTTGACTTAACACAAAATTTAAGAAAATAAAGAAGACTTTTGAATTTTATGATCTTAAATTAAAGTTGTACCAAATGTACTAAATTGTACTTTAATCTTGTGGTTCTAAACATATCATGTGGAAAAATGAAATTTAAGTATTATCAAAAAAGAAAAAGATCTTTTTTTTTTTTAAAGGAAAGGAGTAATTATATTCTACGCGTGAATCATCTATAGCTTGGTACGTTATAAAGAGAATAGTATTTGTCTTTGTCATCGACGGTCCAACATCAAATAAATGGACTTCATATGCTATTATCTTTTATTAAAAATAATTTTAATTTACCATTCAACTTTCAGTTAATTTTAAACATTATAGCAATAAAAACTTTTGGAGACAATAAATATGTATTTTAATAAAAAGTATTAAAACTTTTATCGATATTAGTCAATTATAATTGGACCCAATATCACAATAAAATTTAAGTACACTTACAAAGAACGCTAAAATGTATTGTCACTAATATATATATTTGCCTCCAAAACATAATTTGGCCGGCAATTATGCTACTCTCTCTCTCTTTCTATTTTAGTTGTCCACATTATTAAAAATAGTTATCCATATTAGCCTTATGATTAATTCTTTTTGAGTGTGTGAACACTTGTTTGTAAAGTCTCAAAAAGTTTTTCGGGATTAAACTAGTAAAACTAATTGCTTATTTATAATTTCATAATATACGTAAAAAGAAAAATTGAACAATTAAAATGAAACGGCAGAAATATTGTCATTAACTAATTGCTACTTACTAAATAATTTTTTTGTGTGTGCGCGCGCGCAAAGGAATTATCTTAAAATGGAAGATTTATTGGACGCAAGAACAAAGACAAAACTTTTTCTAATATTAAATCAAAAGTCTAACGAAGGATAAAATTGCTTAGTTTTAAATAATATGTGAGAAAATTTGAGCAGAACTTTTCGTTGTTATAATATTTTGGTTTTCCGGCGTGCTAAGTTACACTTGACGCTGTGATCTTAATTTATTACCTAGTGTGTAACATTGGCGATACATCAACTAGACTTCTATCTATTTATTAATGCCATATATTAGAATGTGACACCTATCTCATTTAGTTTATATTTGTTTATTAATTTTATAAGGTTCTCCAACCATGGCAGGTCACTCCTTTAAATTAAAAAATTGTTAACAAAAGAGATTGTTTTGAACAATTAAAAATTAAGATACTCCTAAGTGAATACTCAATAAGACAAATATATCTACAGAGGGGCAGGTTAGTCATGTGTCTTTGCGTCATGTGCCTTCAAAGGTCAATTTCTGTCAAAAAGGCAATAAGAAAAACGTGTTATGGCAGGGTTACACAGCTGTGTACATTATATTGTTGGATTACAATAAAATTGCATTAGTTACAACAATCAAATCCCTTGTAGGTGTAATTTGACCATGAAAATTAATTTTTTGGGAGTTAAAGTTTGAAATAGTATTTAATCATGAATATAAATTGAAGTTATTTTTGACCTTTTGTCAGAAAAGTAAAAATGCAAAAAGTGAAAATAATTTTCATTTTTCCAAATATAATTTTAAATTGTATTTGGAATTCGTCAAACACTACAATTTTTACTAAAATAAAATAAATTTTCAAAAAATATAAAAAAAAAAAATCATGACTAAACACCTTCTTTAGTTTTTGCTTCTTAATAGAAAACACATGTCAATTATTACAATCAGTACTACTTGAAATATGTTATCTCATGTGTTTCGTTTCATATGATTATGTTTAATGCGACGCGAAGTTAATACCGAAATAGAGATTTTTGCACATACATATGCAAAGTTATCGTATAATTTATGTTTATTAAATACAACATATTATGTTATCGTGATATTTATTTTTAAATACATATAACTTCATAAAAATTAACCCACTTATTCACCACTAGGCACACTAGGCACACTATGCTCAAATAATATGTCTGAGACTGAGAGTATATAATTAAAAGAACAAATCATGGCGGCGATAGATCCCTACGAACTTTCACTCAACGTGATTTTTGTCTTTTTGCCCAATACTAAATTAAAGTTAAAGTTGAGGAGGAAGAATTAGGGGTGTGGATTGGTCGGTTCGATTTGGTTTTATATGTTATTGGTTTGGTTTATTGATTTTCGATTTTTAAATACGGAAAAAGTACAAATATACCCTCAAACTTTGATAAATGATACATATATACCCTCCGTAATACTTTAGGTACAAATATACCCCGTCGTTAATGATTTGGTACATATATACCCTTCTCCTTAACGGTGTGCCACGTGTCGCGATACTAGCAATTTATCCATTTTTATTTATTTTATTCCCAAATAATTAATCCATCCTAATTAAAATTCATTACCCGACTCATTCCATCCCAATCCGACCCAATCCAAATTGAAGCTTCACGCATGTACGCCTAAAGCTTCTAAGAGCTGCAGAAGCAAACAAGGCAACTAATGCTGCCAAAATATTTATGCGAAAAAATTCTTACTTCATGATGACTCTTGGAGGTTATAACGTAGCAAGGAATCAGATTATGATGGGGTTAAATTGAATGAGTCAATTTTTTTCCTCTGTAAACTATTTTGTATGTCAATATATTCATACTCATGCATATTAATCTTTCTTTCTTCTTGATGCATACTTCAAAACTCATCACAATTTGCAGATTATATTAGTTGACTTTGTGCGAGAGTATATGCCAAAAACTTCAGTTGTAATTGATCTTCAAGATTCTAATGGAAATAAGTAGAATGTCCATTGCATCAGGAGGAAAATGCAGATGATTTTATGCAAAGGATGATCGAAATTTGTTAAGGATATCAGTGTAGTGGTAAGAGATGCATTTATAGGGTTAAAATGCCTTCAGATCTGGTTCGTCGCTGCCATTTGCACCAATCCGTTGTTCAATTCTGAGTCTGAGCTTTTGACATAAACGCGTCTCTCAGAAGCTTCAATTTGGATCGGGTCGGGTTGGAATGTAATAGGTCAGGTAGTGAATTTTTAATTATAGTGGATTAATTATTTGAGGGTAAATAAAAATGGGTAAATGGCTAGGATCATGACGTGGCATGCGGTTAGTTAGGAGGGCCTATATGTACCAAATCATTAACAGTAGGGGTATATTTGTACCCAAAGTATGACGGAGGGTATAAATGTATCATTTATCAAAGTTCAGGGGTATATTTGTACCTTTTTCGTATAAAAATGGGTAAATGGCCAGGATAGTGCCACATGGCACGCCGTTAGTTAAGAGGGTATATTTGTACCAAATCGTTAACGGTAGGGGTATATTTGTATCGAAAATATGACGAAGGGTATATATGTAAAACCAATAGCCAACCAATAAGATATTTTCTTATCGGTTTCGGTTTATCAGTTTTTGGTCCTTAACGGTTCGGTTTTTGGTTTAACCAATAAGAAAATACTTATAAAATAGAAATAGTAACAACTAACTTAAAAAAACGAAATCTTAGATACCGCCAAAATCCTACACAATGCATTTTAGTTTACAAGAATCTTCAAACTTAAACTGTTAGAAAAAAAATTAAATCCTAATTGTTGGAAGATATAAATGCTTCAAACTTTTCAATACGATAATAACCGAGCTTTATATTGTGTCTTTGTTGCCCTGAATAGGTTTATACTTTGTGAATCACTGAATTGTGAATAAGTAGTGCATATAATATATATACATACACATCTCTCTATATAGAAATAGATAGAGAGATATATAAAGAGAGAGATTTCTATATATAACATAAATAGGGATAAAACAATAACTTAGTGTATTCTTATTGGGTTATCGGTTTAACCGATAACCCAATAAACTAAACCGAAACCGAACCATTTATCCAATAATTTTTTTATAAAATCAATAAAAAATCGTTAACCCAATAACTCAATACCAATAATCTAATAATATTTTTATCGGTTTATTAATCGATTCGGTTTTTGCACACCCTAGAAAGAAGGGGTAGGTATATGTTTGGCTTTAGGTGGATATATAAGCAGTTACAAATTAAAGGCCCCTCCTACGTTCCCACCTAACCCAAACAAGTGAAAGAGCTCATCTGTGTGCTTATATATATGTGTGCGCTACCATGTAAAGTTGGACACACAACTAAAAAGAGCACTCATTCATTCATTCATTCATTCATTTTTCATCTTATTATTCCAACAGAGTACTTTATAAATAGCTCATTACTTAGTTAAGAGTGTAAAAGAGAGGAATTCTTTAGAGAAGAATGGGAAAAGAGATAGTAAGAGCAGAATCAGGTGATGAGTCGACCTTCAATTGGTCATCAGATTCATCATCCTCAGCATCTTCATATGAAGAACATGACATGAATAGCAGGATGCCTTTGTTGGCATTAAATCATGTTTCCTATGTATGCAAGTCAGTTCCCAAAAGTGTGGAGTTCTATCAGCAAGTTCTAGGATTTGATCTCATCCAGAGGCCCTCTTCCTTCCAATTCGAAGGAGCTTGGTATGTGTATGTCTATATCATGTTAGATTAACTTATGACAGTTAACTGTCCATACTGTACATACATATCTTAATTTTCTCTTGTTGTATTTTTAATATTACAGGTTGTTCAACCACGGAATTGGAATACATTTGTTAGGAAGAGAAGATGCAGCATCAAATAAGGGGAAGATAAATCCAAAAGACAACCACATATCATTCCAATGCACAGATATGGACCTTATCATGCAGAGATTGAACGACATGGAAATTGAATATGCTACTGCTACTGTAGAGGAAGGTGGAGTTACTGTTGATCAGCTCTTCTTTCATGACCCAGATGG
>NC_061118.1:157790187-157819749 GCF_002878395.1 Capsicum annuum
TCCAATCTTCCAACGTTTAACCAAAAAACAATCCCTAATTCTTTTTAGGGTACGCATGCATGACTTTTTTTTTGTTTCTCAAGGTATCCCCACATTCTTTCACTCTATCCTACTTTTTTTTTTATTTTTCAAGGTACTCCACAGCCAGCAGTCATGGTAGAGAACTGGCCACAGAGTTTGCTCCACTCAAGAAGCTCTTCGAATTCTTGTTTAAGGGACATGACGCTGAACCGCCATACTAACTCTAGTGGTTAAAACTTAGCTGTGGGGATTCAAACTCGGGTAGCAAGGATGATTTTGAACCTACTCAGCCACTGCTCTATCCTACTTACATATAAATTATTTCCTTTAAGAAACATTATTTATATTATTTTTAAAATGAGGACAAGCTTAGCTTCGGTTTTAGTTTTCCCGGTAATATTATAGTATACAATTTATATATATGTTTGTACTATTCATATTTTTCGTGTTTGAAACATTCAGGGAAAGGAAGCAGTATTTCATTTTGAATATTTATATATATTTCTTGTAAAGAACTAGTCCTTATTTTATTACTTAATTATTCAATGAAAGAAACACATAAATTTCCTTTGTTACACCATTGAGGCCGTTCATTTTGTACTATTGCGTCTTCATATATATCAATATTCCAACAATAAAAAAAATTTGGAGCAATAAATATGCACTTTATTAAAAAGTGTTGAGTTTAATTTTTATCATTTATTTACATCATTAGATTCAATGTCACAATAGGTACATACAAGAATGCTAAAGTACAATTATCACTAATAATTATTTATAAAAACATAATTTAGCGACAATTAATCTATTTACCTTAATAAAATCATTTTTTTTTTTTAAAGAATACTGATTTTTCAAATGCTTTTGTTACTATACATACATATAATTTAATGAATATAGTATTTTATACAAGTATGATAAAAAAGAACTAGAGTACTAGAACTCATAGAAAATAAACAAAATTTGTAGAGCAAGGAAATTGTCAAATTTAGAGTTATGGAGTTTACATCTAACACATCAAGAAGATACATTTTAATTCTTAAAATTAATTACTTACCTTAAAATTATTTTTCAAAACTTTACTCAAAACATGAGATAATTTAATAAAATAATTATATCAATCATTATTTTTGAAAAGGCGCCCAAGTCCGAATTTGACAGGTAAAAATTGTCAAGATCGGTCAGTTGTAATAAACTCAAGAAGGAAGAATCCTTGTACTATCGAAGTACACTGATCAACTTACTGTTAACTTCCAAAATTCATCTATGGCAATTTCCCTTTGCTTTTTTTCCCCTTTCACTTCAAATCCAATACACCATCCAACAATCCCCCTTTACAAACCCATCATCACTTTCCCAACTCCAAAGATTATAAACCCAAATTCCAAGAAAATAAAATGCATTCCTGAAAACCCTCATAATCTTGCTGTAATTCAAGAAAAAACCAAATGGGAAAATTGGTTGTCAATTGCAGCAAGTCTTTATCCTGTTTATGTTACTGTTGGTGGAGTTGTTGCTTGCTTAAAGCCATCAACTTTTTCATGGTTTGTTAAAGCTGGTCCTACTTCTTATAGTTTGGCTCTTTGGTTTATAATGCTCGCTATGGGTCTTACCTTGGAGCTCAATGAGTTAATCAACTTGTTATTACAAAGGCCAAATTCTGTGAGTCTGTCTACACTTTATTTTTGTTTTTTTAACTCTTTTTTCTATTGGTAATTATTTGAGTTGTGCAAATTTGATTTAATCACTTGTTTGATTTTATTATAGAGTGATTTCTTTTTACATTCTTTTGGTTCTTGAATCATGAACTTGGTTATTGAATTTGGGAATTCTTACTATCTTGATTGAACCCTTATTCTGTGATACACTTCTTGAGAGAGTAAACATAACTGATTCTAACTCTCAGAAATATTTTATTTTGGCCATGCCTTAATATGTACTTAATGATGCTAATTTCTGACAGATTGTATTTATTGTCACTCGCAAGGGTGTCCGAGTTGGTTGAACATGTGATCTCCCAAATGGGGTGTCTTGGGTTCGAAACACCCTACATGCTTTCTCGGTCGAGCTCGTCATATGAGCATGCCTAGTGCGGTTTGCCTCTCCCGTGTGGTTTACAGGCTAGCGGCTGTAGGTTCCCTTGTAATAACAAAAAAAAAAGGATTGTTTTTATTCTGTAAAATTCCATAAGAGATGTTACTCGATCTTCCATAGCCAACTTGATTAGCTTCTCTGGAAAATTCAATTAACAGGACGGTCAAATGTGTGTTATTAACTACTAACATGATTACCTTTTCTCCTCATTCCGAACATATGATTTCAAATATGTAGCACTTGCACCTTCAAACATTCAATTTGAGCTTTCAAAAGAAAGAAATATCTATATATCCACGGAAAATAAGCACAGACATATCCACTTGATCCCACATTCGGAATACAAATATAACATTCACACGTTATGATATTGAATTTATGTTTTCAAAGAAAGAAATGTAGACATTTCCACGTCGGGGTCAAACATTTGGTTTAAGGACACAGTTATGTCTTGATTTAATGAAGAGAACAAGTATTTTAACGGTGTTACTTGACCTTTGATCTAACTGTGTATTTGCATATAGGGTAAGCTCTTATAGGCCGAATTGTTTGGTTTTCCTTTATCTCTCTAGATTCTGTTGGGTTGTGCTGCTCAATATACTATTATGCCAGCCTTGGGAGTGATTCTCAGCAAAATCTTGGGTCTGCCTCCTTCCATTTCAGTCGGTCTGATATTGCTTGCCTGTTGCCCCGGAGGTACAGCGTCTAATGTGGTAAGGTGACTCTCTTCTATATTATTCTCCTTGACGCAGCTAGTAAATCAAGTTTAACTTTCAAATTGACATATTAAGACTGTAGATATCCAATCTTTGCATAAACACGAATATTCCAGCAATGCTAGGATCCGTAGTAGATTTGCTTTCTTGTGGTTTCTCCACTAAATTTTAAGTCGAGATTCATTTGGTGTTTTCTAGGATCCATGTTATATTGTTATTTATGATCTTCTTTGTCACAATTCAAATTCATCTGATGCTCTCCAATTGAGTTTGACCTACATGATAAAAGAAGTGTGTTGTTGAGCTCCATGCACTATTTCCTTTGTATTATTTAGGGAACTCAACTCCTAATCATGCAGTATATGAATCTATAATCGTGAGATACGTTTTGATTTAAGCTAAAGATAGATTTCATTTCAATTCGTTATATGTGGTTTAAAGTTTTTACCCCAAGGTATTCCAACGAGGTTTTGATAAATCAGGGAAGATGCCAGTGAGCTTAGACAAACATTTATGGAAAGTTGTCAATAACTGAAAAGCTAAGTTAGTTTAGAATGTATTTCTCCCTTAAAAAAACTTTTTCCTCCTTTTCATTATTGAGGAGTGCAAGTAATTTGGTTGAACCCTACAATTATCATACTTTACAGAAAGGTGTAATTCCCACTTGCAAGGTTTTTAGCATGCACTGAGGGTTGGTTAATTCCGTGTATCCTTCACTTCTGACTTGAAGTCCACTACTGCTGCAATATTTCCTGTCTGCCAGTTTCTTTCTTCTGGTTGGAACAAAAGCTTCTAATTACCCCTCATCTAAGCATCAGAAAAAGTATCTGCTTTTAATTGAATGCACTCTCTTGTACTCAGATATTAGCTTCTTGGTGTGATGAATATGTGTATGTGTGTATATATATATCATATAGCATAAAGCCACTAAGAACTCTTCTTCTTTGCTTTCTATTTGATTTACAGGTAACCTTAATTGCACAAGGAGATGTCCCGTTATCAATAGTGATGACAGCATGCACTACAATTGCTGCAGTGCTTCTCACTCCCACCTTGACAAAGTTTCTGGCAGGAACTTATGTTCCTGTGGATGCTTTCAAGCTTTCTATCAGCACGCTCCAGGTTATGTCATTTCACTATGATGTGTAAATATAATGATATTTTTTACTCATCGTGTTGTCTATATGTTTATATTTTTTACTCATCGTGTTGTCTATATGTTTACTGGTTTTAATAATTTGTTTTTTCTTATATTGCTTCTTTTTTAGGTCGTGGTTGCCCCAATTCTCGTGGGTTCTTATATGCAGCACAAATTTCCGAAAGCCGTGAAAATTTTTACACCTTTTGCTCCCCTTCTCGCAGTCTTAGCTACATCTCTTGTTTCTGCCAGGTTTAGTTGTTGATCCTAAATCATTTTCGACTGATTGTTTACTCAACTGTCCTTTCCTGTTTCATCGCTTTCTCAGTCTTTTTTTTTTCCTTTTCCTGCTCAGTATATTCTCTGAAAATGTTGGTCGTCTGAGATCTTCCGTGGTTGGCATGTCATTCTCTTCTGATTTGCCTCTACTCAGCCGTGCTCAGAATGTGCTAGCTAGTGAATTTGGGTTGGTTGCGGTGTCTGTCGCATCACTTCATTTTGCTGGTTTCTTTGTTGGGTAAGAATATCTTTGCTTCTTTGTTTCAATCTATTGGCCATATTTAGCATCCATTTGATTATGTCATATAATGAGATCTTCATCAGGTATCTTTCTGCTGCTTTGGCCAGTTTTAGCGAACCTCAAAGACGAGCTGTATCCATCGAGGTATATTCTTGATGGGAGTAAGACTCCCACACGTACTACTTTGTTAAATTCTTGTCAAGCATGGAAAATATCACATTGATAACAAGTTCCTATTTTGGTTTTAGTAGCCTGAGACTTATTTAAGCAGTACGCTGTTTCATCACTCCTGAATGACACATATTTCTCATGGATGAAGCCAATATATTCCCGGTTATGATTTACACTTTTGTTCTAATTTCTAAGGTTAAGAACTGCTGTTTGTTGCAAAAAATTTATACTCAACGGAAGGGAGATTGTCTCCCTATGCCATTTCCTTCCGCAAACTCCCACAATTTCAACTAAATTCAGGAAAATGGTTTAGATAATTATCATTTGAAATATACTTCATCTTGAACTAGTTTTTACTTCCAGCCAAATGGAGCCTTAAACAGAAAAGAAGCTTCTCACTCTCTGTCCACTTATTCTTCCCATTGATATAGGCAGCAAATGATGTTCAAGTTTCTGTACTCTCTTGCAGGTGGGCATGCAAAATTCCGCCTTGGGCGTGGTTTTAGCGACCACCCATTTCTCTTCACCAGCAGTTGCATTACCTGCTGCAACTTCAGCGATCATTATGAACGTAATGGGTAGTTGTTTAGGCTTCTTTTGGAGATGTATTAACCCTACTCAACCGAAGAGTAGTCTTGAAGTGACTGATAAATCATGAATATTCATGTTGAACCGTACTGTTCTTTTTCTTCCTGTTGTACACCTATCAATAAATATTTGTTTTCACCATTTTCTGGGTTCAATTTAGAGGCCCTAGCAAGTTTGAAAATCATCAATTGCATGCTGGATAAGTCCAACTGATCTACCTATGGCTTAATTACTAAGGTCTTCTATTATAGAATCTTCATAAAGCGTCAAGGAATTCACATTCGAACTTCCACAATCCACATATTCTCCTTAACTTAGCTTTTTATATTGGCTACTGGATTCCAGTTCTCTCCAGTCCGTGAAGATTACTTTGTTAAGAAGAGGTTATTAGGGAAGTACAAGGGTAGTCTGATGCACAAAGCTCTCACTATGCATGGGTCTGGGGAAGGCCGGACCATATTGAGGCTATTGCATCCAGCCTTACCTTGCATTTATGCAAGTGATTATTTCTATGGCTTGAACCCCTAACCTCATGGTTAAACGGTGGCTACTCTTACCGTTGCATGAAGACTCCCCTAGCAGTGAAAGAATGTCTAATGCACTAAAATATACAATACAGTAGAGAGTTTTTGAAGGTATTGGTAGAACTACTTTTACCCCCATTAAGTATGATCCACTACTTACATTATGTCAAGCGAACTTAATCAATGAACAAGATTTCATGCCGTCAAAGAAGATGAAAATGAGTCTGCAAAAGATATTGGTTGATCTGAAATATTCAATTATGTGCTAAAGAATGAAGAATGTGAAGGGGATTTCAATCCTGCTTCCATGAACAAGCGGGACCGTTTCAGGGCAATTGTCCGACAAATCGGACAATATGGTGTCTGTATCAACCATGAATCTCATGGAAACTGTGGTTGCAATTTGTCAGCAACCTGCAGTTCTCTCCTGTCTTGAATCTTTCTAAACACACAGCACATTCCGAGGAATCAGCAAAACAATTATCCCCAAAGAAAAGAAGATTATAGAGATTATAACGCCCATCATGCAGCAAAGAAGAATACGGCGAAAACAGAGAGGTTTTTGGAGAAATTCATAAACCAGACAACATTGATCTTTGCAAGGTATGTACTATAGAACATGTTTTTAAGTTTTGCCAAATTGAATGAGACTTGCTGATTAGTTGTCTTTTAGTACTTGTTTATCCTCTATAATGAAAGTAGATACGTATTTGTTTTTGGTGCATATTTTGCTACAGACAATAAAAGAAGGTTAATGATAAGAGTATATTATGAAGGAATCAAATTATTTCTAAATGCATGCACAAGATATACAGCTTGGCAATCTTTTATTTATATTTTGTAGATAAATTATGCTCACAATGTGGTTTCAAGATTCTACTTAAACATCAAATCTATAATCTATATCTATAATCTATAATCTATAATCTATAATTTATAATCTATAAACTATAATCTATATCTATATCTATACTATATGGAGAAAAAACATTAGGATAGAGGGATAAGGGTATGGATGAGTCGTAGGCAGTATTAAGGTGGACTTTGGTGTCCTTTGTTTGGCAATGTACAAAATTTTTGTAGATGTCGTACCTATGTTATTTTATCGTATGATATGCTTTTGATGCTTTTGTATATTGCCTTTTATCTTGAGCCGGGGGTCTTATCGGAAACAACCTCTCTAATTCTTTAGAGGTAGTGGTATGGACTGCGTACACTCTACCCTCCCCAGACCCCACTATGTGGGAATATACTTGTAGACACGTGATTTTTTATCCTCTCTAAATTTTACCTTGTCTATCAATATTAAATATTTATATTTATATTTAATTGTATATTATTTTTATTGTTATTCTAATTTTAAAAATAATATAAAAAATTTAAAAATATATGTTTTCTTTTATGAATTTTAATAAATAAATTAATAGTTTTAATATTATTTTATTCTATTTGTTTTTGTCTATGTTGTTATTATGTTTTTGTTAAATATAAAATTAATTAATTATTATTTTATTTTTATTTATTGTTTTTATTTTATTATTTATTTATTGGTTTATTATTAGTATTATTTTTTATTAAAATAAATAAAAATAAATTATTTTGAATTTTGAATAATCCTCCCCATTATCTGTTAATTAGCTTCCCCCTAAAGAGGTAACTGTTCCCCCCACTTTTCTTTCCCCCTCAAATTTTTCCTACTTAAGGGATTCTCTCACCCCAGAACAAAGGACGTACATTGACATTCATCATCAGACAAAAAAAATCAAAATCAGATACTGAGAGAACAAAAATACAGAGAGAAAAACACAGTAAGGAAAAGCTCTGAAGGAGAAAACAAACAAAAGAAAGAGTAAAGAATCGAATTTCAAGTTTTCGTTCGAGTTTTGGTGTTGACTTCTTGCTTTATTACAGGTTCCTATTTAATCCTGTAATATTTATGTTATTAATGCTAATATGAAAGGCAGGAATAAATGTTATGGATTGTTAAGTATGTGCAGTTGATTAATTACACAATTTTTTTTATTATTACATACTATGTTATCAAATTATTGAATACTTGTATGATTGTACTGTGTCAACATTGTTGGATATAAAATACTAATATGATACTACTTGCTTTAAAATTTAAAACGAAAAGAAAAAAACAGTAGTATAATTTTTTTTTTGTATTTACAGCAATATATATGCACATACTGTACGCGCACAAATGCAGTAAAAATAATTGACGGAAAAATTAGCAAATCAGTGAGATAAGAGGGATCATAAAATAGAGAATTGAATGGAGATTATTTTATTTCTTCAGTTTTCTGGCGAGTCTATATTGGAAACTCGCCGGAAAAATGTAAATACCAGCAAAATAAAACTTTCCGGCGCACCCATCTCGCTGAAATCACAACAGCCGTTGACGAAAATTTTCGAAATCATCGAAACCCCACCACAGCTGGCGTCTCCCTTTTCCCTCTTCCCTTTTCCGGCCAACCTTACCCCAAAACAGAAAACTCCATCGCCGGAACCCCTCTCCCTTCTCCCCTCCTAGCACCGCTGGCGCCGTACCCTTCCTCCCATCACCGGCTACACCACCAACGGTAGAATAGTCGCCGAAAATTATCTAAAACCACCAAATCGGTGACCAACAGTGAACCAACTGGTCTCGTACCGCCGCCGTTTTCCCCCTTTCCCTTTTCCGGTGTTGCTCCGTAGCTTCCACTGTTGTCGTATGGTGTTGGAAACAAAAAGAGTTTAAAAATAGATTAAATTTTTTTTGAATATGTATAGGAAGAGATGATATTATATATATTTTATTATTATTATTATTATTATGATTGTTTCTTTTGGATAAATATCCACGTTTTCTTATTTGTGTATAATATAAAAATTATTTTAATATAATAATTAGTAAAAAATAAAGTAGGAATAAAATTTGATACTTAAAAAAAAATTGTTATCGTTTATATTTTTGCTTTAAAATGACACACATTATATATTTCAAGTTGTTTATTTTATTTATTTATTTTTAAAGAATTTATGTTCAAATAATATTTCGAGGATTTTTGTGTTTGATTTGTCTTATAACATATGATTTGAGTTTATCTAATTTAAAGATATTAAATGTTGGGAATAATATTAAATTTAGCATAATATAGGTACATTTGTGTATTTCATTTACTTTATTACTTTCGTTAATAGAACTTAATAATTATTTATGGATTTAATTAATTGAGTGTAAATGAATTTTGCTTTTGTTTATTAAGATTTTTAGGTAACTGTTAGGCATGTTTAATCTCTTTGTCTCAATTAAGAATGTGGCGTACGCATCTTTTCGAGACATTTAAATTTCAAAGATGCAATAATGCACCTTGGAGAATATTTTTCTAGAATTAATTTTCCACCGATTTATTTAACATAAAAGATATAGGTAGTTATTTTCAGTATAATAAAAATGAGCGATTTAGGCCTAAACATAATTTATAAAAATAGTTAAAGCTAAGTATAAGTTGATAAAAGCGATCGTGCTTGAACCACGGAACTCGAGGGGTGCCTCACACCTTCCCCTCGGTCAATAGAATTCCTTACCCGGTCTTCTGTTCTCGCAGACCAATAATGAGTCATTTCCTTTTAATTAGGGATTCAATAAGGTGACTTGGAACACCATAACTCAATTCCAAGTGGAGACTCTGATAAATTAAACTAATCCCCATTCAATACCGTCACTTTAATTGGAAAAACCCTTCGACTCGGCTCCTCGAGCGAAAAAAGGGGTGTGACATCTCTGGCGACTCTGTTGGGGAATCTGACTAGAATTCGAGCTTTAAATATTGACTTTACTTGCTTTAATTATTTTATATTGTGTTTGTTGGCCTTATGTGCTACTTGCTGCTCATTTACTGCTTTGATATTATTTGAACTGTATTATATATTGTCTTCTCTCGCGTACCCCCTCTGAGTCTCTGAAATAGGATAGAGGGAATGCAACATATGCCTCCTACCTTCTTTTTGAGATAGTCGGAGTGTCAAGGCACCTGGTGAAGGATATAGTCACACATGTTAGGCGGGGTTCGGATCAACAACGAAGGCGGTGTTGCCCTGCTACCGATCAAGTTGTCCCTCCCTGGCTCGAATGTCCACTCGGGCAAGCCAGTCTAGACACCTATCCCTATTAGGTTTAAACTTAAAAGAACTGAAAACTCAGAATCTGGTTATCCCTATTAGGTGCCGCTTTATTTGAATCATATGCATTTGACTTAGCGGGACTCGGCACAGGGGCCGGGTCTGTCTAGGACAGGTAACCTAATTTATAAAGACCAACATGTGCATCCTACGTGCTCTTTGACATTTATTTGGAAGGTTTATTTTATTGTTGACCGGCTTTTAGGCAACTTTAAAATGCAAAAAAAATTATATTCATTGAATTATTTTTCAAAGGAAAATTTTATTTTTAAAAAAAATAAAGGAAAATTTTAAATGTAGAAGAATATAATCTTAGAGTTTTCTTGAACTACGAGGGTCTGATTCTCATTTTTTAGTGGGATACGTAGGATATCCTATCCGGGATACGACCCTGGTTTTGAAAAAATAATAATAATATATTTATTCACAAATTTATTAAAGGATATTTTTGAAAAAATAATAATAAGAAGAATAAAAGATTATTTTTATGAATATTATTATCTTTATTTTACTTTTCCTTTTTATTTTTTAAAATTAATTTTAACATAAAAATCATAATAGCCTGAACCTTTAGGGGTCGTGAGCCAAATTTTTATGAAATAATAAAATATTTAAACATATATTTTAACAGTCCTGAACCTTTAGGGGTCGTGAGGCTAAAATTTTTATACAACTTCATAAAACAATCATTCTTCTTTTATTTTTATTCTTTTAAGTGTACTTAGTGGAATTTCTCCAAACATATAGTTAAAATTGTCTAGAGGTCTGCTATTGCAGAATTTTTGATAAAGTGGATTTAAATAGGTGTTTTTCCTAAAAATATTATCATTCATGTTTCTCTCACTTTGATTTTAATAAAATCTTTCTTTACATCTAGGCCCTAATTTAATGGTCGCACTAGTTCTCACGAGTCAAGTTAAAGATTCTTTTCAAAAATTAATGAATTAAGTCCTGCATAAGTCTAGACATTTATTAATCTCATGTCCTTGTCAATAGGTATAAAATGTCTCCTCCTGTTCGTGGAAAGCATCCAAAGAGAAAGAGGGATGGGAGTGTACCGCTTCAGGTTGTGGATTGTACTCTTTTGCAGTTTTGGTTGTGGTGGAATGAAATGGATACATTCGATTATGACGAGATACCTAAGTATTTGGGTTTTTTGACGAGTATTATGTCAATCAAGCCTAATAGGGAAGTGATTGATGCATTACTAACTTTCTGGGACCCAAACAACAATGTGTTTCTTTTTTTGAATTTTGAGTTGACTCCTACTTTAGAGGAGATAGCGGCGTATATTGGATATGGGGATATGCATCGGAAGAAAGTTATAGCCCCAAAACTCATTTCGATAAACAGATTTTGCAAGCTCATGAACATACGAAACTCAAAAGAACAATCAATGAAAAAAGGGTTGGGTTTCCTTGCAGTTTTTGTATGACAGATATGAAAGACGGGAGGGGTTTGAAAAGTATGGTAAATAGCTTTGCAATAAGGGACGTTTTGAGGCTTGGAAAGTTCACAGACGATTTGCATCCATGGTATCCTTTCTAGGCACCATGATTTTCCCAAGGAGAGAAGAAAAAATTAATATTCATTTAGCGGGGGTGGTACAGATACTGAGTAAGAAAGATTACACTATGGTACCAATGATCCTGACAAATATCTACCGTGCTTTGACCATTTTTTAGAAAGGAAAGAGTTTTTTGAGGTATGTAATATCTTGTTACAGATGTGGATTATGGGGCATCTTTAGCGACGATATACAATGGCAAGATTTAATCCTGAAAGATTCAATCTCATTAAAGATTATGAAGAGAGGTTAGAGAAATATAAATGCCCAGAAGAAGTTAGAGATTGGGATAAACTTTTTTGTTCTCTGACTGCAGATAAAATCACTTGGAATCTCCCTTGGTTCCCTTGTAGGCAAGTCATACACAGTTCTGTCATTCAGCCATTCTTATTATTAATGGGTATAAGGGGTGTTCAATCGTATATTCCATTGAGAGTTTTACGTTAGCTTGGAAGACGTCAAATAATTCCCATTATGGAAAATATGTCCGAGTTTGTATTTGAGGTCAGACCAGAGGTCCCACTTCCAGAGGAATTGGCCCAATAGATTTGGGAAGGTTTCCGTATCATGGGGATTGAAACGATGGTCATAGAGCGTGAGAAAGGAGAAGTACACCCAGATTACCGTGAATGGTTTGAAGAACAGTCGAGTCCGCCAGTCAGACCAGAAAGATCGGTTAGGGGACCTATAGATCAGGAAGCTGCAATCAGGATAGGAATTGAGAGATCCATGAGAGAACATCATGAGGCCAACCAAGCTTTGAGAGCGGAATTAGAGCATGCCAGAGCAAAATAGATGAACAACAAAGGGAATTTGCTGAAGAGAAAGCTGAATCAGCAAATATTGAGGTTGCACTTCGGGGACAAATCAAACTGGCTACCACAAGAGGGTCACACGTTGCAGAACTTGCCACATATCACCAACAACAACTGCAAGAAGTTGAAAAGAACATACAAGAAGAATTTGATCGAGAGAGATCTCAATGGATCTGTGAAAGAGAAATATTACGAGAACAGTTGGAGGTTGCTTTTGCTCGTGAACAGCGTGCAAGAGAGATGGTTGGTTTCTGAGATGATAGGCCCAAGAATGGGATCAGGCCTTCAGTTTCCTTCGAGGGAAGGTGTGTCATGTAGCACAAGATACTACCAGAATGGGTTTGGATTATCAGCAGTTGGATTGTGAGGACTTTTTGGCACAAGTACCAGCTTTCGGACAACGTCTCACTATTTCATTGGAGGACATATATTTGAGTTTGGGAGGACATATTAAGCCGAAGTCTCCTTGAATGGATAGTTGTTTTCTTTGTCATAGTTTTTCATTTTTAGTTTTAAAACTTCTTGTTCAGATATTATGTCCTTTCCAGATGTCAGTTAGTAGGTTTTATTTTAGGAGTTGGGTCAGTTATTTTGTCGTATTTATATTATAGAATGTAATAAAGTTGACTGTTTATTTCTATATATATTACATATGTTTTACTTCACTTTATTTATTTTCTTCAATAAAAAAAAATAAAGACAACAATTTTTCTAAATTCCTTCCGAACTACGCAAGATCTGATTCATGTCCTGACATGATACGTAGGGAACCCTACAAAGGGTTCGATCATAACTTTTGAAAAATATGCATGGAAAATTCGGGATGAAACACAAAACCTTCCAAGATAGGTTGAAAAGTGCATACAGAAGCATGACATATAACTTGGCATTATAATGTGTTAAAAATATAACACTCACCTGTTTGCTACTTGGTTATAAAAAGATAAAGTAATTGGTGGTTGGTTTGTGGTTTAAACTGGTATCACATCCGTATTACACCAGATACAAGGGTAAAAGAAAAATAACCCGCAGAGAAGGTATAGGGTCTGACAGTGAAGAAGAGCAAAATCAGTTCATTTCACAGGAAGTAGCATCAATGGAAGAAATAAAGTCATTGAAACAACTGATGGCAGAGATGTACCAAGCTTGATTGAATGGACAAGCCCCGCCTTCTTTAATCCTTGAACTTTCGACTTCAAATGATCTAAATTCTGACCCAGCTCAAACTAGTGATCCATTTTACCCACCTGGATTTGGCCCATTTGCTAATATGTCTAAAGTTGCTGGTTCTACCATACACCCACCGAATTCGTCTGTCGCAAATAACCCGCTTTTTACTTTTGTAGCTCCAGCTACTGCGGGTACTCAACCGACAGTACCGAAGAATATGGGAAACCAGGTCATGATATGTTGTATTCTCCTAAAATGACTTTCAAATCTCAAAATCCACATTATCATATTCATCAACGCGATACTCCTATCGTGATTGAGATGATTGCCAAGAATGAGGAACAGGAAGAGATGGCTAGAAAAGTTAGAAGCCTGGAGCAGTGTATGAGAAATATGCAAGGATTGGGGGACCAAAAAGTGTTTCATACAAGGATTTTTGTATGTTTCCTGATGTACATTTGCCGATAAAATTCAAAATGCCAAAGTTTTTCAAATATGAAGGACACGGCGATCCTATAGCTTATTTGAAAAAGTTTTGCAATCAATTAAGGGGAGCAGGGGGGAAAAAGAATTATTGATAACTTACTTTAGAGAAAGCCTTACAGGGATAGCTTCTGAATGGTTCATTGACCAAGACATTACCAGTTGGCACGTATGGGATGACATGGCTAGGGATTTCATTAAACAATTTCAATATAACATTGAGATAGTGCCAGATCGCACTACGCTGACAACATGAGAAAAAAGATGACTGAAAGTTTTCGAGAATATGCTATCAGATGGAGAGAGCAGGCTTTAAGAGTCAGACCAGCGATAAAGAAATCTAAAATGGTTGATATCTTTTTGCAAGCACAAGAACCTGATTATTTCCATCACTTACTTTCTACAATTGGAAGCACATTTGCTGAAGTTATTAAATTTGGAGAAATGGCAGAGAATGGATTAAAATCAGGAAAGATCATCAGCCAGGCCGCTTTGAAATACCGCTTTGAAAGAAACAACATAGGCAATTCAAAGTGGTGCAGGAAGTTTTGGGGGAAAGAAAAGAAAAGAGGACGTAGCAACTGTCGTACCAGGTCCACGACCAAATTGGAGAAGTGCGCGTCAACCATATGCACGAAATCCATTATATTTTGTTCCATCCCCCTAATATCCTATTTACAATGCACAACCATATGCTCGGGGATCCTTTTTACCCGCAGAGGTGTGCACCAGCTATCCAAAATCATCCACCGGTCCCATAAATTCAAAGAGACCCTCCTAGGTCTAATTTCCGACCTAAAGCAGACTACAAAAGAGATAACATGGGAAAAGATAATTTCACTCCTATTGAAATATCTTACACCAATTTATTTCATAGGCTGAGAAAAATGAATGTCCTAAACCCAATTGAGAGAAGGATTCCAAATCCTCCTCTAAAGAATTTGGATTATTCTAGAAGATGTGAATACTGTTCTGATGCCCCGGGGCACGATACAGAGAAATATTGGTATCTGAAAAGAGCCATTCAAGAGCTGATTAATACCCAACAGATTATGATAGAAAGTTCAGATGCTCCAAATATCAATCAAAATCTGCTGCCAGATTATAATAAAGCAAACATGCTCAAAGTGATACCCAATGATGAAAATGCTACAATATCCTTCAAGCCGATCTTTAAAATTAAAACTGATTTGAAAAAATCAGCAAATGCTGTAGGTTTGACAAAAGAAAAACCTATAGAAGTAGATGTGGTGATAACAAAACCCGAATTATTGAATGTCCCCTTGGCGGTGGGGAAAGAGATTTCAAAAAATGTTGGGTCAAGACATGTAAAACCAAAGCTCATTGTTTCAAGAAGATCTCCCAAGCCTCTCTTAATCATAAAAAGAGCTCCCATAGCTCCCATTGTTATTAAACCAGTGTCACAGTTGCCTATGGTTAATACCAAGGCAGTCCCTTGGAATTATGATCGTGTTATAGTAATGCACAAGGGGAAAGAAGTGATTAAAGATGTGGATGAAGTAGGGGGATTAACTTGATCTGGAAGATGTTATGCCCCAGTAGAGTTAAGAAAGAATAAACAAGGCAATGAAGAATAAATGATGTTCAAGAAGCCTGTTATTGACGAAGAAACTGAAGAATTCTTAAACAAAATGAAATTGCCAAAATATTCTGTTGTAGAACAGTTGAAGAAGACGCCAATACAGATTTCTTTGTTGTCTTTATTAATACATTCAGAAGAACACCGCAAGGCTATAATGAAGATTCTTAATGAAGAATGTGTTCCCAGTGAGATTAAAGTGAATCAACTGGAAAAAGTTATTGAAAGGATCCTTAAAACAAACAAGATTACTTTCTCAGACGATGAATTGCCTGTGGAAGGTACTGGACATAATAAGGGTCTCTACATTACTGTGAAATGTGAGCATTCCATCGTCACTCGAGTGTTAATTGATGGAGGATTAGGTGCTAACATTTGTCCTATGTCAACTTTGCAAAAGTTGAATGTTAATATAGAAAGAATCTGACCTAACAATGCATGCATCAAGGGTTTTGATGGATTAAAAACTTATGCCATTGGTGAAATAGAATTCATATTGACAATTGGACCTGTGGATTTTGCTATGGATTTACAAGTACTGAACATTGATACTTCATATAATATATTATTGGGAAGGCCATGTATTCATAGGGCTAAAGCAGTCGCATCAATGTTGCATCAAATGGTCAAATTCGAATGTGACAGACAAGAGATAATCGTTCATGGTGAAGGAGACTTATCCATGTATAAAGGCTACTCTATTTCCTCCATTGAAGCAGATACTACAAATACAGTGTTAATTCATCAAGCTTCTGAGGAAGTGGCTGTTGAGCATATCCTCGAGGGGAATCTCATCGCAAGACCACAATTGTTCTCTGCATCTGCTATGGTATTGAATGAAATGTTGAAGCATGGTTTCGAACCAGGATAAGGTTTAGGGATGTTTTTGCAAGGCATAGTTCATCCAGTAAACCTCTATGAGAACCTTGGTACTTTTGGTTTGGGATACAAACCCACTGCTGAAGATATAAAGAAGGCTAAAAAGCGTAAGAAAGAATCATGATCACTTATCAAGTCGATACCGCCACTTCACAAGTCTTTCATCAAAGTTAATGATGTTGGGTCATCCAAGTTACCTGTTGCAGAATCAATGAATAATGATGATACAGAGTTGATTGGCCTTTTCCAGAATATGTTCATTAAAGCAGATATGGTTGAAATCGGGGAAGGTACCAGCAATGCAGATGTGCAGTTTGTTAGCCCAGATGTCCAACTTAACAATTGGGAGGCCACTCCTCTCCCTATTATAAAGGAGTCTTGGTAGTTTATTTGTTTTTCTTACAGTCTTAGTAGTTGTTTGTTTCTTTTTCTGTAATTTGAATCATTCTAGGATTGTTATTCAAATCTTTAAACTTAGTATTTTAGGTTAAAACTCTTTATATCTTTGTTTTTAATAAAGTGTAGTCTCCCTTCATTTTATTTTGAGTCTAATTTTTATTTGTTTATCTTCTTTCATACAGTTCTTTCTATGCCGATTCTAATGATATGACATGTATGAAGAATTGTCAACCAGATTTAAAAATCCAATCTAATTTTGAAATAATAAATAAAGAAGTTGCATACGATGAAGGAGAAACATTTGAGGATATAAGCAAAGATTTCAAACAGTTTGAGAATAAGATAAATCCCAATTTGGAGAAAACTGAGGCGATCAATTTAGGAGATCATGAAAATATTAGGGAAACTAAGATAAGTGTAAGATAAGTGTACATGTTCAACCACAACAAAAGAAAGCCATAATAGAAGCTTTGCATGAGTATAAAGACATCTTTGTGTGGTCTTATGATGATATGCCCGATTTGAGCACTGATTTAGTAGTTCACAAGTTGCCAATTGATCCTGCTTTTCCTCCGGTCAAGCAAAATCTAAGAAATCTTAAAACTGACATGAGTGTAAAAATCAAAGAGGAAATCACAAAGCAACTTGAGGCTAAAGTCATTCGAGTGGCCCAATACTCTACTTGGTTGGTAAATATTGTCCCTGTTCCAAAGAAGGACAACAAAGTTCGGATATGTGTTGATTATTGTGATCTAAATAAGGCAAGTTCGAAAGATAATTTTCCACTTCCCAATATCCATATTTTGTTGGACAATTGTGCCAAATATGATCCTGCGTCTTTTGTGGATTGTTATGCGGGATATCACTAGATCATTATGGATCCAGAAGATGCAGAAAAGACATCATTTATTACTTCATGGGGGACATATTATTTTTGAGTCATGCCTTTTAGATTAAAGAATGCTGGGGCAACTTACATGAGGGCAATGACCATAATGTTTCATGACATGATGTACAAAGAGATTGAAGTTTATGTAGATGACATGATCATTAAGTCAAGAGAGCAGTCTGACCATATCTAAGATCTCAGAAAATTCTTTGAAAGGCTTCGGAGGTATGATCTCAAAATTAACCTAGCAAAATGTATATTTGGAGTTTCATCGAGAAAATTCTTGGGGTTTATAGTCAGTCGGCGCGGCATTGAGTTAGATCCTTCAAAAATAAAAGCTATTCAAGATTTACCTCCACCAAAGAACAAAACAGAGGTGGCGAGTTTACTTGGAAAGTTGAATTATATCAGTAGATTTATTGCTCAGCTTATGATAACCTGCAAGCCAATATTCAATTTGTTGAAGAAGAATGCTAAAGTTGAATGGACTGAAGAATGTCAAGAGGTATTTGACAGAATTAAGAAGTACTTGTCGAAGCCGCCTATCTTGGTTCCTCAAGAGCCCGACAGACCCTTGATATTGTATATGTCTGTGTTAGACAATTCTTTCGGCTGTGTATTGGGTCAACATAATGTTACAGGCAGAAAAGAACAGGCCATATACTACCTTAGCAAAAAGTTTACCATTTATGAGGCTAAGTACATTCTTCTTGAGAAAATGTGTTGTGCCTTAACTTGGATAGCCCAAAAACTAAAACACTACTTGTCATCTTATAATACTTATCTCATCTCTCGTATGGGTCCTTTAAAGTACATTTTCCAGAAGCCTATGCCCACAGGCAGAGTAGCGAAATGACAGATGTTGCTCACAAAATTTGATATTGTCTATGTGACACAAACTGCAATAAAAGCTCAAGCTTTAGCTGATCATTTGGCTAAAAATCCTATAGATGAGGAGTATGAGCCATTGAAGACTTATTTTCCAGATGAAGAGGTATTGTATATTGATGAGTTTGTTTCTGAAGATTGCCATTCAGGCTGGAAGTTGTTCTTTGATGGAGCTGCTAATGTAAAAAAAGTGGGGATATGAGCAGTTCTTATTTCTGAATCAGGCTAATATTATCCTATAACAGCCCAACTTCGATTCTACTATACCAATAATATGGCAGAATATGAAGCTTACATTCTGAGATTGAGATTAGCCATTGACATGGGGGCCTAAGAACTGTTGGTATTAGGAGATTCAGATTTATTAGTCCACCAAATCCAAGGAGATTGGGAGACTCGTGATTCAAAACTTCTACCATATAGAGGTTGTTTGTAAGATCTTTGTCAACAATTTGTATCAGTAAAGTTCAAACACATTCCCAGAGCTCATAATGAGATTGTTGATGCTTTGACGACCTTAACTTCGATGCTTCAACATCCCGACAAAACTTATATTGACCCTTTGCATATACAGATTCATGATCAACATGCATATTGCAATGTGGTTGAAGAAGAACTTGATGGGGAGCCATGGTTCTATGATATCAAAGAATATATTCAGACTGAGAAATATCTTGTACATGCCGATGGTAATCAAAAGAGAACCATTCGACGTTTGTCTAGTGGATTTTTCTTAAGTGGAGGAATTTTATATAAGAGGACTACTGATTTGGGACTTCTGAGGTGGGTAGATGCTAAAGAAGCTTAAAAAATCATAACTAAAGTACATTCTAGGATTTGTGGACCACACATGAGTGGGTATGTTTTGGCAAAGAAAATACTCCGAGCAGGTTATTATTGGCTCACCATGGAGCAAGATTCCATCAATTTCGTTTGTAAAGTTCATGAATGTCAGGTACACGGAGACTTGATACATTCCCCTCTATCCAAATTATATACAATGACTGCTCCATGGCCTTTTGTGGCTTGGGGAATGGACGTAATTGAATCAACTGAACCAAAAGCCTCGAATGGACATAGGTTTATCTTGGTAGCCATTGATTATTTCATGAAGTGGGTGGAAGCAGCGACTTTCAAGTCAGTGACCAAGAAAGTGGTGGTTGTTTTTATTCACTCCAACATCATTTGTCGGTTTGGCATTCCAAAGATAATTGTCACGGATAATGCTACAAATCTTAATAGCCATCTGATGCAAAAAGTATGCCAGCAATTTAAGATTATGTATCGAAATTCAACTCCTTATCGTCCAAAGGCGAATGGAGCTGTAAAAGATGCCAGCAAGAACTTAAAGAAAATACTCTGTAAGATGGTGCAGGGTTCCCGACAATGGAATGAAAAGTTACCTTTTGCTTTATTGGGTTATCGTACTACAGTTTGGACTTCAATTGGTGCAACTCCTTACTTGTTGGTGTACGGAACTGAAGTAGTTATACCTGCGGAGATTGAAATTGTATCTCTTCGAGTAGTTGTAGAAGCTGAAATTGATAATGACCAATGGGTCAAGACTCATTTGGAGCAATTAAGTTTGATTGATGAGAAAATATTAACATCAGTATGTCATGTACAACTATATCAGAAGAGAATGGCACGAGCATATAACAAAAAAGTGCGTCACAGACATTTTGAATTTGGTCAGTTAGTACTATGATGCATCCTACCCCATCAGATTGAAGCCAAAGGCAAATTTTCTCCTAATTGGCATGGACCATTCATGGTGAAGAAACAGTTACTTAATGGCGCGTTATATCTGACTGACATAGAAGGCAAAATGGAAGGAATGTCGATCAATGTTGATGCAGTTAAAAGATTTTATGTATGATATTCATGTACAATTATGTTATGTATGTTTTGTACTTACATTCTTAAAGATTTGAAATGATGAAGCCAGTTTTTTGTACTATCCGAATAATATATCAATCTTTGCTTACCCCTTTTGAGCTTTTATTTTTCTTCTTACCCCTCTTTTGGAATCAAATTAAAGTCAGAAAATTGAAAAAAAATATTTTTTTTAAAAAAGGAGAAGAAATCAATCAAAAATTCAAAATCAAACAAAAGAATGATGTTTCCTGAACTACGTTTGACCTAATTCTTGCTATGACAAGATACATAGGCAGCCCTACTCTGGGGTTCAGTCTAACCAGAAGAAAATTTAAATTACCCAGAATGAAATAAAACTAGGGCAAAAATTTATTTTCTTAAAAGAAACGATTCCAAAAGTATGTTTCACCCAATGTTATATAAATTTTTTAGCCTCATACTGACCTTTTTTTCTAACCCTATCCAAAAGCCAAGTTACAACCAAAGAAAGACCTTCGGATCAATCTTTGAGAATGTCAAGGCTAAACATGTTATGAGTGCATGATATTTCATATTTTGGGTGTTTATTTAAAAAAAATGAAAAAATAAAAATGAGAATTTTATTGGTGAAAACCCTTTCGGGCACCATAAGACGACTATAAGCTGAGACAGAAATGAAAGGGAGATAGTCTAGTTGGCAAAAACCCATTGAGGTGCCACTAGACGAAGAAAGGTTGTTATCAAGAAGGAACAAGTTCAAGATTGGCTTAATTTCAAGCTCAATAAGTGGACAAAAGTTGTAATGATTGGTGTGGGTAGATCTGGTTGTTTGATTCAAAATGCATGTCATAATCACCAGAATCGGTTTCCATATTCAGATAAGTTTTCTCTTTGTTTTGAAAACGAGATTCCTATTGTTTTTTTCTTTTTGTTTTATTTTAATTTTTGATTTTTTGTGTCCTTGTCATCAAATGAAAATTTTTTGTTGTATTTTGAGTCAAATTCACGTCAGGTCGAGTGAGAAAGGACTCCAAACTCGCTACCAACTCCTTTAAGGATACAAAACAAGACAAAGGGTCGATGTACAGAGACAACGTTTCAAAGTAAAAGTAAGGTACTCAAGATGATTGTGATTTGACCATTTTAAACTCGTGAAAATCTAAGGGATGTATTGGAAGTTAAACTCGAAAGCATCATACAACAGAAATATGATTTGAGTTGAGGATCTCAGTATGAATATTATCATGGATTGGAAAAGAGTTGAGCATGGCAAGTGCGAGAGCGGCCACTTCAAAAGCCAAATGCCACAAACCAACCACCATATGTTTTAAAACTCACAATTTTTCTTTATTTGGAGCAGCGACGAAATAATTATTTCACATAAAGGATGCGATTGACACTTCTCTCAATGCAAGAAGCATAGTTACAGCATCCGATGCTAGATCTCGATCATTGTAAACTTTATTCTTTGCGAGATATATTAAGATCCAGTAACACATAAATTTTTTCAGTACAAACTGAGGCAAAAATTTTATGTGTGTTGTGTGATATTTATTTTTTGCTCTGGACCCTCCTGAAGAATGGGAATTTATTTTTTGTTCAGGACCCTCCTGAAGAATGGGATATTATTTTTCAGTTTCACTATTTGCTTTGAGTCCAGGAGCCCTCCTTAAGAACAGGATGAAGAAAAAGGAAGTCCAGGAGCCCGCCTGAAGAACAGGGTGAAGAAAAAGGAAATCCAGGAGCCCGCTTGAAGAACAGGGTGAAGAAGTTGTAAGTCCAGGAGCCCGCCTAAAGAACAGGGTGAAGAAGTTGTAAGTTCAGGAGTCCACCTGAAGAACAGGGTGAAGAAAAAAAGTCCAGGAGCCCGCCTGCAAAACAGGGTGAAAAAGTTGTAAGTCCAGGAGCCCACCTAAAGAACAGGGTGAAGAAGTTGTAAGTTCAGGAGCCCGCCTGAAGAACAGGGTAAAGAAAAAGAAAGTCCAGGAGCCCGCCTGAAGAAAAGGGTGAAGAAAAAAGGACGTCCAGGAGCCCGCCTGAAGAAAAGGGTGAAGAAATTATAAGTCCAGGAACCCGCCTGGAGAACAGTGTGAAGAAAAAGTAAATCCAGGAGCCCGCCTGAAGAATAGGGTAAATTTTCAAAATTAAGTCGCGAAGAGTAGGATCAAGATTCTGAGATTACAATTTTCATTTGTATTTTCCATTTTTTTTATTAATTAGTCATTTGAATGTAAAGAGCAGAAGTCGTCAACCGAAAACTCGACGGAATCTCACTCGACTATAACTCTTTCTCTCTCCATATTACTTTTGAACTACTCGTGACCTGATTTCCTTATAACTCGGGATAGGTAGGATGTCCAAAACAAGGACTTGGTCACATTTTTTCTTTTATTTTAATTTAAAGTTTATTTTATTCTTAAGTTTTCAAATAATTGGAAGATTAAAAATCATATCTTGTCTACTTCTTTGTATGAAAACTCTTTGAGATTTCACACAAAGAGGGGCAAAAATGTAGACACGTGATTTTTGATCCTCTCTAAATTTTAACTTGTCTATCAATATTAAATATTTATATTTATATTTAATTATATATTATTTTTATTGTTATTCTAATTTTAAAAATAATATAAAAAATTTAAAAATATATGTTTTCTTTTATGAATTTTAATAAATAAATTAATAATTTTAATATTATTTTATTATATTTGTTTTTGTCTATGTTGTTATTATGTTTTTGTTAAATATAAAATTAATTAATTATTATTATATTATTTATTTATTAATTTATTATTAGTATTATTTTTATTAAAATAAATAAAAATAAATTATTTTGAATTTTGAATAACCCTCCCCATTATCTATTAATTAGTTCCCCCCCCAAAGAGGTAACTGTTCTCTCCACTTTTCTTTCCCCCTCAAATTTTCCTTACTTAAGGGACTCTCTCACCCCAGAACAAAGGACGTACATTGACATTAATCATCAGACAAAAACATCACAACTAGATACTGAGAGAACAAAAATACAGAGAGAAAAACACAGTAAGGAAAAACTCTGAAGGAAAAAACAAAGAAAAGAAAGAGTAAAGAATCGAATTTCAAGTTTCCGTTCGAGTTTAGGTGTTGACTTCTTGCTTTATTACAGGTTCCTATGTAATCCTGTAATATTTATGTTATTAATGCTACTATGAAAGGCATGAATAAATGTTATGGATTGTTAAGTATGTGCAGTTGATTGATTACATAAGTTTTTTTTTATTACATACTATGTTATCAAATTATTGAATACTTGTATGATTGTACTGTATTAACATTGTTGGATATAAAATACTAATATGATACTACTTGCTTTAAAATTTAAAACGAAAAGAGAAAAACAGTAGTATAAATTTTTTTTTTTGCATTTACAACAATATATATGCACATATTGTATGTTTACAAATGCAGTAAAAATAATTGACGGAAAAATTAGCAAATCAGTAAAAACATATATATCCATGTTCCCTTATTTGTGTATAATATAAAAATTATTTTAATATAATAATTAGTAAAAAATAAAGTAGGAATAAAATTTGATACTTAAAAAAATAAAAATTTATTATCGTTTATATTTTTGCTTTAAAATGACACACATTATATATTTCAAGTTGTCTATTTTATTTATTTTATTTTGAAGAATTTATGTTCAAATAATATTTTGAGGAATTTTGTGTTTGATTTGTCTTATAACATATGATTTGAGTTTATTTAATTTAAAGATATTAAATTTTGGGGATAATATTAAATTTAGCATAATATAGGTACATTTGTGTATTTCATTTACTTTATTACTTTTGTTAATAGAACTTAATAATTATTTATGGATTTAATTAATTGAGTATAAATGAATTTTGCTTTAGTTTATTAAGATTTTTAGGTAAATTTTAGGCATGTTTAATTTCTTCGTCTCAATTAAGAATGCGGCGTACGCATCTTTTCGAGACATTTAAATTTCAAAGATGCAATAATGCACCTTGGAGAATATTTTTCTAGAATTAATTTTCCACCGATTTATTTAACATAAAAGATATAGATAGCTATTTTCAGTATAATAAAAATGAGCGATTTAGGCCTTAACATAATTTATAAAAATAGTTAAAGCTAAGTATAAGTTGGTAAAAGTGACCATGCTTGAACCACGGGACTCGAGGTGTGCTTCACACCTTTCCCTCGGTCAACAGAATTTCTTACTCAGTCTTCTGTTCTCGCAAACCAACAAAGAGTCATTTTCTTTTGATTAGGGATTCAATAAGGTGACTTGAAACACAATAACTCAATTTCAAGTGGCGACTCTGTTAAATTAAACTAGTCCCTATTCAATACCGTCACTTTAATTGAAAAAACCCTTCGACTCAACTCCTCGAGCGAAAAAGAGGGTGTGATACTGGATTTGTTGTTGTTGTTATATATCTATATATCTATATAAAAAGTGTGAAGACCTTAAAAAAGTGATTTGAACTTTTTTGACCTTTATTAAAACACTTTACAATAGACAAAATCGTCTTTTCACCTTTTTTTTTTTCAATTATTATATTATTAAATTAAGGACTTTTATAGTATATGGAATAATCCTGCTAAAATAAATATATGGAAAGAAATAAGAATCCTAAACTACGTCAAATATATAAATTCTAAATTATATATGAGTCCTAAAATATATGAAAAAAAAAATAATAGTCCTAAAATATATGTAAAGAATCACATTTTATTGTAATTAAATATATATGGTGGACATATACGTTCCAACTTCCAACCCCATAGGATCTCAATTTTCTTTTACCTTTTTCCACGTTTTTTGGGGTTCAAAATTGAGCTTTGTTTAATGCCTTTTTAAAAATAAAAAATTACCTTCAAAATAATTTCTTATTCTTTTGTTGTTGATTTAAATTAGGTTGGTAAAATTGAAGATCCTTTAATTTTTAAGTTGTTTTTGTTTCATAATCTTAAATATTTGTATTTGTCTCCGTAAATAAATCATTATTAATTAATTCTCTAATATAGTTATGCAGATAAAGAAAGATTTATGTGAAGCGTGCGAACGAGAACTCTTTGAGACCGAGCCAAATACGTGCAACACAAATAACTTTATAAATCATTTCTTCTGGTTCGAAACCCAGTGAATAGTGATAGTCAATATCAGAGATATCATCTAAATCGGGAAGAAATTTGACTTGTCGTGTACTTGGATTGCAAATTACAGCAGGTTGCAATGTCATCCCCCTGAAGCAAAATAAACCATTAACATACTCCAAAAGAGTTATTAGCGCTGACACAATAGAACAACAACAACAACAAACCCAGTATATTCCCACATAGTGGGGTCTGGGGAGGGTAAAATGTACGCAGTCCATACCACTACCCCCGAAGGAGTAGAGAGACTGTTTCCGATAGACCCCCGGCTCAAGACAAAAGACCGTAGACCAACAGTCGTGCAACATGATAAAGAACAAAGAACCAACATCTACAAAAATAAAGTATAATTAACCAAAAGGCAAGCAATATGCTAAAGTAACAAAAGAACCAACATTCACAAAAAAAAAAAAACAGTATAATTAACAACCCAAGGACCCCCTCCCCCATAACTGGAACTCCCAACCAAGCTATCCTTAAACCTCCTAGCTACGGACTACGACTCGACCACCCACCTTAGCCTTCTTGTTTAATACTCTTCCTCCAAACCTTCCTATCTAGGGTCATCTCCTTAGTAAGCTATAACTGTTCCATGTCACGTCTAATCACTCCTCACCTGTACATTTTTGGTCTACCCCTACCCCGCTTGAAACCCTCCAAGGCCAACCTCTCACATCTACGGACTGGGGCGTCCGTGCCCCTTCTCATCACGTGACCAAACCATCTCAACCTCACTTCCCGCAACTTATCCTCCACCAAAACCACTCCCACCTTCTCCCGAATAGTCTCATTCCTGACGCTATTCGCCTTCGTAAATCCACACATCCAACGCAACATTCTCATTTCCGTAACCTTCAACTTTTGGATGTGAGAGTTCTTAACAGGCCAACACTCCACCTCATATAACATGGCCGACCGGACCGCAGCTCTATAGAATTTACCTTTAATCTTAAGAGGAACCTTCTTATCGCATAAAATTCCCGAGGCAAGCCTCCATTTCGTCCAACCTGCCCCAATACGATGGGAGATATCCTCATCAATCTCTCTATTCTCCTGGATCATAGACCTAAGATACTTAAAACTGTCCCTCCTACAAACCGTCTGCGACTCCAACTGCACCACCATATTGTTCTCTTGCCTCAAGTCGCAAAACTTGCACTCTCTGTACTCCGTCTTGGTCCTACTCAACCTGAATCCTTTAGATTCTAGGGTCTGTCTCCAAACCTCTAACTTATCATTAACACCTCGGCGTGACTCATCAATCAAAACTATATCATCCGCAAAGAGCATACACCAAGGAACCTCCCCTTGTATATTTTGCGTCAACACATCCATCACCAAGGTGAATAGGAACGGGCTAAGAGTCGATCCCTGGTGCAGCCCTATCAAGACCGAAAAGTTTCCAAAATCCCCTCCCACCGTCCTTACCTAAGTCTTCGCCCCCTCATACATGTCCTTAATCGAATGGATGTACGCCACTGGTATGCCTCTCGCCTCCAAGCATCTCCACAGAACCTTCCTAGGAACCTTTTCATACGTCTTTTCCAAGTCGATAAACACCAAGTGCAGATCTCTCTTCCTCTCTATATCGTTCTACCAGCCTCCGCACAAGGTGAATTGCCTCAGTCGTCGATCGACCAGACATAAATCCAAATTGATTCTCCAAAATAGGCACTATCTTCCTCAACCTCCTCTCCACCACCCTCTCCCAAATCTTCATCGTGTGACTCAATAACTTAATACCACGGTAGTTGTTGCAACTTTGAATGTCTCCCTTGTTCTTGTATAAAGAAATCACCGTACTCTATCTCCACGCCTCGGGCATCTTAGCGGTCTTGAAAATATTGTTAAACAAATGGGTTAGCCACCTTAATACCGCTCCGCTAGCATACTTTCAAAAGTCCACCGGAATCTCATCGGGCCCCGTCGCCCTTCCCCTACGCATCTTGAGAATAGCCTCACATATTTTCTCGACCTTAAAACGCTGACAGTAGCCGAAATCGCAAGGCTGCTTAGTGTGCTTTTACTCCCCTAACATAATACCTCTGTCCTTTCATCGTTCAAGAGCTTATGAAAATACGACCTCCATCTTTTCTTAATTAGAACGTCCTCCACCAAAACTTTTCCATCCTCTCCTTTAATGTACTTCACTTGGTCCAGATCTCGACCCTTACGCTCCCTAGTTTTGGCAAGCTTGTACAACCTCTTTTCCCCGCCTCTCTCCTCTAAACCCAAATAAAGTCTCTCAAACGGTATTGTCTTAGCAGTCGTAACTGCTAACTTAGCCTCTTTCTTAGCAAGTTTGTACTCCTCCCTGCACACCCGCTTCTCCTCTTCTTCCTTACTCTCAATCAACTTAATGTAAGTCGTCTTCTTCGTCTCCACCTTCTTCTTAACTTCTTCATTCCACCACCAGTCCCCTCGATGCCGGCCAGACCATCCCCTAGAGATACCCAAAACCTCTCTAGAAGTCTCCTTAATGCAACCCGCCGCCCTATCCCACATACTATCCACGTCCCCCCGACACTCGCATGCCCCCATCCTTTCTAACTTTGCCTCTATCTCTAAAGCACTGATCGGAGTCAGGCCACCCCACTTAACTCTAGGTCGACCCTCCCCACCCCTCTTCTTCTTGCCCATCTTAATAACCAAATCCATCACCAGAAGTCTATGTTGGGTCGCAAGATTCTCATTCGAAAAAACCTTACAGTCCTTACATAAAGCTCTATCCCTCTTCCTAAGCAGCAAAAAGTCAATCTGGGTCTTGGCTATCCTATTACGGAAAGTAACCATATGCTCCTCTTTCTTTGAAAAGTTGGAATTCACTACCACCAATCCAAAGGCCCTAGCAAAATCCAACAGAGAAGTACCCTCACTATTCCTATCCCCAAAACCAAAGCCACCATGCACACCATCGTATCTTATCGACAAATGCCCGATATGCCCAATGAAGTCCCCTCCTAAGAAAAGCTTTTCCGAACTAGGCACACCTCGAATCACCTCGTCCAAGACCTCCCAAAAACTTCTTTTCTCCTCCTCTCCCAAGCCCATCTGTGGTGCTTAAGCACTACAGACGTGCACCGTAAAATCCCCAATGACCAACTTAATAGTCATCACCCTATCGTTAACCCTATTAACCTCCACTACCTGCCCCCTAAGCTTTTCATCCACTAAGATACCTACTTCATTCCTACGCCTCTCACTACCTGAATACCACAACTTGTACCCATCCACATCCCTAGCCTTAGAACCTACCCATTTAGTCTCCTGGACACACGCAATACTGATCCTTCTCTTCCTAAGAATCTTAACTAGCTCTATCGACTTACCCTTAAGGGTCCCTATGTTCCACGACCCTACCCTAAACTTATCATCTCTCGGCTCTCCTCCCTTAAAACCCCGTCCTCCGCGTCTCAACTTTGACCCACCACCTGGCCTCGACCGCACCCGTAGTCCCCCAGGGCCCCCAGGACATGACCCTAGTCCACTATTTACTACCCAAGCCACTATTCAACAAATGCAACAGAAGAGGTTAAAATATCAAAACAAATTCAATAGAAGAGTTCATCAAAATCCTTAGTATGAGAACAGGGTTGGCTCAACAAATTTGGTGGCCTAAAGTCAAATTTTAATCAGAGGTTTCAAGTATATTCAATAAAATTAGATTTTGTGCATCACACATGTATCTCACGTGCTTCTCGTGCGACGTACATTTTGTGTGTTGTACATGCATCCTGCTAGCAGTTAAGAAAAATATTTAGAAAAAATGGGGCCTCCAAAAAGTTGGGGCTTCAAGCCATTGCTTTAGTAGTTTTATGGTCGAGACAACCCTGTACACGTGCGAAGCACGTACACTTGACTAGTATATATATATATATATATATATATATATATATATATATATATATAT
>NC_061118.1:157819849-157894061 GCF_002878395.1 Capsicum annuum
AAATCTTTTCACTCTTCAGTCACTTCTCATCTTACTTTTTAATTTTTGGAGAGTTCTTCGCTCCTCGTTTTCCATAATTGTGATTTCCCACTAACGTGGGTGAAAAAATATTTGATCTTTTCTACAATTACAATAAAACTTAAGATTATTTAAAAAAAATAAAAAGGATTGAGAAAAATAAAAAAATTGAAAAAACCAACTAAAACCTAAACGGAAAAAGTCGATTTTATGGTTGTTTGATTTGATTTATAGATTTAATAAACCAATCCGACCTATATATACCCCTAGTTAAACTATGTCCAAAAACTAGAAAAAATATTTAACTATTTAATTGTTATTATATGATCTAACAACCTCCCAATTATTGTTTTCAATATAGATTTCATCGTGATGCCTGCAGCCCATAATTGGTCGTTTTAGGCGTTATTTCCAATCATTTATCCAAACCCCACATCCATTATTTTAATTTTACACCATTTAACTACTTGTATCCATGCTAAAAATCAAATTGGCATTTTTTGCATAGACCAATAGTACTTAAACGAGGTCTTTATCTTATTTCATGCTTATTTTTGTCGTAGTATACAACATAATTATACACTGACTGACCACATTGCCAAAAGTTTATACCGCAGCACCAAAGGGGCAAGCAATTTAATTTGTTTTGATGATTAAATAGTCTAAAAAGAAGTTCAATTCTCAGAATTAAGTTTATGCATCGATGATGAATGATTCTACAGATCAATTAGTTCTGGATTTGTTCAGCAAGCATGCACCCAAAAAGGTACAAAAAGGCAACAACAATAATATTATTGGTTGTCTAAGAAGGATGTCGAATCTTGAGTTGGCTATTTTACCTAAACTCGTGTAAGTGCAACGTTACTAATTAGTTTTATATTTAATCAAAGTTGATTAATTATCCATCAGACCTACTAATTGTGTTTGCATTTTAATTAATTCCTTTGGTACTTCTCACACATATGTAGGCATGATGATGATACAAAGCTTCCAGTTTCACAAAGAGAGAAGGGTGAATCAGAACAACTCACTATATTCTATGCTGGGATTGTGCATGTTTATGACAATATTCCTGCTGAAAAGGTACAAATATAAGAAATTGCTTGACTTATAATTTTTAATCTTTTTTTAACAATTAATTACCTCTGTATTTTTCATATAGGCAGAGTCAATTATAAATCTGGCACGTGAAAGCTGTTCTCAGTTATCTGGTTCTACTGTTGCAAAGGAAATTAAATCAACTCACAAATCCCAAGTTCCATCAGTCTGCAAGTTTCAAGCAGGTGATCGTTTTAGCTAGTGACTTTGACACTATGAACTAATGTTATAACTATTATTTTTCTTGTATAGGATTTACGGCGATCTAAAATTCATTGGTTTGATTAATTTGAATTCATGTTGTGCACTTGTGCTATGCGCACTAAAGGAGAAATGCCTCACTCTTAGGACTCGAACATGAGATCTTTTATCCATTTGACCACGTACACTTATTGGAAGATTTACTAAATTTTTGGTGGAATCTGTTGTTTTCTACTTTAATTTAGACCTGCCAATTGCAAGAAGGAAATCCCTGGAGAGATTCTTCGAGAAACGCCATAACAGGTGAATCAATTAATTTTCAGCTTTAAAATGCATTGTTTAATTAATTTTTAATTAATTGATTCTCTTTGATATTAATTACTTAATATAGTTCTTAAATTTCCAGGATTACAAGTAAACAACCTTATGCCTCTCCTGCTATTACTCAGAGTGAAGATAAATGTGATGATGAGAGTACTGGAAATGATAATTTGTAAGGAAAAAGACAAGTTGTATTATGTGAAGGAAATTAAACAAGGGTTAGATTTTGATTGATTAGTGTTCAAAAGGGGAAAAAGTTGTATTACTTCTTGAACAACTTCAATATTACTAGGACCTTGATCTCTATATTTAACTTTGACAATTATGACAAATTATTTTAAATTGCAACTACTCAAATATCCTAATGAATTATCTGTCAATGCTAACATGCCTTAATTAAGATACAAATAAGAGAATTTCAAAGATATGTAACAAGTGTTTAATTATTCTTACTAAATATTGGGATCTGTTAAAATATTTCAAATTTGTATAAAGGTCATCCATTTTTTTTTTTTTTTTTAAAAGTGTAATTGGCCAAAAAACAAATAATATAACAAAATATTAAGAATATTATTATTCAAGCTGTTTTAGTCCAACAAGTTTTATGTGCTGATTAGGTTCCTAAACAATTGACTTTTTTCATATTCATGAAAATGACGATGAAGAAAATAAAAGTGACGGTTGAAACTATGTTAAGAATAGAGAAAAGAGAACTTACCAGCTAGCTAATAACTAAGAAATATTTCCATAAAAAATACTATAGTAGTATTCAAACTATATAACTGCTATTGAAAACTTCAAAATTAATGACTTCTATTACTTTCACCAGAAGGAAAAATTATAACATATTATATAACGAGTTAAGTTGTGCGGTTTAAGCACAATGATTTGACACAAATTTGTAAAATGAATTAATTCTTTTGATTGAAGGGATCAAATTTGAACTTTGAAGTATCTAAAAGTAAAAATTCACAAACAACCTCTTATGGTCTTCTTACCTCAGGAATGATTAATTTTTTCTTACTCTGTACATTTTACCATTCTAAACCTCAAGAGGCCGTTTGATTTGTGGGATTAGAGTCAATAATCCCGGGATAAAAATGTAACCCACTCGTTTGATTGTAAATATTTGAGATAACTTATTCCGGGACTAATAATTAATCCCGGGATAAGTTATCCACCCAAATGGTGGGATAACAATCCCAAGACTATTTTTCTTTGGTATAAAATTATACAAGGACAAAAATACCCTCATTTTCATTTCTCTCTCTCTCACACACACATATATATACATATATATATATATATATATATATATATTATATTCATAAATAATAAATTATGTTTAACGTATAATATATTCATAAATAAATTAGATATATAATAATAACTAACATAAACTGGTAAACTGTATAATAATTATGTTTTGAACGTATAATATATATTATGAACAGTATAATATATTATGAACATAAATATATATTATGAATAACGTATAATATATTCATAAATATATATAAATTAGATATTCATAAATTATGTTTAATTAACGTATAATATATTCATTAATTGAATATAATATATTACGTAATATATAATGTATAATGTTATGAATATATTATGAATATATACACATTAATTTTGCTATGTTTCACAAATATTTTCTCATAGTAATTTTGTTATATCACTTCTAATTAGGTATTATAAGTCATTTAGGACATATCCACTTAGCTGCTTCAATCATAAAATTTGGTTAACTCTCGAATTTATTTCAGGGCTGCTTAAATTGGAATAAGAAAAAAATATTATAAATCATAGGAGTAATAAATAAAATTTTAAATTATTTTAAGAATATAATTGAATATCAATGACACAAAAATTTGGATAAGGAGAGTAACATATATTATTTAAAAATTACACAAAAAATATTATAAATTACAATAGCTAACAATTTAAACTATTTAAACACATATTAAGAATCTGATTGATTATCTAAATTATATTTGTGTCACGTAAATTCGGGATAGTTTTGACATTTTATAATTTGCATGTTTTATTATTTTAATTTAGTAATTTGTTGATCCAAATGATGTTTTAAAAATTTAGTACTTTGTTTATTTTAATTTATTTACTTTATTTTGGTAAAATAATATCTATTTAAAAATTATGCAAAAAAATAAGTATAAGTCATAATTATTAACATCTTATAATATTTTAAAAACATATAGTAAAAAATATGATTGACTTTTGAAATTCTAATAGTGTCACATAAGTTGCGATAAAGCAAGTAACATAAATTATTTCAAATTACATTAAAAGATACTAAAATCACAAAGATTAACAACTTAAAATATTTTAAAAAAAAACATATTAGCAGAAAAAAATAGTTGACTCACTAAATTCTAAAATTGGGACAAAGCGAGTAACATAAATTACTAAATTATGTAAAAGATACTATAAATCACAATGATTAGCAACTTAAATTATTTAAAAATTTGATTGACACTCCAAATACTATTTGTGCTACATAAATTGAGATAACGTAAATAACATATATTGGGCACGTGCTGGCACGAACTACAATATCTAGTATATATATATATATTCCATTTTGTGCCTATCAAATAAAGATAACCTTTTAGGGTGTGTTTGGTATGAAGGAAAATATTTTTCAGAAAGAGAGCTGCTAAATGGCCATAATTTTTTTGCCATAAAATGGCCATAAATATACAAAGACCATACTAACTTTTGCCTTAAATAAAAAAGAATTAAATTTTTAATATTAAATGCTACTAAAATTTATGTGGGGTAAGTCATCACTATCATTAAATGTGAAGAAAAATTATTAAATTAACTTTAGTATGTGGGACCCACTTAACTTCACCCATTGCATTTTTATCCTTCTCCCTTAATCTTCAATTTAGTTTTTTTTTTTAAATCAAAATTTAAAACTAGTTTTATTACTACATTGATCATAATTATTTAAAATATTTTTTAGAAAAGTTCATCAAAGATTATTAATATATTGATCTTCATTTAAAATATTATAAGAAAAAGTTCATCTATGATTAACTAATTTTGAACTTATCACAATAATAAATTTATTATTATATAAAAGTAATTCAATTCTAAAGTTTATCACTTTTTTTAAAACATTAGCTAGGGTTGATAAATATGAGCAATATAATGTTTATAATGTGTCAGTGTTTATTATATTTAAAGTATTTTAACTTTGATTGCCAATGTTAAATTATTTTCAAGTTAGACTTAAAAAAAATTAAAAATTATTTAAATATAATTTAAATATATTTAAATATAATAATTAATAGAATTATTTAATTAGAGCACATATTTTTTTCTATAATTTTTTGGCCCAAATGTATAAAGACTATACTAACCTTTTCCTCTAAATAAATAAATAAATTTTTACTATCTTCTAAATTCAAGAAGTTAAATGTAACTAAAATTTATGTTGAATAAATTATGACTATTATTAAATATGAAAGAGGAATATTTATTTAACACCCTCCTTTTTCGTCCTTCTTCCTCAATTTCTCTTTAGTTTTTTTTTTTATCAAAATTTAAAACTAATTTTATTATATATTGATCATTATTCTTTAAAATATTTTTGGATAAAGGTCATCAGTGGTTAACTAAATTTTTAATTTATCACAAAAATTTATTTATTTATTTATTTATTTATTATATAAAAGTCATTTCATTCTAAAGTTTATCACAAAAACGTTTTTCTTAAAACATTAACTAGGTTCAACAAATATGAAATATATGATTTTTATAATGTGTCAATGTTTATCATGTCTAAAATATTTTGAATTTTGGTTATCATTATTGAAATATTTTCAAATTAGACTTATAAATTATTTAAATATAGTTTAAATTTATTAAAATATAATAATTAATTAAAACTATTTAATTAGAGGATATATTAATAGTGAATATAAGTAATATTCACAAGTTATCAAATTACCATAATATAGAGGTACAAAATTACAACAATAATGCGTCTTGATATCTTTAGTTGTTGTTGACTAGGGTCCACAAATGTGAATTTTGTGATTTTCACAATTTCTCTAATGTGTCAATATCTATTATGTGTATAATGATTTGAATTTTGATTGCTGTTAATGAAATATATTAAATTATATTTAAAATTTATCTAAATATATAGCTTAAATTTTATTTAAATATAATATTACTTAATTAGAGATCATATTAATAACAAATATAAATTATAATTTACAAATTATAAAATCGATGTAACATAAGGACGTAAGACGACAACATCAATGCATGACTCTCATGATTTGCTGTTAACTAAGATCAAAATATATAAACTATACGATTTTTATAATATGGCGATGTCTACCATGTTTAAAATGTTTTGAATTTTGACTGTCGATATTGAAATATTTTGAAATTATATTTAAAAATTATTGAAATAAAATTTAAATTTATTTAAATAAAATTGCTTAATTAAAAGACATATTCATAAAAATCATCAGTAATGATTCACAAATTATGAAATCAGCATAACCTAAGGGTCTAAGGTCACAACATTAATGCGTCTTGATATCTCTAGTTGTTGTTAACTAGGGTCAACACATGTGAACTGTATGATTTGTAGGATTCTATAATGTGTCGACGTCTATTATGTGTAAAGTGTGTTTGGAATTTTGACTGTTGTTATTATTCAAATTATTTAAATGTATTGTTTAAACTTATTGCAAGTTGGCTCCGACACCACGACTATAAAAAAATATTTTAAACATAATTAATAATTAGAGGTCATATTAATAACATATATAAATGATAATTACCAAGTTATCAAAACGGCGTAACACGAGATCATAAGACCCCCACAACATTAATGGGAGACTTTTAGGATTGTTGTTAACTAGATTGACACACATGAACTATATGAGTTTTATGGTTTCTATAATGTGTTGATGTCCACTGTGTCTAAAGTAAGACTCGTATTTGATAGCAACTAACCCTTATAAATGATACTAAATTGATATTCAAGATATATATATTATTTATTAAAAATATATTAATAAATATATATATATATATATATATTTATAACTAATATTATAAAAATAATTGATTCATATTTTCGATAATTTTGTATGACCCACATAATTTAATTCAAAAGAAAAGAAAATATGGAGTTAATTCCTCAAAATGTCATTGAACTTGTGTAAACATCCCACTAAAGTAACTTTTGTTTCTTTTAGGACAATATTGTCACTGAATTATGCACTTCTTTCCATTATAAGGTAAACCTAAGAAATTGTTAAGGATATGTTTGGAGAACCACAAGGAAAGTGAAATTAGATGTAATTACATAGTCCAATTCTCAATTAGGAATAGAGAATTAGGTGCAATTACGTGATATAATTACAAAGTTACATTTTTTCTTTTTTCTTTTTTAAAAAATAAAATTTAATATCCTTTTCATTTAAATTTCTTTTTATTTCTATTATTTTGATTTCTTTTTTATTTTTACTTGTTTTTTCATTTTACATTATTTATCTTTCATCTCTTTTCTTCTCATTTTCCAACTTTACTTCTTATGATTCAATATAATTACTCATAGTTTTTTTCTTTATTTAGCGCATTATTGAATTTTTATAGTTTTTATTCTAGTGTTTGAATTAAAGTGGTATTTTATTATTGAATGAGATTATAGACTTATGTGTTTTTCATTCTTCTGAATTATATTTACTCATCGGAGTTTTATACAAGAGTATTATGTTTTTCTATTGGATTTTGAATTTATGTTTCTGTTTATTTGTTTTAGTATTATAGACATGTTGTTTCATATTGCATGTCACTGCAAATTGTCTAATAACATATAGTTTCAATTTTTCTATGGCTTTTCAAATATGTCCTTAACTAATTTTTAGTTTCACCATATTTTGAAAAGATGCACATAATTTAATGACAATATTTTTCTAAAAGAAATTAACAAAAGTTACTTTAGTAGGATGTTTGCTCAAGTTCAATGGCAATTTGGAAAATTAACTCGACAATTTGAAGTGATATGCAATATAAAATAACAAGTTTATAGTACTAAAACAAATAAATTGAAACATGAAACAAAACACAAAACACAAATTGAAAATTCAATTAAAAAACACAATACTATTATATAAAATTCCAACGAGTAACTAATTCAAAAGAAAGAAAAAACACATAAGTCATCTCATTCAATAATGAAATACTACTTTAATTCAAACACTAGAATAAAAATGCAATAATGCGCTAAATGAAGAAAAAAATACGAGTAATTATATTGAATCATAAGAAGTAAAGGTTGGAAAATGAGAAGAAAAGAGATGAAAGATAAATAATGTAAAATGAAAAAAATAAAAATAAAAAGAAATTAAAATAATAGAAATAAAAAATAAAATTAAAAGAAAAAAATTAAAATTTTAAAAAAATGTAACTTTGTAATTACATCACGTAATTGCACCTAATTTTCCATTCCTAATTGAGAATTGAACTATGTAATTACATCTAATTTCACTCTCCGTGTGGTTCTCCAAACACATCCTTAACAATTTCTTAGTTTTACCTTATAATGGAAAGAAGTGCATAGTTCAGTGACAATATTGTCATAAAAGAAACAAAAGTTACTTTAGTGAGATGTTTACTAAGTTCAATGATATTTTGAGGAATTAACTCAAAAATATGAATCTATAGCACTGTTCAACAATAAAATTCTATTTTAATTCAATAATTAAAATAGTAGTGTAGTTAATTAGTTATGCTAGATGAAGAAATATAAATAAATAATAATAAAAATACGTGACATAACATAAAATTACAAGAAGTAATGATTGACAAATAAAAAGAAAGGAAATGGAACATAAATAATGTAAAATAAAAAATTTAAATTAAAAAGCAAAAACTAAAATAGTAATAAAAAAATTGAATAATGAATGGGGCTAAATATCCATGTGACACCTTTTAATTCGGAGAGAAATTGATGAAAGAGGCTAAATTGTTATTTTTTTCTTTTATTTTAAATTTGGTAATAATTTAAAATAAAAAGTTAGCAAATGGATAATTTATTTATTTTATAAAATAATTCTTTTGTGTCTAATGAGTGTGATATGAAATGATACAAATTATTTAATAGGATAAACCAACTATTAATAATTTTTTTTTCACTTTAAATACTTAAGTTATTTGTAATTTTATTAAATGTAATATTTTATTTTATTCTTTCACTTTAAAATTGTTTTATACATAATTTTTTTAAATGTTTAAAAAATAGGTATAATATTATGGAAAGTGTAGGTGTAAGATTTTCATAATATAGCATATGTATGTTCGATTTTCATAATTAGGGTCGACACTTATGAATTGTATAATTTTCGTGATTTCTATAATATGTCAATGTCTATCATAACTAAAGTACTTTGAATTTTTAGTGTTGCTATTGAAATATTTAAAAGTTATATCTAAAAAAATTAAATATACAGTTAAAATTTAATTCAGACATAATAATTTATAAAATTACTTATTTAGAGCTCATATTAATAGAAAATATAAGTAATGATTCATAAGTTGTCAAATCAGCATAAAATAAGGGCACAAAAACTACAATATTAATTTGTTAGTACTCTCCTAGGTTGTTGTTAACTAGGTCAAATAAACTTCTTTGAAAAAAGATTACAAAAATGCAATACGAAATTTATATTGTGTCTACGTAGCGATTAAAATTTTTTATCATAAAACCAAAAACTAATTTTCATCACAATAATATATTTGCCGATCCAATTAAATTAGATTTTTAATCATTTGATTTGATTTGATACAATCTTACCGAGTCTTACAAGTAAATTTGAAATATAATTTAAATAAATCAGTGATTATAATGTAATTATTTTTAATTAATAATTATAGCTGATTTAAATAAAAATCATGCATATAGTTCATATGTGTCGAACCAAAAAGATTGACACATAAGTGTTGATCGTACAAGTGTTTCGCCTCTATGTTACGCCGATTTGATAAATTCTGAATCAATACTTATATTCATTACTAAAACCAACTCCAATTAATTATTTGTTAATTATTATATTTAAATAAAATTAAGTTATATATTTAAATAATTTTTAAACATAATTTGTGAAATATTTTAATAACGACAACTCATCACAATTTAGAACTGGTAAATGTCGACACATTATAAAAATCATTAATATAGTCATATATGTCAAACTAAAGAGAGTGAAACATAAGTATTGAAGGTACAAGTCTTTGGCCCCTATATTATGTCGTGATACGAGTACGATCGTGATTGTGGACTAATACGTAAAGAACTCGTGCTCGGGTGGCTGCCCAACTAATGGAACAAGCTTTGAAGTGTAAAGAACAAGTCCCAACATTCCAAAGCCGTCCATATGGACACTCCAAGGCCACCCCTTTGCCATGGCTCATTAAGGGCATTTTAGTCATTTTGTAATAAGTTGTAACCTAGGCTATAAATAGAACATATTAGGTCATTTTCTCATAACTTTGATGATATATTTTGAGAGCTCTAGAGAGAGAGTCTTGCAAGGTGGATTCCTTATAAATAAGTGTGGATATCACTTGTGTTGGTGCTAGTTTTGAAACGTTGGTTGCTTGGGAATCCCGTTCCCTTGAGGTCACCGTAGATCTTGGTGTTACTTGTATGAATTATTGGGTCTTTGTGTTCAATATGCATTTAGGTTCACAGTGTTTGTACATTTGTATGTCAAGTTACCTATCTATCTATCTATTTCCTTGTTGTTGTTGTTGTTCATTCTTGGGTTTGGTGTCCCAAAATTGAGACTTTGTGTTCTTCTTGTTCTTGTGCTTTTATTGTTAATCTAGTTTGTTGGCTCACTAATTTTAGAGGTGTTGAACACCTTAATATCTCATTGTTATTGTGTTTTCGTTGTTGTTGTAGTGAATCCAAGAGTGGTCACCAAATGGGTCCTCGGTTCTTCAAACTTGTGGACTGTTTTGGTGTTTGTTTTGTATCTTCTTTGTAGATCTTGTATCATTTGGTATCAAAGCCATATTTGATTTTGTTTTACCAGGATCAATCTTGAAAAAAAAAGTGAAGTGTTCTTGAGATTGTTCTTGGCCGAAAGTTGGGTCTTATTTGTTGTCTTGGCCGAGACATTTTCTTTGTGACTAGATCTTGTAGTCTTTTGTTTGTTTGGATTGTTTCTAGTGTTGGTTTTTTTATCACCAACACTAAAAGTGTCTAGATCTAAAGGTTTGAGCTTATGTTGTTGAACTTCTTGTTGTAAACTTAAAGTTGGCCGTGGGTTGATATTGTTGTTCTTGACCGAGTGGTAAAATTGTTGTGGATTTGGAGATGAATATTGGTGGAGTTGTAGTTGTTCTTGAGAAATTGTTATTGTGATCTTGTTGTTCTTGAAATGCCTTGACCAATATAAAGTATACCATAGATCCAAAAAGGTGTAAGATAAAGTTGAAAAGTTGTTGGTGAAGAGACTTGAACACATCACTTCAAAGACTTGTCAACCACTTTTCCATATTTCAAGGACCTTGTTTTGTGGGAATAGTACAAGTCAAGTCTCACCTTTTTGAGTAAATTTGTAAAAGTTTCTAAGACTTGAATTTTCCCACCAAAAGACAAACTCTTCCATTCCAAATTGTATCAAGACAAAAGCTTCAAGTTGGTGATTAAAATTGTGTGGGACCATGACCAATTACGTGGCTGCCACATCATCACGTTTTACTGTTCATGCAACATAATTAAGCTCAATTTCTTAGTTTATAATCTTTTGTCTCTTAGTTGACTTTTGTAGATTCTATTACTAATTAACAAACTAGTAATTGTCTACTAGGTTGTAAGTTAGTTTTGGGTCCGTTTATTCGTGTTTACGTATCTTTGTGTGTTTTTATCTTTTTGAAATTTGTTGTAGTTTCTTGGTTCAAGTCCGTACGTATTTTCTTTGAGTTGTTTCAAAAGAGAATCTATTTCGACCTCAAACCCCAACTGGTACCAAGCAATCTCCTTGGAGTATAGATGAGTTACCAACACTTGTGAGACCATTTAGTGATACTTGACAAAGTGTGAGCTTGAGAGTTTGTGAAGGTGAATTTTTTTTTTGCTAACCTTTAACTTGTTATTGTTTGTGTTTTATTTAGTCTTTCTTATTAGGTATGATGGCTTCGGGTGAAGGTAGTCCAAGGGCCTCGAGAGAGGTAACCATGGATGCTTTGTTGGTGGCCATAATGAGCGTGAAACATGATCTTAGTGGTTGAATGGAGAGGATGGAGGGAAGGATGGACGGGATGGAGGGTTCTTTTTCAAGGAGAATGGATACATTGGAAGTTCATCTAGATTCCACCCATTCAAGTCCCAAACACTACCATGCCTCGACTAATGGACATGCTACCACCCCGGATACACTTCACCAATTGCTCAATCCACCTAGACCAACCCATTGACCCATCCACCAAGTCCCTACTTATCCAAACAATCGAAGTCAAGGCCATCAAGAAGCTCCTCAAATCTGAGACCCCCTTGATATGCCGAGAGCACCACTAAACTAAACCAACCAATCCAAATTGATGATGTAGAAGGTGAGGGTCCTTATGGAGGTGAGGGATTATATGAAGCAACTCTCTTTGTGGAATTTGTGTGCAATAGAAAGGGAGCTTATGGCGGGGGACATAGAGGCCGACGGGGAGGAATTGGGCCAGCTCCTTATGGTAGGGGTAACTTGGGACACTGACCTCATGTTCAGGAAGGTTTAGTGGACCAAGGAGGCAATGTGGGTAAAGACACGGGCCTAAATTCCATTAAGATCACTCTTCCTTCTTTCAAGGGGACTAGTGATCCATCTCTCTATCTTGATTAGGAGTTATAATGTAATCAGATTTTCCAACTCGATGATTTAACTTCCCAAAAGAAAGCCGCACATGCCATTGTTCAATTGGAAGGTTATGCCTCTACTTGATGGGAGACAAAGCGGTTGCAACGAGTAAGGAATGGTAATCTTGACCTCCCGGATTGGGATGAATTGAAAGATCTTATGAGGGAGAAATATGCCACAGAAAGGTACAAACAAGAGTAATTAACAAAGCTCTACAACTTGCGGCAAGGAGATAGAAGTGTGAAGGACTATTATGATGAGTTACAAAACTTGATCCTACGTCTTAATATTATCGAACCTCTAAATCATTGTCTAGCTCGGTTCAAGGGTGGTTTGTTCTATGAAGTTGTTTCTCAATTAGTTGTCCACAAGTTTGACCAAATTGAGGACCCTGTAGAAGCGGCCATTGAAGTTGAAAGGAACAATCATGCTAAGAAGACCTTAGGGTGGGACTAGTCCTATAAGCCCTTAGAGAAGAAGCCATTTGATAAAACAAAATTAAAGGTATCCACGGCTGGAAGGTACTAATTCTTCCACTCCTAATTCTAAGGGTATCGTTTATTTTAAATGTCAAGGTTGGGGTCACAAAGCTAGCGAGTGCCCAAACCAAAGGAACATTGTACTGATGGAGGGTGATCCTTATTTTGTTAGGGTTAAAATGACCAAAAGTGATGTTAGTGAAGGAACCCTTCAAGAGGATGATGGGGATGATGGTGAACCCGAGAGGGTAGTGGAAGAAGGGAAAGTTAATGTGCCTTGCGGATTGATGAGGAAAACACCTCATGATGATGCTTGGCCCGAAGAAGGTGAGGTCTTGATATCACTTTGACCTCTTGATGATGAAGAACCCGAGGGTACACTATGGTCCTTGCTCCAAGGAAGTACACTTTTCTTTTGTCTTGTTTCTTGTCACACTTAGGTGGATAGACAAGTATTTCTTTTGCTGCCACTACAAGAAATACAGTTTTTTGTGATGACTTTCAGTGGCGACACAAACAGTTACCACAAAAGCTAGCATTTCTGTGGCGACATATAAGGGTTGCCACAAAAGGTATAAGATTTAGGGGCAACCGTCAAAGTCGTCACTAATAGTGATATATTTAGTGGCGACTATGCGTAGGTCGCCACAAAAGGTTTAAGTAACGTTCGCCCTTAATAGTGACATATTTAGTGGCGACTATGCGTAGGTCTCCATAAAAGGTATAAGAATAGTGACATATTTAGTGGTGACTTTATATAGTGACATAGGTCGCCACAAAAGGTATAAGAATAGTGACATATTTAGTGGCGACTATGCGTAGGTCGCCACAAAAGGTATAAGATTTAGGGGCGACCGTTAAAGTCGTCACTAATAGTTACTATATAGTGGCGACTATGCGTAGGTCGCCACAAAAGGTTTAAGATTTAGGGGCGACAGTTAAATTCGCCACTGATAAGACTCTCAGCTCGAGATATTTTACAACATTAGTTATAAATAAAAATTATTTACGATAATAATAAAAATATAGAATAATTAATGATATAAATTAAAAGGCCGAAAAGTTCAAAATGTAAACCAAATCAAAAGTTCAAATTTTCATTTTGCATTGTTTTTTCTTAAAAAAATAAATTAAGTTATTTGTAAATATATTTTGGATATATATTTTATATATAGACAATCCACATTCATGATTTAAAAATGTACAAATTATTTTGGTAGTTTTTAGTATCATTTTTTAAAATTTATTAATTCAAATACGATATTTTACATAATTTTATTAATATTTATTAATTTTTTTCACATAAATATTCACACACACAATTTACAAATATATTATCTATTATTATTATATTTACTATAATTGTTGTTGTTCTTGTTATTATTATCAATAATTTTTATAATAATTTTGACGTAACATTAATTTATTTTCATAGGACGTCTCATTATTATTATGATTATTATATTTATTAAACTAGCAGCCACTTTTATCCAATTTTTCTTTCTTGTGTTTAATTTTTGTAGAGAAGTATTATGTTATTTATTATTTACCTAAATTTTGATGAATACAATTATTGGGTATCTAGTAAAAAATGTTTTCTTTGTCCTACTTTATTAAAATTATAAAATGAAAAAAAAGTTCAATAGCATACAAGAAGAAAATAAAAAGTGTAGTTACAATAGGTAGCAACAAACTCATATAATCTTTCCATTTCATCTACATCTAGAACAAAAAAAAGAGTGGATAAATGAAGATTTGAGGGAGAAATTGAGAAAGAGAGAGGTACAGAGAGAATAGTGAGAGGGGGGAGATCGAATACGGAGAGAGAGAGGGTTCGGAGACTGGCGAGTCTTCGCCTGAATCTCGCCGGAAAAGGGGTCATCCATCACCGAGAAACACCACCAACCCCCTTCCCAAAGTTTTTCGATCGAACTATTGCCAGAAATATCCCTTCCCCAAAACCCGACCGAAACCAGCTTCAACACACTCCAAATCCCCTCTAAAAACCCCCGGCCAGTATTCAACAAGAACAGTCACCCCGTTCCCTTTTCGACGACTATTCATCAAAAATCCATTGAAAAATGACACGAGATGGGTTCTAGTCTTTTCAGTTTGCGATTCTTATTTCCATTTTGGCGAGGTAATGCAAAGGTGTCACGCCTCAAATCCTATTGGGGCGGACTGGCACCCGTAACCGAGGAGGCCCGGGAGAACTAGCTCATAACCTTATACTTCCCTTGCATACCTCTATGACAACCCAAAATTCAAACAACATCATGTCGCATATAAAAGGAAATAATCACCTGTATAAGATCGAGCACACATATATATGTATATACAATACGTGGCCGTTGGAGCTATCACGTCTATTAAAAAAACACCACCTTGACTATACATTAGGTCTACAAAGCCTCTAGACAATACACAGAGTTTAACTAAGGTCGGGAGACACCCCGCCATATAACTAACTTCTATACAATACCAAAAGTGACTGGATATGACACGGAAATCCCCGAAGCAAACTGGAGCTCACCAAAAGCAACTAGATATCTTGGCTCCTACTTGTGCGGTGTATGAGCTGAGGTGCCTCTGCCTGCAGCATGAAATACAAGTCCCCCGTGGGGGACGTCAGTACAAAATATGTACTGAGTATGTAAAGCTATAGATAATCACATATGATATAGGAGCTCAATAAAAATCAGAAATAAGTGAATAAATCGTAATAGGAGTGGACCACACTTACTAGAACTTGTGACAACCTGTACATTGTATTTATTCAATCACTTTACCTTCGTTCTTATCATCTTTGTAATCATTATTGTACTATACTGTGACCATTAGGCTGCCTCCAGTACATATTAATTGGGATCGACCCATGATAGGCTTATGCCCCTGGGATACCACCCATAAACACATAAATAGGGATCGACCCATGATAGGCTTATGCCCCTAGGATACCACCCAATAAGAGAGAACTTCCATCACTTAGTTCAATTAATCTTTGAGATTGTTATTTTGATTGCCACAATATTTTGATACTTTGAAACAATGATACATCAATAAGAGACATATAAATAGACCATCAATGCAATAACAATGAAGTAAGAACTCATTGACAAATCAATGAAGTGTTTTGGAGTCATCAATGCCATAACAATGAAGTAGGAACTTATTGGTATATCAATGAAACGTTTTGGAGTCATTAATAGCACATGGATCTTGTTTGAGTAACCAAATACCTTCTGAAATTCATTAGTCCAATAAACATGTAAGATTTGAAAGACAAGTAAGTATTGGAATGTCTTGACATCTTGTAGGGTGGAAACAAGTTCATTGGTAACGTAGGACATCATACAAAACCATTATGGATCACATGTTATTGAATAACTTTGGAAACACTCTTAATAGAATAATTGTTCACTTTCATGCCAAAGATATGGTATAGAGTATGCTTTACATACCTGACTGTCAACCTTCAATACTAGTCCCAAATGGACTTCCCGTCCTTTCGGATTACTTATCTACAATGAACATATATAGCAATCTAGTATTAGCAACCAAACGTCACAATTTAATTATTTGAATTCACCAAACTAGTGGTTAAGTAGTAAGCCTTAATTACACCATAAAGGGTGTCACTTTAACCCTCTTATACTCCAATTACATTCACATGCCATGCATATTCATACAACATCCTCCAATATCAAGTTTGGATTCATTTATCCTTCCAACCAATCCATTAAACCAGATTAAGCCATAGACATAAATAATCATCAATTCAATAGTATATCACCATAACCACCTTCCATAACTCAATTACAATATTCACCTTCCACAATTCAATACAACCAAACCATGCAAAATAGTCCATAACCCTATTTCCATCACCTTTCAATAACAACCAATACATATAATCCTCTATCACACATATACATATGGAAAAGAACAAAGGCAAACAATATTCATACCTTAGAATTCACCTCTTGATTATGCAATCCTGTTTGCACAAATAATAGGTGCCGTTCGAAGCTCTCGAGATGACAAACGCAGTTATCGGATTACTTTGAAATTTCTATGGTTAAATCAAAAGTAACTTAAAGGTCAAATTTGGCTAGGGTTTGTTCTTTCTCAATGATTGATGATGAAAATGAGTTTTTAAGCTCATATACATGTAGATATATACATATTAGCATCCATAATATAATAGGAAATGACCAAAATGCCTTTAAAATTTAAATAATGTCAAATCTATCCTTTGGTGGACTGTTTTTATAAGCTAAAGTAGATAGACCATAAATCTTTTCTCCGATATTAAATTTGGGTGAAATTGGAATTGTTGGAAGGATAATTCAAAGTTCTTTCATTTCATATAAAGTAGGCCACCCGGTTCGTCCTGTACAAGGAGTTATGGTCGTTTGAAGTTGACCCTAAAAATCTATTATGATAGGCTGAAGTAAAATGAGTATAACTCCTTACTTAGATTTTGGATTTGGATGAAACCAATTGTATTGGAAAGAAGACTCAAAGATCTCTCTTTTCATAAGTCGTATCTCTCCCAGTTCATTATATTAAGGGAGTTATGATCATTCGAAGTTGACCCAAAAATTCGGCTGGCCTCAGTAGTTTGTGTGCAGGAAATTTTCCTGCACATTTACTATTCCCAAATATCCCTGCCACAGTTTTATAGTTTCGAACATGCTCGATTATATTTGAAACCTATCTATTTTTGGAAACCTTTATATCGTTGGAAAGCTTATTCAATAACCTTCTCATGGAACCATCGACAGGCAAATTTTGGTATAAATAAAATAAAAAAATTAATTTCATATAAATAAGACCAATACACGTACTTGAATATGCCGATACACTTACTTGAATATGGGGTGTTACAAAAGGGCGTTAGATCGAAGTTGAATTTGAAATAAATTAAGGTCCATTTCTTATCTCTCTCTCAATTAATTTTAATTGTTTGTTATTTTGGTGTGTTAAATTCATATTGTGTGGATTTTGTTTTCATTGATTTTGAGATAGTATCACGATAAGTTGAAGTTGGTAGGCTAATGGGTTGGATAGGCAAACTTTAATTCTTGCTAATTCAGCTCACTTATACAGATTCTGTTGTACAAGGCCTGCAACCAGTTCAAATTATCTTCACAGATGTTGCAATGAAACAAGAGCCTAGCATTCTGTTGCAATGAAAAAAGAGCCTAGCATTCACTGACACTGATGGTATCTTGGGGTTGAATGAATTATAATGTATACCTTTTTCTGTCTGACCTGCAGACAGCTATGCCCGCACATACATTTTCCGAACTTAGGAGTTGTGTCCGTTTGCACTCCTTTATGTGATTTGGGTGTTGTTTGGTTCATTTTTGCATTTGGAGTTTGCTTAGTTTTGGCATATTAATGCCTAACCACACCATCAAAATTTTGTTGTTTCTATATTTTTCAGTAAGTATTGTTGAAGTTGTGAACTTTATTTTATTTGAGTGTTGTTGAGGTTTACATAGTTTTAGCATGTTAAGGCTTAATCACACCATCAAAGTATTTTTATTTCTATATTTTCAGCATTAAGTTGTGAACTTAATGGGATTTGGATGTTGTTTTAGTGTTGTTTTGTTCATTTTGTCATGTGGGTTTTGCTTAGTTTTGGCTTTGAACCTCATGTGATTTGTTGGGTGTTGTTTTAATGATCTAGTTCATTTTGGCATGTCGGATTTAGTTATTTTTGGCTGTGCACTGATTCAATAACTGACCAAAAAAAAGATAGCATATTAAGGTCTAATCACACCATTAAAGTCTTCTTATTTCTATATTTTTTCAGCAAGTATTCTTGAAAGTTTTGAACTTTTTGTGATTTGGATGTTCTTTTAATGTTGTTTTCTTTATTTTGGCATGTGGATTTTACTTAGTTGGCTACACTACTAATTTCTTTGGAAAACGACTTTCGCCTTGGTTCTTCATTGAACAATAGCTTACCTAGAGAAGGCTTAGCAACAAGGCTAATTCTCAGCTCTTCACATCTGCTCTGCTGCTACTGGTTTAGTTTGGAATGAGCAAACCAAAACTTCATTTTTGGTTGCGGTTGGAGGGGTGTGGAGGGGCTTCTTATCCTTTGATAAACATTTAATTTTCATTTACACAGATTGTAAAAGTAAAGCAGATTCATATCTGGTTTAAGAAATTTTCCTTATTTCTGCAATTAATTTGCATAGAATAATAATATATACACAAATTTTGGTAGCCTTGTCAAGTTTATTGCCCCACTGAGTTTTATCTCGTTTCAGTGTAAATAACTCAATACCAAAGAAGATGGATCATATGTTACTGAAGTGGCAAAAGAGATTTGTGTAAGTACTTTGTTGAGCAATTTTTATCGTTTTAACATTGTATTGTTGAATCTATAGTCTATTGAAGCCGTGTGGGGCTCTTTCGATTCACTAGCATTGTTGCCTTGTTATTATCTCATTTTCTTGTTCAAAACACAAACTCAAAGCCTAGTGAAGCCGTGTGAGACCTATTTCGATTCACTAGCATTGTTACGTTGTCTTTCATCTAATTTTCTTGTTCAAACACATAAACTCAAAGTCTAGTGAAGTCGTATGAGGCCTATTTCGATTCACTAGCACCTTGTTGTTCATCTTGTTGTTATTGTGCTGGTTGGAATCTGTTGATACACACATAGTCTTGTATCAATACGGCATTACAATATCCATTGTTGTAATGCTCTGTGAAGCGTATTTATATGTATTCTGGTTAGCTGATAGGTTTTTGACAGGCCTATTTACAAAGGAAACTATGGCAAAAAATTTTAAAAATTTTGAGAGTTAACAGAACTTTAGGACCACATGATGGATAAAATGAAGTGGAAGTTAAGTAAATGATCTCATGAGTGTCTTAGATAATTCTTAAGTAAATCTTTAAGAAAAAATGTGTTAGGAATTGATTTGCCTAGCATGAATAAGTTTGGTGGTGTTAGCTGGATTGAGATCTTTCTTTTTTACTGGCTAGATCTTTTTGTTAGTTTCATTATCCTTTTAGTCTATTTTGGTTTAACTAAGAGTAGTTAAAAAAGAAGTTCATTTCCTGGAAAACAGAAAAGGGCAGAATTTTTATTGAGTCAAAGTTCCTAAGCTTTCTTAATGTAATTAATCATTTGAGGAATTAAAAGTCTTATCATTTTGGAAGAGCCAGTCTGATAAGTATGTTTTTATCCCCATTTGTAAGATAAGTACTGAGGGAGATTACCATAGAGGGCAAACTAGTTTGTGCATTCTGGAATCTTTAATGTATTTCGTAGTATTTTAATTCAAAGATATTGTTGTCATCTCTTTTACAAAACAACATTAAGATTTCTCAAATCATTTCTTGCATTTTAACAAGTTAGAATTGAAACTTCGCTTTATTTTTTATTTCAGGGACAGGTAATTTCATGATGGAAATTGTTAGCCATGAGAAGTTTAAAGATATTTTGTGATTTTCTTTCTCATATGTATATCACATTGATTTGTTACCCATTAAAAACTATATAATTCTCTTCTGGAGAAATATATTTTAATATCGTCTTTGTACCTTTAAGTACTGTAGTTGTATTATTGGCAACGAAGTAGACAATTTATAATTTATATTTTTTTTTGGAAAAAAAGTGAGTATTAGTGGCGACCCATAGTCGCTGCAAAAAGTCATTTTAAAAAAAAAAATTCAATCTTTTGTGGCGACAAAAGATCGCCACTAAATCATTATTCTGTATTTGGCTTGTTTTTTTGTGGCAACTTTTGTCGCCACAGAATGTATGTTTTGTGGCGACTTACATATGTCGTTACAAAATACTTTTAGTTATGGAAGTAATTGCTACGACCCTAATGTCGCTGCTAAATATATTTAGTGGCGACTTTTGGTTCTTTTGCGGCGACTTTTGTCGTCACTAAAAACCAGATTTCTTGAAATGAAGGGTATCCTATTCCCTAAGTTCCCAAAACATGTGTAGAATGTACACTCGTGGTTGGATATTTTTTTTGTTGTTATTGTTTATGTTAACATTAACCCTCATGTCATGAGGAATATGTGTTCTTTTGTCTCCTCTATTGTTTTGAAGGTTCGGATTCGAGGTCGGATCCTTTTTCAAGAAGGGGAGGATGATACGAGTACGATCGTGATTGTGGACCAATACGTAAAGAACTCGTGCTCGGGTGGTTGCCCAACTAATGGAACAAGCTTTGAAGTGTAAATAACAAGTCCCAACACTCCAAAGCCGTCCATATAGGCACTCCAAGGCCACCCTTTTGCCATGGCTCATTATGCGCATTTTAGTAATTTTGTAATAAGTTGTAACCTAGGCTATAAATAGAACATATTAGGTCATTTTCTCATAACTTTGATGATATATTTTGAGAGATCTAGTGAGAGAGTCTTGCAAGGTGGATTCCTTGTAAACAAATATGGATATCACTTGTGTTGGTGCTAGTTTTGAAACATTGGTTGCTTGGTAATCCCGTTCCCTTGAGGTCACCGTAGATCTTGGTGTTACTTGTATGAATTATTGGGTCTTTGTATTCAATATACACTTAGGTTCATAGTGTTTGTACATTTGTATGTCAAGTTACCTATCTATTTCCTTGTTGTTGTTGTTCATTCTCGGGTTTGGTGTCCCAAAATTGAGACTTTGTGTTCTTCTTGTTCTTGTGCTTTTTTTGTTAACTAGTTTGTTGGCTCGCTAATTTTAGAGGTGTTGAACACCTTAATATCTTGTTGTTATTGTGTTTTCATTATTATTGTAGTGAATCAGAGAGTGGTCACCAAATGGGTCCTCGGTTCTTCAAACTTGTGGACTGTTTTAGTGTTTGTTTTGTGTCTTCTTTGTCGATCTTGTATCACGCCGGTTTGATAAATTGTGAATCATTACTTATATTAGTTACTAAAATGACCTCTAATTCTTTATTTTTTAAGTATATGGCTAAATAAAATTAAAATATATATTTAAATAATTCTCAAGCATAATTTGTAAGATATCGCAATAATGACAACTCAACATACCTTAAACTCGATAAACGTTGACACTAAAAGAAATCAAGCACATAGTTCGCATCTATCGAACAAAAGAGAATGCGATATAACTGCAAATCATACAAGTCTTTCGCCTTTATGTTATGCTAATTTGATAAATTGCATATCATTACTTATATATATTACTAAATTAACCTTCAATTAATTATTTTCAAACTATTATATTTAAATAAAATTAAACTTTATTTAAAATAATTTTTAAACATAATATGTGAAATATTTCAATAACGGCAACTCAACACACTTCAGAATTGGTAAATATCGGCACATTATAAAAATCATGCATATAGTTCATATTTGTCGAACCAAAAAGATTGACACATAAGTGTTGATCGTACAAGTGTTTCGCCTCTATGTTACGCCAATTTGATAAATTATGAATCTTTACTTATATTCGTTACTAAAACAACCTCCAATTAATTATTTTTCAATTATTATATTTAAATAAAATTAAGTTATATATTTAAATAATTTTTAAACATAATTTGTGAAATATTTCAATAACGACAATTCATCACAATTTAGAACTGGTAAATGTCGACAAATAATAAAAAACATTCGTATAGTCATATGTGTTGAACCAAAGGGAGTGAGACATAAGTATTGATGGTACAAGTCTTTTGCCCCTATGTTACACAAGTTTAATAAATTGTGAATCATTACTTATATTTGTTACTAAAATGACCTCTAATTCTTTATTTTTTAAGTATATGTTTAAATAAAATTAAAATATGTATTTAAATAATTCTCAGGCATAATTTATAAGATATCGCAATAACAACAATTCAACATACCTTAAACCTGATAAACGTTGACACTTATAGAAATTATGCACACAGTTCACACCTGTCGAACAAAAGAGAATGAGGTATAAGTGTTAATCGTATAAGTCTTTCACCTCTATATTATGACGATTTGATAAATTATGAATTATTACTTATATTTGTTACTAAAATGATCTCTAATGATTTTTTTATTATTACGCTTAAATAAAATTAATATATATATATATCAAAAATAATTTGTTAAATATTGCGATAACAACAAATCAACATACTTTACACTTGGTAATCCGATAAATCAAACCACTAGTTTAATAACCAAAATGTCATTACAGATTATTGATTTCGGTTCGACTTTGAACAGTTGTAGTTAGAGTCAAGGGTGTTATGTTCAAACTTAGAAATTGCGAACTAAAGTACTGATTGTCTTTTTCTGTCACAAATAAAACTCTTACTATAAAAGAATAAGCATTGCCTGAGATCGTGTTGATATATTGAGATCTCTACCCAATTATTTTTTTTCTTTTCAAGGTGTAAAATTATACTAACTAAAATTAAGAATGTCTACCTAAGTAAATGTATTTGAAACATATTTACACAGATTTAAATTCAAATTAACAAATAATGATTATGTTTTCAAATATGAAATTATACTGAAATTAAAAAATAATGAGTATGTATGGAAATTGGCAAACTATAAACGTATTTATCACTGTATGTTTTCAAATACTGAAAATACGTTTCACTGAAAAAATATTTAAGCTTAGAGGAAAAATATTTTAGTAAAGAATTAGAATTAGAGGAAATTTTTTACTCGAGAATTAGAATTAGTAAAAAAAATATATTTAAATCGATTTGAAAATACATTTGAATTTCCACCATATGTTTCATTAAGGCTATATCATTAAGATATGAATATGTCAAACCGTATGTTCCACCGTATTCCATGTCAAAAATAATTTGCAGAAAGATATCATTAAGGCTAAGGGAAATTGACAAACAATTTCCAATAGATATGAGAATTGGTTGTAATTAAGTTCCTCCACAATAATCAATGCATTGAAAATATAATAGAAAAATATATTTAATTTTTCTAAAATGTATTTTTACGCTTTAGCTAAACACTAGAATATATGTTTTGAAAAAAAAAATTCCATTCACCAATCAAACACTATAAAATATTTTTCGAAAAATATTTTCCATCAACCAACCAAACATAGGAAAACAAGTAAGAAATCAACTTGTTTTCCAAGAAAACATTTTCTAGAAAAACATTTTCCATGGAAAACATTTTCCTTCATACCAAACACACCCTTATAAAAGTACTTTTATAAAAAGGAAAAAAGGCTCAAATATGTCATTGAACTATCAGAAATGACTCATTTATGCCATCAGTTAAAAGTTTGGCTCATTCATGTCATCGCCGTTATAAAATCGACTCATCCATGCCATTAATTTTTAACGGTGGTTTTCAAAAACAGCTTTGCCATGCGGCCTTTTATTAAAGATCCACGTCATTAATTAAAATAAGGGAAAAGGCTCAAATATGTCACTGAACTATCAAAAATGACTCATTTATGCCATCAGTTAAAAATTCAGCTCATTTATGTGATCGTCGTTATAAAATCAGCTCACCCATGTCATTACTTTTTAATGGTGGGTTTTCAAAAATAGTTTTGCCATGTGGTCTTTTATTAGAGGTCCGCGACATTAATTATAATAAACCAATATTAATTTCAAAATATCTTAGACCCATTAAAAACAATCGATTCATTTAACATAACCCGAACCACACTCATTAAAGTATTTCTTTTTCCTACAACAACAACTATTTTTCTAATCAGAAAAAATAGTGATTAATGTATATCCTTTGGCTATTTCTAGTTCATTCTAAATCATTATAAATGTTGCGCTTAACAGAAACCTCAAAAATTTTATCCTATAGTAGCTGATTAGTTTAAATTCCAGTGACTCCAATATACACTCTGAAGTTGCAAGAAAATAAGTCAATGAACGATTAGGGCAAGCAAAAAAAAGAAAGAGGCGTACTAATACAACTTCTCCATTCTCCCATCACGGATTAGGGGATTATACATTATTGAAAAATCATTTCAGATAAATAATCTCGATACTAACTAATTTCAGATATTTTAAAATTAATATTGATTTTTTTTAATTAATGGCGTGAACTTCTAATAAAAGACCATGTGACAAAGATATTTTAAAAAATCTATCATTAAAAAGTAATGGAATGAGTGGGTTGATTTTATAATGGTGATGACATAAATGAGCCAAACTTTTAACTGATGGCATAAATGAGTCATTTATGATAGTTCAATGGTATAGTTAAGCCTTTTTGCCTATTTTAATTAATGACGTGGACCTCTAATAAAAGACCACGGAGCAAAGTTGTTTTTAAAAATCACCGTTAAAAAGTAATGGCCTGGATGAGCTAGTTTTATAACGACGATGACATGAATGAGCTCAACTTTTAACTGATAGCATAAATAAGTCATTTCTGATAGTTCAGTGAGATATTTGACTCTTTTCCCCAAAAATATATTTACATCATATTTAATACTTCAAAGTTAATGAAGATAAGTAATTATTGTTTGGAAGGATACACGTGATTTCCAACAATTTTACTGCTGTTTTATTGATGTTAATCACATCATAGAAAGAGCAAGAATGTCAACTCTGAAGCTCTGAATTTGATTTTTTTTCTTAAAAAAAAATGTTTATAACATCAAAAGTTTGAAGTCTTTCTTTCGACATAATTTTTTTTTTTAAATAGTTTACAGAAGAAAAAGAAGAGTTTACAAAAAAATCTTGAAAGAATTATTTCTCCATTTGAGTTTTAAGAGTGATCATGGCTGCCTATTCTAATTCAAACTTTGGAGCTATTGGAAAGTAGTTACCCAAGTTTGATCCATGGTCAAACTGCAGAGATGATCGGCTGTCTTCGTGCTAGTGCTGAATATATATTTTCAAAATATTCTTGAAAGCATTAGCCACCAGAAACATGAATCTATAATGGTCAAAGATTTGGAGGGTGAGATGAGAGTTGCTGTGCAGCAATCAGAAGATCTGCTTGAATCTAATATTGCTGAGATTATGAGAAAGCGGTACACAGCACAGAAAGGGAAGATCTATCGACACGAATGGACGAAGCAGTAAGGAATGACTTGACAAATGCTATTAAGAGTAGTAGCACCTCCACCATTAAGGCCTCTATTGAGGAGGCCGCTAACTATATTGGTGGTTGCAGGATATCTCTCCAAAGTTCCGACGACAAAAGAAACCTGGGTAATTGTAGCTAAGAATGTAAATAGAGTTGTTACAAGTGATCCGGAAGGACGCATAACATTACTTGCTATGGGTTACCACTACTTGCCTATGCACCTAAAACCTTGCTTCCTCCATATTGGAGTAATGAGATTGATGCTTGGACGTTGATCCGATTGTGGGTTGCTGAGGGGTGCCTTAAGAATGCCAAGTTGAGAAGTCCCGAAGAAGTGGGCGAGGAATGTTTGGAGGATCTTGTCACTAGAAATTTACTGACAGTTCAAAGGAAGAAGGTCGATGGTCGGATCAAAAGCATTGGTATGCACGACCTGTTACGGGATTTGAGTGTGAGTGAAGCTGAAAAGGAAAAGCTTTTGAATATGATTACAAATACTGGAGTTCAGCAGCGAATGATCAGAGTCCGCAGAATTTTAGTTTGCATACCTCCATTTCCTTGGAAAAATTTATCAAGTCCTCACAAGTTGTGCGTTCCTTGTACCTTTTCAAGGAACCAATAGGAAAAACTTCAGAATTCAAAGCTTTGAGAGTGTTGGCCATTCCTAAGTCTTCCTTTATCTTTCGGCCCCCTCACATGACATTAGATTCAGCTATCCTGAGATACCTCGAGGTTACCAGTGACAATGATTTCACTAAATTTCTCGCATATATGCACAACCTTCGAACCTTTATTTTTTGTAACAGCAAAATGTTAAAGGTTCTGACTTTGCCCAGCGAAATCTGGAATCTAAAGCAGTTGAGGCATCTCCGTGTTATGCATAACATTCATTTACCCAATCCTCAAGGCAATACCTCAAGTGATGTTGATCTGCATCATCTACAGGAGCTTTCTAATCTCTGTGTTGCTAGTTGTACGAAGGAGATGTTGGGTTCATAGTATATGAAAAAAGTGTGAATGAAAAATGGTGGAGGGGAAGGAGACACTAAAATTTAAATGGAAAGTGTACTTCCAAATTAGAAAGTTTACTCTTTCTCTCACATTGGTGGAAGAAGAGAACTTGAAAGTGCTTATAATCAAGAACACTTACCGAAGAATGCCAAGGAAAAACGCAGTAAAATTTTTCTGCAGTGTTTCGGACCTCCATTTATATATATATGCAGTAACAGTTGCACTGTTTCAAGTGAACTGATGCATTGTTTTCGAACTGGTGATTCAGAAATGATACATTGTTCTGAACTGAGGCTACAGAAGGTTGTGATGGTTCGAAATGATGCTTTAGAAGGATGTAATCCTTTAATGAAGTGACACACTGTTTCATGAAATGAGATGACTGTTCAGGAAAAGATGCAATCTTTGATGAATAGACATGAACTTACAGCAAAGGTGTAACCTTTGAAGTGAATCATTGCCTCTTTCTGGAAGAGGCATGTTATGGCTATATAAACCTGCTTTCATCCACAGGTTTTAAGATGAAAATTTCAGAATACAAAATTACTTCTTGTCTTTCAAATTACACTATGTAATCAATCAAAATATTCTGTGCGTTCGAAGATATTCCAACCGTTTGAGGTACCGCTACAGTTGGTCTGTTTAGCCATTTTATCCTGGGAGGAAAAACTCCACAACCTCGAGTACAGTGAGGGAAATTATTTACTTAAGGAAACTCCATGAATTTGTGTAATGCCCCGTGTTTCAGACTAGAATGAAAACCGTCATTTCTATCTGTAGATGATCCAAAAGCCATAAATCCTATGCAAAATTTTCATGTTAATAAAGTATGTAGTGTGGTAACCATTTAAGCATGAATTGAGATCATAAGGGTCCCCTAACTCAAGGTCAAGTTGAAAGTTTTCGTATCGTTCGAGTTTTAGTGAGCGTCAAAACTTGAGTCAAATTCAATTGACCATATCTCCTTGGATATATTGAATTGGGTTACCTACTATATATAAAATTAAGTATCTTCGAATTAGCTTTCCATCGATACCAAATTCACCTAAAACGGATACTCGGTGAAGAAGTTACAGTATTTTTAGTGTCAGCGTTCCCGATTGACTGGCCACCACGTCGCGATGAGCCTTAAATTGACAATTGTCAATTCCAGTAGCTCACCACGATTTCCAGTGCGTCGCGGTGAAGCTTTATATGGCGTTCCAGTCCCAAATTTTAAATTCCAAGGCCAAATTAGACATTTCCCATGGCCCCAAACCCATCCAAACATGGGATTTAATCCCCAATACACCGAAATACATACACTTTCACCAAAATTCATCAAGAACTCACCCTAGGGTTTCAAATTCAAAACCCGAATATCTCAAGATTCAACCGTGGGTTTTCAAAAGCGATTGAAGATTTGGAATCCCCAATCCGTAAACTTCAAGAATTACCTATTATCTTCCGGAATTAAGGTACGCGGGGTTTTCCTAAAATCTCATGGGCATAGAAATCATGTTTTAAGAATGGGATTTTAAAGTTTATGAATATAATCATGTTTTAGAAGTTTTGACGGTATTGTTTTGGTCTTTAGGACTTTCCCCCAAATTGATTTGAAATTATGTATATATATATATATATATGTACGTATGTGTTCAAGAATGGTTATTCAATTGAGAGCATGAATTATAATGAATCCCTCTCTTGTTATGAGTTTTCCCGTCTTCGTATGATATAAATTGTTTGGAATGCTTTTGAGGAGCATGATATGAAATACTTTGGCTTTTGCTATGTTTTGAATATGATTTTTGAATACGAAAGAGAGGGCTGTGAATGTTGAATATCCATATAATGAAAGAGTGCATGGTTTTGCCAAAAGTACATGACTACCATATGTTTGAAGTATTCTTGCATGGTTTTGACTTGTGTTTTCGGAACATGAAATCTTTTATTATGTTTGCATAATTGGGTGGTCTGAACTGTGTTTTAATGAAAGAATTAGGCATGATGCATTATGGCTCAGAAATAGGACTTGCAAGTCTTGGTGTGACAACACCAACGCAGAAAATGCCATGATAAATTCAGAACAGAATAAAATGCATGTTTGAAATCAGATTTACAGACTTCGTGATTAGAATGTTGCATGATTTAAAATGATTAAAAATTAGGCAGAAAGAGATGTTAGGTAGTTCCCTGAAGAAGGCATGAGTCCAGATACTCATTGCCCAAAATCGTGATTTGCCGATCCGGGTATATCTTATATTACGCTGGCCAATTGCCGTGTGGCGTATCAGAATCAAAGACTCCAACCCTTGCGGCACACTCGGGTTGGAGGCTTCCCCACCGAGTCAATGGAGGATTCCATATAGCCCGTAGGATATCAGAAAATGTAAGGGTGTGCCACCTAACTAAGAAGTAATATAAAGATCAAAATTTACATTGACAGAAAAGGTTATATGTTTTCAGAAAGTGCCCATGGTTTTGAAAACCACTTGATGTATAATTTTTTGCCAAGTTGCTCTCAACTATTTTATTTATATAAAAGTTTTATTTTGGAATACTTTGCGTACCAGTACATCTGTATTGACCCCTCCTCCTCCCTCCAGGTTCTGAGGCTCAGTCTAGGGGTCCAGAAAGGCAGTAGATTCATCAGACAGAGTTGCAGTGTTAAGTTGGTGAGCCTTCTCTATTTCAGAAGGTTTGTCTTTCAAATTATATCTCTTATTATCGTTTTGGTCTACTAGGGGTCTTATCTCAGTTTTCAGACAGTTGTCAGATTTTCATATAGTAGAGATTTTGCAGACTGAGTCAGATATTATTTAGATGTAGTTGCACTACAGTTTCTGTACTTATGTTGAAATTAGAATTTGACCATGTTTCCGTAGCTGATTATGTTTCCGCATCTTCATTATTTATATGAATATTGTGCATGATTACTAGATAGAAAAGGGCGTTTCGGGCCTTCATGGTTAGGGAAGTCCGTCACGGCCAGGACCTAGTTTGGGTCGTAACAATTCGGATGACTTTGCTATTTTTTGTTTCATCTTAATTTTTGAAAGAATAAAATACACCTCTTGGAAATGTCAGTTTTTGTGTTGAGGGTATTTGATATACTTCATTGTGTTCTTGTTTATACTTGAACTCTAGTTGAAGTTATTGTTCTGCATATACTGATTCTGTGTACTTGAAGTACAAATGAATATAACAATCTTAAGGAAATAATTTAATTTTACAGAATCGGTATAACAGATTAAAGCTTTAATCTTTCTACTCCGCTTGAATTTAACTAGTGATTAGAAGACATAAAATCTTCATCACAAGTTAAAGTTCACTCGGTTGACGATTTGAAGTTATAAAAACTTCATCGTTAATTAGAAACAAGAAGAAAAGTTGAAAAGTTATTTAACTTTATAAGTTGTATTCTGAAAATACTAAATTTTTTTGTCTTGTGTTGACAGGAAAGATGACTAACGAAAGTCAAATGATGGATGTGACAACGTCTGTGAGGTCAACTAATATTGCCACATCAAGTCGCATAAATGCTCCGCCAACAATGGCACCGACGGAGAATCCCAAAAAATTTTTGGGCATTGACTTCAAGCGGTGGCAGCAAAAGATGTTATTTTAACTCACCACTTTATGTCTGCAATGGTTCACTAGCAAAGACGCTCCTGAGGTGCCCGAGGGAACCTCAGACAAAGACCGCTTCGTTATTGTAGAAGCTTGGAAACATTCAGACTTTCTTTGCAGAAATTATATTCTGAGTGGTCTCCAAGACGACCTCTACAGTGTTTATAGTGGAACCAAGACATCAAAGGAACTGTGGGGGCAACTTGAACGAAAATATAAGATAGAGGATGCGGGAATTGAGAAATTCCTTGTTGCACGGTTCCTGGACTTTAAAATGATAGATAGAAAATATGTTGTCTCTCAAGTACAGGAGGTGCAAGTCATCATACATGATCTCCTAATAGAAGGTTTAATTGTGAATGATACTTTCCAAGTAGCAGCAATAGTTGAGAAGCTACCACCATTGTGGAAAGACTGCAAAAACTACTTAAAGCATAAACACAAGGAGATGACTGTTGAAGATCTTATTGTCCGACTTCATATTGAAGAGGATAATAAAGCTGCCGACAGAAGGTCAAAGGGAAATTCTACAATTAATGGAGCACATATTGTAGAAGATGACCAAAACAATTCCAAGAAAAGGAAGAAGAAAACTGAATAAGGAAGCAATCAACCCAAGAATAAGTTCAAGGAAAAATGCTTTAACTGTGGCAAGATTGGCCACAAGTCCACAGATTGTCGTGCCCTAAAGAAAGGCAAGAAGAAGGATCAAGCAAATATGATTGAATCCAACAAAGAATGCGATGATCTGTGTGCTATGACCTCAGAATGCAACTTGACGGGGAATCCTCGCGAATGGTGGATGGATTCTGGTGCCACCCGCCATGTATGTACCAACAAGGAGTTATTTTCGTTATTCGCTTTAGCTCAAGTAGAAGAAATGATCTACATGGATAACTTCGATACGGCTAAGGTAGAAGGAACAGGAAAAATTTGCTTAAAGATAATTTACGGAAAGGTCTTAACACTTAACGATTTCTTGTATGTTCCGGAGTTACGTAGGAATTTAATTTCTGTTTCACTTCTACACAAGAACGGATTCAAATGTGTAACCGTTTCTGGAAAAATTATAATTAGCAAAGGAGAAATGTATGTAGGAAAAGACTATCTGACCAAAGTACTTTAGAAGATGAATGTAATGACAGTTGAAATAAATAGAAGTTCGAATTCTTTTTATTTGCTTGAGTCTTATGATTTATGGCATGAACATTTAGGCCATGTTAATTACAAAATATTACGAAAATTGATTAACTTAGAAGTTTTGCCAAACTTTGAGTGCAATAAATCAAAGTGTCAAACGTGTGTGGAATCAAACTATGCAAAGCATCCTAATAAGTCCATTGAAAGGAATTCAATCCCTTAGACTTAATACACATTGACATTTGTGATATGAAGTCAACACCATCACGTGGTGGGAAAAAGTATTTCATAACTTTTATTGATGATTGCCCTAGATATTGTTATGTCTACTTGCTAAATAGTAAGGATGAAGCAATAGATGTGTTTAGGCAATATAAAACTGAAGTTAAAAATCAGTTAGACAAAAAGATCAAAATGATAAGAAGTGATAGTGACGGAGAATATGAATCTCCCTTTGCGCAAATATGTGTAGAGAATGGAATAATCCATCAAACTACTGCTCCATATTCATGTAACACCCCGTATTCAAGTACATATATTGGCGTATTCAAGTACGTGTATTGGTCTTATTTATATGGAATTAATTTAATTTTATTTTATTTATACCGGAATTTGCCCGTCGATGGTTCCATACGAAGGTTATTGAATAAGCTTTCCAACGATATAAAGATTTCCAAAAACGGATAGGTTTTGGATATAATCGAGCACGTTCGAAACTATAAAACGGTGGCCGGGATATTGGGAATAGTAAATGTGCAGGAAAATTTCCTGCACACAAACTACTGAGGTCAGCCATTTTTTTGGGTCAACTTTGAATGATCATAACTCCCTTAATATAATGAACTGGGAGAGCTTCCACCTATTAAAATAAAGATCTTTGAGTCTTCTTTCCAATGCAATTGGTTTCATCCAAATCCGACATCTGAGTAATGAGTTATACTCGTTTTACTTCAGCCTCTCAAAACAGATTTTTAGGGTCAACTTCAAACGATCATAACTCCTTGTACAGGACGAACTGGGTGGCCTACTTTATATTAAATGAAATTCCTTTGAATTATATTTCCAACGATACCAATTTCACCCAAATACGATATCGGAGCAAAGAGTTATGGTCGATTTACTTAGCCTATCAAAACAGTCCACCATGGACAGATTCGGATTTACTTAAATTTTAAGGGCAATATGGTCATTTTCCATCACCTCATGGACAAAAATTGGTCATTATATACATATACTTAGCCTCATATCCATCATTTATCATCCAAATTATAGAAGAATAAGAAACCCTAGCCTAAGTTCAACTCCAATTATCTTGTGATTCAACCGTAGAAAATCCAAATTGATTTCGTAGTTGTGTTCACCGTCTCGAGGGCTTCGAGGAGCACCCCTTATTTGCGCCAACAGGACTTCGAAATCAAAAAGGCCATTTTATGGTAGGGATGTAAATTATGTTGGTGTTATTTATATGGATATGTATATATATATATATATATGCATGTGAGCATAAGAAGTATGTTATTTGATTGTTGTTGAAAGATGATTGGAAATGATGTTGGATTATTCTGGTGCATGGTTAGATTATGTTGAATTGTGAAAGGATTTGGTGTGATGATGTGGTATTGAAATGATTATATATATATATATACACATAAACCTATTGTTCAAGTTGGTTTTTGGAATGCTTTGCAAATATTGGTTGTATGGAATTATGGAAGAGAATTGTGGTGTTGGGTTGCTAATACTAGATGCCAAACATTTCATTGTAGATAAGTGATTTGTAAAGGCGGGAATTTGTGTTGAATTGGTATCCGAATCTACAACGAGGTATGTAAAGCATACTCTAACGATGTTCTTTGGCATGAAAACACCAATGTTCCATCAAGTAAGATTCCGAGGTTGTCCAAAAACATGTATTGTTCTACATTACCAACGAAGTTGTTTCCATTCTATAAAGTGTCAAAATGTTTCATTGATATACCGAAAGGCTCCTATTTCATTGTTGTGATATTGATTATTCCGAAACACATTATTGATGTACCAATGAGTCTTTATTACATCGTTATTGTATAGAAAGTCTATTACTTGGTTCCTATTGATGTATCATTATTCCAAAGGTACTATATTGGCATGAACACTAATGTAATAATCTCAAAAGCTTTTGAACTAAGTTATTGGAAAGATCTCTTATGTGTGTTACTTGATATACGTGTGGGTGGTAGCTCAGGGGCTTAAGCCTAGCATGGGCCGATCCCGATATTTGATATGATTACAGTTGATATGTACTGGGGGCAGCCTAATGGTCACAGTACGGTACAGTATTGATTATTGTTAGGTGGTTGGAGGTTCGGGGGGAGGAGGTAATGGCGAATGATAATTGTAAAGAATGAAATGAACGAATGTATACCGTTCCACAAATGTGTTTGAATTCAAGAACCCAATTCAGATTAATGATAAGATAATGTACATGATCCTAAAAGTGTTTATGAAGTGTGGTTCACTTTTATTATGATTTATTCACTTGCGTCTGACTTTCTTGATCCCCCATACCACATATGATTATTTACAGCTTTACATACTCAGTACATATTTCGTACTGACGTCCCTCACGGGGAACCTGCATTTCATGCTGCAGGCACAGGTGCTTCAGCTCATTCACAGCATAGATAGGAGCCAGGTCATACAGCTATTGTTGGTGAGCTCCAGTTTGCTTTGGAGCTTTCCGAGTCGGTCCCTTATATTTTGTTATTGTACAGGAGTCATGTGGGGGGGGGGATTGTCCCGACCCTAGTTATGTCATGTATATCCTAGAGGCTTTGTAGACATAAGGAAGGGTAAAGTCATGGAAGTTTATATAGTGATGTTAAATTTGTATATGTGGTGGCCCCGACGGCCAAGTATTATATATATATATATATATTTGTGCGTGTTGTGCTGATACAGGTAATTAGACCCTTCTATATGCAACAAAGTGTTGTCCAAATTTTTGGTGACATGTAAGTGAAAGTACAGGTATTTGAACGGGTTCTCCCGGGCCTTCTCGGCTTCGGGTGCCAGTCCGGCCCGATGGGATTTTGGGGCGTGACAATTCACCTCAATCTAATGGAATTGAAGAAAGAAAAAACCAAACTTTGAAGGAAATTATGAATGCCTTACTTATAAGTTCTGGTTTACCACAAAACTTATGGGGAAAGGCTATCCTTACGGCCAATCGTATACTCAACAGAGTTTCCCATAGAAAGACACAATTAATACCTTATGAAAAATGGAAAGAAAGGAAACCCAACTTGAAATATTTCAAAGTGTGGGGGTGTCTAGCGAAGGTTCAAGTTCCTATACCTAAAAGAGTTAAGATAGGACCTAAAATGGTGGACTGCGTGTTCATAGGATATGCTAAAAGTAGTAAAGCATGTCGATTTTTAGTTCATAATACGAACATCCGGATATTAATGAAATTACAGAAATTGAATTAGATAATTCTGAATTCTTTGAAAACATTTACCCGTATAAACTTAGACATAAGCAGTCTAGCGGAGGATCTAAACGACCTCGTGATGAACTAATGAGAATGAACATAATGCAGAAAATCCAAGACGTAGTACACGTCAAAGAACATCTACTTCATTTGGATTGGATTTTGTGACATTTCTTTTGGAAAATTATCCTCAAACATTTAAGGAAGCGATGGCATCTTTGAATTCATCATTTTGGAAAGAGGCAGTCAATAGTGAGATTGATTCAATCTTAAGCAACCCTACATGGGAATTGGTTGATCTTCCTCCCGAAAATAAATCTTTAGGTTCTAAACGGATCTTCAAAAGGAAAATGAAAGTGGATGGCACTATTGACAAATACAAGGCAAGACTTATAGTAAAAGGCTTCAAACAAAAAGAAGGCCTTGATTACTTTGATACATACTCGCCAGTAACAAAGATAACATCGATTCAAATATTAATTGCCTTAGCGGAGGTATTTGATCTTCAAATCCATCAAATGGATGTGAAAACCAATTTTCTAAATAGAGAATTAGAGGAAGAAATATACATGGAACAACCTGAGGGTTTTGTGGTTCCAGGAAAGAAAAATAAGGTTTTTAGACTTATTAAGTTGTTGTATGGACTAAAGTAAGCACCTAAACAATAGCATGCGAAGTTTGACCAAACCATGTTGGCAAACGAGTTCAAGATAAATGAATGTGATAAATATGTATATATTAAAGACACTCCAAATCACCAAGTCATTGTTTGTTTAAATGTGGATGATATGTTGATCATTAGCAGAGACATTTCTGACATAAATGCAACCAAACGAATGCTCGAGAGCAAGTTTGATATGAAAGACCTTGAAGTTGCAGATGTGATCTTAGGTATAAGAATCCATCGAACTCCACAAGGGTTGGCATTGTCACAGTCTCATTAAATCGAAAAGGTACTTGACAAGTTCATGTATATGGAATTCGGTATTGCCAAGACTCATTGGATGCGAGCTTTGCACTTCAAAAGAATGAAGGTAAAAGTAACTCGTAATTGGAGTACGCAAGAGTATTGGGATGGTTAGTGTATATAATGAACTGTACACGACCAGACATAGCATGCGCTATTAGTAAATTGAGTCGGTACACGAATAATTCCAACAAAAATCATTGGATGGCAATGAAAAGAGTTTTAGGGTATCTTAAATACACTCAAAACTATGCTTTGTATTATAATAAATATCCTGCGGTACTTGAAGGATATAGTGATCCAAATTTGGATCATCGAATCGAACGAAGTAAAATCCACAAGTGGATATTTATTTACTATCGGTGGAGGAGCAGTTTTTTGGAAATCATCCAAACAGACTTGTATCGCTCGCTCTACAATGGAATCTGAATTTATCGCATTAGATAAAGCCAATGAAGAAAAAGAATGGCTCCAAAATTTCTTGGATGATATTCCGTATTGGCCCAAGCTAGTGGCACCAGTATGTATACACTGTGATAGCCAAGCGGTAATAGGTAGAGTAGGGAGCATAATGTATAAGGATAAATCTCGTTATATAAGACGAAGACATAATACCGTTAGAGAACTTATCTCTAGTGGAATTATCACTATAGACTATGTAAAGTCAAAGGATAATGTGTCAGATCCACTTACAAAAGTCCTATCTAGAGAAGGAGTAGAAAGGATATCCAAGGGAAAGGGTTTAAGGACTAGGACAAGTCAGCATGGTGGTAACTTTACCTAGCAGACTGGAGATCCCAAGAGCTAGGTTTGAGGAGATCAAACAAAGTTGTGTTTGGCAGGTTCAACATTGTCAATTCCCAACTCATTCTCATGATGTAGACAATGTACAGTAACTAGGATAAGACTTAAGGTGAAATTCTTTTAATGATTATCTAAATTTGGCAGGTTTAACCAAATATTTTAATCTACAAGATTGAACGTTTATAAATCACCTATGCGAGGGCGAAGTGGAAGCCGCTTCTAGGAGAATGTTAGTAAAGACCTATTCTCTAAGCTCTCATGAAACTGGGACGTGTTCATGGCTGAAAAGAATAAAATTGTGAGAACCATAAACGTTAAAAGGCTGGTTGTGTGACATGTATTATCTAGGTGTACATTAAATCTCGACGGTTCAAAGATATCAAATCTACCGATTGACCGAGTGTATCTGATGTATGTTCACTACAGAAAGTTCAAAGGAAAACCCACATATCCAAATGCAATCAGTCTTTACTTGATGATCACATACTTGTCAGTAAAATTTTTATAAAAAATAGCCATTTTTCATTCATATGGGGGATTGTTGGGTTCATAGTATATGAAAGATGTGTGAATGGAAAAATGGAGAATAAAATGGTGGAGGGGAAGGAGACACTAAAATTAAAATGGAAAGTGTACTCCTAAATTAGAAAGTTTACTCTTTCTCCCACATTGGTGGAAGAAGAGAACTTGAAAGTGTTTATAATCAAGAACACTTAATTCACATGACAAGTGAGGCAAGAAATAATAGATTTCTCGCGCCGTCGTCGTCGCTCGCTCTGCTCAGCTTCGAATTTGGCAAATGATCGATGAGATCTATCTTTTTGGACAAACTTTATTTGAATTACAAAAAATGCCAAGGAAAAGCACAGTAAAAATTTTCTGCAGTGTTTCAGACCTCCATTTATATATATATGCAGTAACAGTTGCATTGTTTCAAGTGAACTGATGCATTGTTTTCAAACTGGTGCTTCAGAAATGATACATTATTCTGAACTGAGGATACAGAAGGTTGCAATGGTTGGAAATGAGGCTTCAGAAGGATGTAATCCTTTAATGAAGTGACACACTATTTCATGAAATAAGGTGACTATTCAGGAAAATATGCAATCTTTGATGAATAGACATGAACTTACAGCAAAGGTGTAACCTTTGGAGTGAACCATTGCCTCTTTCCGAAAGAGGCATGTTATGGCTATATAAACCTGCTTTCATCCACAGGTTTTAAGATGAAAATTTCAGAATACAAAATTACTTTTTGTCTTTTAAATTGCTCTGTGTGATCAATCAAAACGTTCTGTGTGTTTGAAGATATTCCAACCGTTTGAGGTACCGCTACAGTTGGTCTATTTAACCATTTTATCCTGGGAGGAAAAATTCCACAAGTGAGGGTAATTATTTCCTTAAGGAAACTCTGTGAATTCGGACGACTTGGCTATTTTCTGTTTCATCTTAATTTTTGAAAGAATAAAATACACCTCTTGGAAAGGTCATTTTGATGTTGTGTGGAGGGTACTTGATAAACTTCATTGTGTTCTTGTTTATACTTGAACCCTAGTTGAAGTTATTGTTCTGCATATACTGATTTTGTGTACCCAAAGTACAAAAAAATATAACAGGAGATACTATCTCACCTTACGAATCTAAAGAAATTAAGGATCGATGATTTCAGAAGAGACATCAAAGACAATGAGATAAAAGCATCCTAGAGCCTACTCAATCTTGTCTGCTTAAATAAACTTGAATCCCTTTACCTCTTTTCCAAGATGTAGATGTCGTCGTCACCCCTGGTAGATTGTTGTTGTTTCGCAACATCTCTTAAGAGGTTGACCATGTTCGATGGTCGAAGACTTGGCAACTATTGCGAAGTTTCCCAATCTCAAAGTGCTCAAACTCAGAAGCAATTCATTCTATATATGGTGAAGTATGGAAACTAAATGATGATGTTCAATTCAAGCAGCTAAAGTTCCTGCTGCTTGATAATTTATTCATAAAATGGTGGGAGGCTAGCAATGTTAACTTTCCAAGTCTTCGACTCCTAGTGCTACAGCATATGTGTCACCTGGAGAAAATCCCTCTGGAGTTTGCAGAGATATGCACCTTGGAGTCATTTGAGTTATATTTCTCTTTGAATCTCTTGAAACCAGCGAGAGAAATTGAAGAGAAAGCAGTTTTAATGATGGGATATGATTTTCTTCGGGTTGCCATCTATGATGGTAAGTTGCACCTTTTGTCTAAAAATTACCATAATATTTTGACTGTTATTTTTTGTTGATAACCTTAGACCAATCAATCGAATATTGATTAATATTAATTGATCGAACACTACATGAAAACATGAAGTTATTTGTCGCTTCTCAAATGTATAGCCATGTTTCTCCAAATTAATTACTTACATTATATTAAGCTCCCTTACTTACTGTTAGGGCATGAGGAGTTTTGATGATAGACATATGAATGAAACACGTTGAAAAAGATGGTCCATTCAAGGTGAAATAGTCTAGCTGGCACAGGAGTTTGGATAATATAATTATGTGTTCAAGACAAACTTAGATAACATTGATTACATCAGAAGACAAGTTATATCAGATTAGAAGTCTTGAAGAAGTCAAGTTGATCAAGGAGTTCAGTAAGAAGAGGATTTGAATTAAAAGAATTCTATCAAAACTAGGAGAGGTGGGGCGGCAGGAAAAGGGAAAAGAATTAACTGATAGAGTTCTACTAAAAAAGAATTGAACATGAAAAAGGACTCTATCACAGGTTGGCTTAAATACAGCAAATATGATTCAAAGCCAGCACTCACGCACGTACTGAAAAAGTCAATCAACAATCAGCATATATACTTGAAGAAGAACCAAGCCTCTTACTTAGCAAGTCATAAACTGTGTAGTAGTCAGGTTCTGGTATTGTAATGAGTCATTGATTCTAGTCCCAGTAATCTATAAACTGAGTTAGGAGTTGTCGTCTTCAAGTTTAGGAACTTGAAGACTTGGGAACACTTATCTTGGGAAGATTAGTGTTTTTGTAGTAATAGGAGTTAGAAGTTTTAATTCCTAGGTTACAAGAAGTCTTGTAGTTTTGTTGATTGTTGAGGCTCAAGTATTTTAGTGAAGTTGGGTTAAATCCTGTAGACGTACAGGTCGTGGTTTTTTACACCTTTCTGGAGCCGCGTGTTTTCCACGTAAAAATACTGTGTTCAGTTTACTTCTCTGAACCACGTTTACTTACTTGTTCCACAGGTAGGTAATTAGTAGGACGTATACTCTAATAAGTGGTATCAGAGAGAGGTTGTCTTAAATAAGGCTAGCACCTAAGAAAAGGATCAACATGATAAATTGCACACCTCCTACTGGTCACAGTGAGGGTCAGTCAACCACTAGACCTCCACTCTTTGATGGTTCTCATTTTATCTGGTGGAAAGCAAGGATGTAGATGTTCATTCAAGGTGAAGACTATGAATTGTGGGACAGGATTACTTATGGTCCCACTATTCCAATGAAGATTGTTGATGAAGTACAAGTCAAGAAAGTAAGGAGTGAATTTACTCCTGATGACCTGTTGGCTTTAAAGAAAAATGTGAAGGCCAAAAATATCTTGGTGTTTCATCTAAGACCAGCTGAATATAACAGGATATCCACCTGTACTACGGCTAAGCAAATTTGGGATGCACTAGTAAATACTCATAAAGGTACCTCCTAAGTAAGAAAATTCAGAATTGCTCTCCTGTTTACTGAATATGAGGCATTCAAAATGAAGGAAAATGAAACACTTCATGAGATGATGACAAGGCTTACCACTTTAACAAACGACTTAACTTCGTTAGGAAAAGTCAGTTCTAAGGAAGACCAAGTTGAAAAGGTACTGAGGGTGTTACCTAAATCAAAATAGAATGTTAAGGTGACAGCAACTAGGGAGACAAATAAAGAGCTTTAAGGATTGACCTTGGATGAACTTGTAGGAAACTTAAGGACCTATGAAATGAAAATTGATGGAATCAAAGAACAAGCAGCCCTTGAGAAGATCTTAGCTTTAAAAGCTTCTGATAGTGATGATGAATTTGAAACTTGATAAGGAGCAAATTGCCTTCATAACCAAGAATTTCAGCAAGTTTTTCAGGAAGAAGAAGGGAACAGGTACCATGAAGCGTTCAAATGATAATCAAAATGGATGCTACAAGTGTGGAAAGACTGATCATCAGATCAGAGAATGTCCTCTATGGGAAATAGAATGGAGAAAGGAAAGGGTGGTTGAAAAGGGACAAAAAGAAAGGGCCAAAAGAAAGGAAAAAAAAGAACATGCCATGATAGTTGCATGGGGATCTGACTCTGATGATGATGAAGTTGATGAGACAGCATTTATGGATTTTGGAGATTCAGACATTAAGGAAGAAGATGATGCTCCTGAGGTAAGTTTACTTGAACTCAAAGAAAAACTGCATCTGTTTTCTAAAACTAGACTTGTTTCCTTGATGAGTGATTCAATTGACAGTCTCCACGAATTAACTTCTTATAGGGATGAACTGTTTAATAGCCTTACAAGTCTAAAATTTGATTTCATTGATCCGAAAGTTTGCAAACAATCTGTTGAAAAAGAAAATTTCACTCTCAAGAACCAAGTCACATTGCTAGAATCTTCTAATAATGATCTTAAGTCTGAAGTTCTTAAATTAACACTCACTGAAAATGGTAAAAAGGCTATGAGTAAAGAACAAAAAAAGGCTGAACTTGAGTTAACTAAGTACAAACAAGAATGTCATAATTTGACTGAAAAAATGAATAAGCTAAGTCAAGAAGTTGTCAAGTTAAAGTTGGATTTGGAAAGAGCTAATAGATGGACAAATTCTTCAAGAATTGTATATCATTTGAGTGAAATAAATCATAATGAAAAAGCAGATTTAGTTTTTCTTAGAAAAAGCTGATAATCTGCAAGATCTATGCTATATTTGTGGAAATCTTGGACATCCTACTACTGAATGTCCTGTGGCTGCTACCAACAGAACTAGAAGCCAGAATCTGGCAACAAACTTTGCTCAGAACAAAAATACAAGCACTAAAATTGGTCAGAGAAACAGGTCAGGTTACGTGTTTCCTGCATGGACTAGAAGGAATTTAATTCATCCTTTTACCAACAAAATAGGGCCCAAGATAGTCTGGGTTCCTAAATCTAACCATTGATTTCTCTTGCAGGAGATGGTGAAGGGAACCTAAAAGCACTGGTACTTAGATAGTGCTTGCTCAAGACATATGACTGGCGACAAGAAAAAGTTCCTTTTACTCTCCAAAATAGATGGAGGATGAGTTTCTTTTGGAAACGGAAAAAAGAAAATCATCACTGGAGTTGGAAAAATTGGCACATCAAATTCAAAAGCTGTGGAAGATGTATATCTTGTACAAGGATTAAAGCATAACCTGCTGAGCATCTCATAAGTATGTGACAAAGGTAATAAAGTATTTTTTACTGCTGCAAGAGTTAAAGTCAAAAGAATGGATACCAAAGAAATTGTGCTTACTGCAAGGAGATACAGAAACGTGTACAAAGAAGACTTAATGACAGTACCTGGACCTGAGTTGACTTGTCTAAGTGCAATAGAAACAGATCCCCTCCTTTGGCACAGAAGACTTGGACATGCAAGTCTAAACGACTGAACATACTTTCTTCCAAAGACATGGTATTGGGGTTACCTAAAACCAAGTTTAAGGAAGAAAAGTTATGTAGTGCATATGTAAGGGGAAAGCGGGTAAGATCTTCATTTAAGTCAAAGAACCATGTTAGTACTACCAAGTGTCTTGAACTGGTCCATATGGACTTGTGTGGACCAATGAGACAACAAAGCAAAGGTGGAAAAAGGTATTTTTTGTAATTATTGATGATTATTCCAAGTTCACCTAGACTTTGTTTCTTGCCTCTAAAGAAGATGCCTTTGATGTCTTTGAAATTTTCATCAAGAAAATGGAAAAGAAATTGGGCACTTCATTAGTTTCCATAAGGTCTGACCATGGAACAGAATTTGAGAATGCAAAATTTTTGGATTTCTATTCATCACAAGGAATAGACCATAACTTCTCAGATCCTAGAACACCGCAACAAAATGGAGTGGTGGAGAGGAAAAATAGAACCTTGGAAGATATGGCTAGAACAATGATGCTTGCAGCAAATGTTCTCAAAAACCTATGGGCTGAGGCAATGAGTGTTGACACCTAATTTTTGCCCTCCACGACTAAATTTAAACCTGAGTTTCTTTAGTTTTTAATAAACCAAAATAATAATTTCATCCAAATAAAAAAAAAACTTAAAATATTTTTCGTACTTGATTTTGTCATTTTAAGTAGCGATTATATACTATTGTGTTCAGTTATACGAGATTATATAATTTGTTACTTAAATATTTATTTTACAAAATATCGGATTTAATTAAGGCTTGTCTTGAAAATAAATTCAAATGATTAAAATCTTAATTTAAATATAATTTATTTTCAAAAATAATTTATTTGGATAAATATACATTTGATTTTATTAAATCAAGAAGCTCGGGATTAAACAAGGTATTAATTCGTATCGAATTTCAATTTAATTTAGCCAATCTATTAGATTTGACCATAATTGAAAATTGGTCATAATTGCAATGCAATTCGTCAATTGATTTTTAATTTGGTCAAAATAAATAAATATGGCTAGATTTTATATTCCAATTGGGGTTATATTTTAAATAACACCAAAATTCTCAAGAACTCTCATAACTTCTACCCAATTTCCACCAAAAAATAAATTCAAATTGTACTACATTGTACTATTCTCCCCAACTTTGTCCTTTTCCAATATTGAAATTCAAAGATTGTACTACATTGTACTATTTTCCTCCACATTATCTTTCACCTCACCTTATCTTTAATTTTTACATTTCAAAAACCCCCCTAAATGCTTTTTCTCCCACATCGGTGGATGACAAGAAATAAATCTATATCCTTTCCTATAAATACTTCTCTCCCACATTGGTGGAGGAGAAAGAAAAACACCCCATTTTCTCCTATAAATACTACCACTACTTTGGTAGAGAGGAAAAGAAAAAGGAAAGAAAAAAAAGAGGCTAGAAAGGCGAAAAATCCTTTTTAGCAAAATAGTTATTTTTATTTAGTAAAATTTTTTGTTTCATTGAGTTGGTCGGCTAATAAAAAATTTCTAGTTGCCGGCGACGTTTTTTTGGTGATGATTGATTCCGACGAAGCTCGTAGTCTCGTTTTGCTGCTCCCAAAAAGGTAAATACACCTTTTTTTTTATTCTAGTTTTTATTATTGTTTTCTTCTTCATATTTTTCCTTCTTCGTAATTTGTAGATATAATTTTGTTTGCTGGGATTGTATGCTGTAGATGGTCTTGAAGGCCCTAGGACATTGTGGTATCGATATTCTAATTATTTTCATGTTCATGATATAAAAATGAGCTAGCAATAGTTGTATGTGCCTTTTTTGACTTTATTCTTTGATTATTTTGGATAAAGTTTCAATCTTTGCTTAAAAGATGTATTTATGCTTTGTTTAAACTCATTGTTGTTGGATATATTTGTTTTTAGTATGTAAAGTTATTTTCTTATGTTTAAAAGAATATTTAATGTTGAATGTTTCGTCTTTTCGCCTTATTCTTTGATTATTTTGGATAAAGTTTAGATCTTTACTTGAAAAACAATACTCATGTCTTGTTTAAACTTATTGTTGGTAGATATATTTTTGTAGCATGTAAAGTTGTTTATTTTATGTTGGAAGAATAGTTATTAATATTTGTTGCGCCTTAATAAAAATAGTAATTAGTTAAGTCAAGAATTTGTCACTTGCTTACTAATTATTTTAATGGATTTCAAAACCCTCATATAAGATATGAAGTTCTAGCTTTATTTATCATTCAAGATGTTTATTCCTTTTTGTTCGCATGTTGTCTTTTCAAAATGATAAGAAAGTTCGAACTTTCGTGGCTAAATAAAATTATTTGGATATTTTTGACTCATGCATAGTATGATTGTGATACAATATTTCACTTTTAGAAATGCTAAACTTTATTCTAATTTTCTTGCACCCTTTGGATTGTTATATGTGCTCTTTGTGAGTGTAAAGACTTGATTCGTGTCTCTCATTGATTCATAATATCAAAGGAGAATCAACGATGTCTTAGAAATATAAATCATAGGTCATTACACGTTTTTTCTCATAAGATGTTGGTTGTAATTTATATGTATGAATTTTCGTTAGTGTCGGCTTAATTGAAATTTAAAGATTCTATTTCTTGAAAAGTTAGTCTTTATTTTTCTTTTGTTATATGGATTGGTGTCTATGTTTGTTCAATTCTAGAAATCATGAGTATTTTTCTGGTTGCCTCGTCCCTTTACTTTCGCAAGCTTACGTTGTTTGTTTCTCGCATTAATTCATTGAATATGTCCTTCTTCCTTTTACCTTTATTCATTCTTAATATGAACATAAATCATGAGATATGTAAATGAGTGTCTTTGCTTTTCATTTTTTATTTGTTGACTCTCATTCTTGTGCAAGTGTGCTTATTCTTGTCATTCAAAAATTGGTTCTTGATAGTTTCTTTTACTTTGAAGTATGTCACTTTTATGCCTTGAACATATATTAATTTCTTTATCTTTTCTTTGCATGCAAAAAATGTCTCGAGTCCAAATGTATTCCTCTCCTCTTGCATTTCATAATGGGCCAATGAGGTCTACCTCTTTGAGTCAAGTTCGAAGTTTAAACCCGAGGTCCACTGCATGATGCGTGGGTGCTAGAAGATAGACGAAGAAGGAAAATGATTCAAAACCCATTAAGGAGGTCACTAAGAGACTTGAAAAGTCTCGATTTTTATTATTGTCTTCTTTTTATTTATTCATTTAGTCATTTATTTATTCATTCATTTGGGCCTCGAAGCCAAAGTTGTATTTAATACAGGTGGAGCAAGACTCGAGCCAAAGCCTTGAAAACTAGATTAGGACAGGTCTCATTAATTTGGGCCAATGGCCTAAATCCCTTACTTCCTCCCTTTCCCTCTGTTCTTTATGTTTGTTTTCCTTATGTGCTTGGCGAACCTAGTTAAATCTTTAGTTAAGTCGCTAAAAAATTAATTTTGCATAAACACCCAAATATTTCTAAAATAGCTTTCTTTTTAAAAAATAAATCACTTTTCGACAAAATTAACCTTTTCGAAGTTAATCAAAAGACGATTTTCAAACAGTCTGGATAACCACAAGTTAGTGGACATTTTAGGTGCCTAACACCTTCCTAAAACGTTAATGGGAACCACTTATCTAGAGTCTCTAACTTAAAATGATCTTTCTTTTTTGAATCATTTGAAGTAACTCTCTAAAGGTTTCTTAATTCCTTTTAAAAATTAAGTGGCGACTCTCTCAAAAGTCAAAATTTTTGCAAAACAATGAGTACTACAGCATATATTATGAATAGGTGCATGATCAGACCAATGTTAGACAAGACTCCCTATGAGTTACTAAAAGGTAGAAAGCCTAACATTTCTTACTTTAGAACTTTTGGCTGCAAATGCTTCATACACAATAATGGTAAGGATAATCTTGGAAATTTTGATGCCAAAAGTGATGAGGGGATCTTATTAGGTTATTCACCACATAGTAGAGCCTATCGGGTTTTGAATAACAGATCCAACTGTGTTGAAGAAAGCATGCATGTGATGTTTGATGAATTCTGTGATAAGACTAACTTGCAGGAAGGAAGCGATACTGAGGAACAGGTGCACAACATGTTCCAGCGATTGAAATAGTCAAACCTGGAGGCATTTTCACAGGAAAATTGAAGCTGAAGGTACAGTGATAGGGGGAACTGAGCCATCAACTGACTCTTATCAGAACATCAGCAATGATCCTAGCAGCTCACTTGGCTTGATCCCAAAAGGATTCAAATATCAAGGCTCACACCCCATTGAAAATGTACTTACTGATCTCAATTCTGGTATCATCATAAGATCTGGACTAAGAAATATGTGTGCATTCAAGGCATTTCTGTCAGAGATAGAGCCAAAGAAGGTAACTGAGGCATTGCTTGATATTGATTGGATCATAGCTATGCGGGATGAATTGAACCAATTTGAGAGAAGCAAAGTATGGCACTTAGTTTCTCTTCCAAAAGAAAGATTAGTAATTAGGACTAAGTGGGTGTACAGAAATAAAGTTGATGAGCATGGAACAGTTACAAGAAACAAGGCAAGACTGGTGGTTCAAGGATACAATCAAGAAGAAGGAATTGACTTTGATGAGACCTTTGCTCCTGTAGCTAGACTTGATACTATAAGACTACTTGTTGCCTTTGTTTCTTACATGGAGTTTATTTTTCTGAATGGCATTCTAAAGGAAGAAGTATATGTTAAGCAACCCCCAGGATTTGAAAGTAAGGAGTTTTCAGACTATGTCTACAAGCTGGACAAAGCTTTGTATGGATTGAAACAAGCTCCAAGAGCTTGGTATGAAAGACTGTCCAAATTTTTATTGGAATATGGACATACCAAAGGTAAAATTGACAATACCCTTTTCTTGAAAACTAATGGGAAAGATTTATTAGTTGTGCAGGTATATATGGATGATATTATTTTGGCTCAACAAATATGCTTATGACTCATGAGTTGTGAATTTGAGATGAGCATGATGGGAGAGCTAAATTACTTTTTGGGCTTGCAAATAAAGCAGTCAGCCTTAGGAACAATGATTCACCAACAGAAGTATATCAAAGAGCTTCTAAAGAAATTCTTCATAGAAGAGGCAAAAGAGATAAGTACTCCTATTGCTACTGCCACAAAGCTAGACTTGGATGAAATAGGTTCAGATGTAGAGGAAAAGATATATCGAGGTATGATAGGGTCATTATTGTACCTCACAGCAAGCAGGCCTGACATTGTGTTCAGTGTAGGGCTATGTGCAAGGTTTCAAGCTAAGCCGAAAGAATCACATTTAAAATCTGTAAAAAGAATCTTCAGATACTTAATAGGAACCAGTGATCTTGGCTTGTGGTATTCCAAAGGTAGTAACTTTAACTTGGTAGGATACTCTGATGCTGATTATGCAGGATATCTGGTGGACAGGAAAAGCACTACAGGTATGGCACACTTCTTGGGATCATGTTTGGTTACTTGGTCCACAAAGAAGCAAAATTCAGTAGCCTTGTCTACTGCTGAGGCTGAATACATTGATGCTGGGTCATGTTGTGCCCAGTTGTGTTGTGGATCAAACAACAACTCATGGATTTTAGGGTAGATGTAGGTTATGTTCCCATTTTTTGTGATAACATAAGTGCTATAAACATAGCCAAAAATCCTGTCCAACATAAGAGAACTAAGCATATTGATATTCGCCATCACTTCCTTAGAGATAATGTTGAAAAAGGAAATATCAATTATGTTTTGTTCAACAGAGGAACAAATTTCTGACATATTTACTAAGGCTTTGAGTAGAGAACACTTTGAAAAAAATAGGTTAGCATTGGGGATGATTAAAATTGTATAAATCTCCCTCAATGATTGACTAAAATATGTTATGCCTTAGTGAGTGTTGATTAAATCAGTCTTACACATTTAGTTGTGTATCCTAATTCTAAGATTTTAAAACAAGATGGTATAATTATGTGTTGTTTTTTGTAGATCAACTGGATCATTAAGGCACTAGTGGTCATGGACTAATCAGAACACAAGGTATGATTATTGTTTTCCATAGTAGAATTAAGAGAAACAGGTTATCTACATGGTTCACTCTGTCATGATTACAACCGCCAAAATCCAACAGTCCTCTTCTTCAAAAGGCTGACAGACCTTTCCCATCAGTACAGAACCTCTACATCAACATGCTTTTTTGTATCATAGTCCTTTCACGTTTCAAATTTCTTCTCACTTATCTTAAATACGCACCTTCTTTTCTCTTCCATCTTCACTTCTTTCTCAACCTCTAAAATCCAACAAGCTATGGCATCTTCTTCATCCCCTCCTTCCTCTATAAAATCTGAAACAAAACCTTCAACCCAAATTATTATTCACCCAAACATTACTTTACCTTCCCTTATCCAACCCCAAATCCCTATCAAGTTATCTGATTTTCCATTATTTAAACCTCCACCACAACCATCCTTTCACTTCTTTTTCAAACCCTCTCTTTTTTCAAAACCCTTACCATTACCTGTGCTTCCTCTTCAGATCCTTGATCGCGATGACATTCCCATTATTGATCTTATCCCAGACGGTCACGCTCAACTCTGAAAAGAAAACCATCTTTTATTCCCATTGATGCGGACATCGATACTCAGGTAAAATCTTCTTCTGTCGTCCATTCATCCCGAACTCCACATACTCGAGGATGGAAACAAAGAGAAGATGTTTCTTTGGATGAGGCACTTAGGGCAAATAAAAAGAAAGGAGTAGTGTCTACTGCTTCTACTCCCCCACGTGAGCCCTCTCCTGATATTCTCCTCCGCTCCAAAAGAAAATGCAAGAATATCATAGCAAAACCCTCAAAGTCCTTCTTCTCTCCCAAACCCTCATCATCCTCAAAATCTACTATCAAAGTCACTACTGGTGAAGGGTCCACCTCCTCTAAGATTTCTCCAAAATCTACTTCCTATCCCAAGAAACAAGTTCCACAACCTGGTTCTTCTGATCCATCTGACTCGGATTCAGACTATCTTCCTGATACTCCTCATATTCCTCCTACTTCTATTGACTCTGATGATGATATTCATGTTTATACTACTGCTGATAAAATTTCTCAGTCAGAACATGTTCTGCACTTTCAGAAATGAAAGATGACTAGAGAAAGAGTTGTCACTGGGTTTGGGGGTCCTGATATGGATACATTAGTTTTAAAACTGACTGCACAGGGGTGGTCATCCTTGTTTCTTCAAGGTGATCATCAGAGAAGATTCGGTAAAAATGAGGTGTATGAATTTTATACCAATGGAGTTGCAATTGGGGAAATGATTTCAACCACAGTTCATGGGAAAACCATCAACCTTTATCCTGCTGATCTGGGAAGAATTCTCAGTGTTCCAACTGGTGGTTGGAGTCATTATGTGATGGGATCTTGGCCACCTCTTGTAATCTTCCATCCATTCTTGATATCTGTAGAAAATTCTCTGGGAATCCTCTTCTTTACTCTCATCGTAGGGTCATTAAAAATGATATGTCCCCTCTCTATTAGTCCTATTTTGATGTGGTTTACAAAATGATCTTGCCTCGACAAGAAAGGCGCACAGTTGCAAGTTTTCTTGATCTTACCTTGATAGAACTATTGGATTCTGAGATTCCAATAGACCTTTATCTACTCATCATTAAGCATATGCAATGGGTATTTGTTAAAGATACAAATGGTCATGCTCTGCCCTAGCAGTTCTGGCTTGCATCTGTTTTCGATGATTTTCATGTACATGTCAAGGTATGGTCCTTGCAGACGACTAAGGATGTGATTGGACAACTGAACCATGCTAGGTTACCTGCTACCATGAGATATGCTGACAACCCTATGCAAAAGTTGTGCAATGCCTTAGAGGCAAAACAGGGTGAGCTAGAGGGTGCACAGGCTGCATTGGTAGCTGCCCAGGCTGTTCATAAAGATAAAAAGAAGGTTCTTGAAGCTAAAACTACATCCCTTACAGAAATCTTGGATAAGGAACGCGCTAAAAATGCTGATATCATTAGGAGTTGACCTCCCTTATTCCCTCCACTTCCTCCAATTAAAATCCTTCTTCATCCTTTAAGCCCATTCACTATGATGCTCTCCTGTTTACCTTGTTTCTCTTTTTGTTTTACTGGGTAGCAATAATTGTATCTGTTTTGTTTAAAATGGACCTCTTTTGCTTCACTTGATCTACTTCTGCTTAATTCAATGCATAGTTATCTCTTGCTCTGAATCTTGCTTGTTTTAGTGATAGCCCCAGTGGCCATGAATTATTAAACAATTTTTACTTGATGGATCAGCTTTTCGATGATGTCAAAAGGGGGAAGAACAGATTATACAATGCTTATAACTTAATTGGACTAACCTGTTTCATTCTACTATGATTCTGTTATTTAATTCCTTCTTAAGTATGTCAGGATTATGTAATACTGAAGCTACTATGTTTGTCATCATCAAAAAGGGGGAATTTGTTAGGGCATGAGGAGTTTTGATGATAGACATGTGAATGAAACACGTTGAAGAAGCTGGTCCATTCAAGGTGAAATAGTCTAGCTGGCACAGGAGTTTGGATGATATGATTATGTGTTCAAGACAAACTTAGATAACATTAATTACATCAGAAACTGAGTTAGATTAGACTAGAAGTCTTGAAGAAGTCAAGTTGATCAAGGAGTTCAATAAGAAGAGGATTTGAATTAAAAGAATCCTATCAAAACTAGGAGAGGTGGGGCGACAACAAACGGGAAAAGAATTACCTGATAGAGTTTTACTGAAGAAAGAATTGAACATCAAAAAGGACTCTATCACAGGTTGGCTTAAATAAAGCAAACATGAATCAAAGCCAGCACTCACGCACGTACTGAAAAAGTCAATCAACAATCAGCATACATATTTGAAGAAGAACCAAGCCTCTTACTTAGCAGGTCATAAACTGTGTAGTAGTCAGATTCTGGTATTGTAATGAGTCATTGATTCTAGTCTCAGTAATCTATAAACTGAGTTAGGAGTTGTCGTCTTCAAGTTGGGGAACTCGAAAACTTGGGAACACTTATCTTGGGAAGATTAGTGTTTTTGTAGTAATAGGAGTTAGAAATTTCAATTCCTAGGTTACAAGAAGTCTTGTAATTTTATTGATAGTTGAGGCTCAAGTATTTTAGTGAAGTTGGGTTAAATCCTGTAGAGGTACAGGTCGTGGTTTTTTACACTTTTCTTGAGCCGGGTGTTTTTCACATAAAAACACTGTGTTCAGTTTACTTCTGTGAACCACGTTTACTTACTTGTTCCACAGATAGGTAATTAGTAGGATGCGTACTCTAACACTTACATTATATTTACCATCCCTATTCTTAATTAACATGAAACTTTAGTTTCCAAGATCAACAAAGCAATATCAGTCCCCTTCAGAAATGATTTTATGCAGAAATAGAGAGGCTTCTATCTATTTTAGTTGCCATCTTGAATGACAGATATGGGAATTGACTTCTCGTAATAGTACAAGGTTTTCCTGATTTGTAATTTTCTACCTGTGCTCTCTCTATAAAGGAAGTAAACAGAGGGAGTTAATGGTAGAGTATATTGCAAAGGAAAATAATTAGTACTACTAATTGGTCAAACTTAATCATAATATATACAGCTTAGCAATGTTTTCTTTAAGTCTATTAACAAGTAATGCTTACAATGTGGTTGCAAGATTCTTTTTAAACACCAAATAGTTTTAAAATGAGCCAATAAACACACCTACATACATTAGTTAAGGACCCCTTGCAAGAACCAACTGCAAAGCCGCATTGAATTTCACATATCTTGTTCACCAGACAAGCTGACTTAAGATTTTTATAAAGATTCAACTGAATGGAATTATATATAGCAGTTAGCTGTTTTAATCTTTTACGTAAGTCTCTAATATCAAATCTACAAGTTAATTCAGCTCAAGAAGATAAAATTCCAAATTTGTCACCTGTGACATTCAAGAATTGGAGTAAGTGGATCTGGACTGATTTCAGTTTTAGGGCATGATCTAATGGACTGAACCACAATTGTCAAATGTGGGTTATGTGCCCTAGCCCAAAATTTGATTTCTGTTGGGGGACACATTGTCACGACTCGAGACCACTCCTAGTCGTAACACGGTGCCTAGAACCACAACTCCACAAGCGATCCCAAGCTAACACATGAACTGGCATACTGCTTGAGCAACTGATTTAAATTGTATAAAACTAAATTTGCTGAGCGGAAACATAATCTTGAGAAAATCTGAGTGAATGTAATACTAATAAAATTTACAAAATCTGAAGAAAGAACTTGATTTACATATCATGACTCTGACTGACTATCTATGAAGCCTCTACTATACTGACTATAGATAATTGGGACATGCCTTCAACTAACACTAAATTTATGGACTGATTTTTTTTATTTTTTTAAAACAAGTGTATACTTATAACAAAATATTAAGAATATTATTCAAGTTGTTTTAGTCCAAGAAGTTTTACGTGTTGATTAGTTTCCTATCAAATGCCTAAACACTGCTTTTTTCATATTCATGAAAATGACAATGAAGAAAATAAAAGTGACGAATGAAAATGTTAAGAATAGAGAAAAGAGAACTTACTAGCTCGCTAATAACTAAGAAATATTTCCATATAAAAAAATACTATAGTATTCAAACTATATAACATTTGCTATTGAAAACTTCAAAATTAATGACATCTATTACTTTCACTAGAAGGAAAAACTATAATATAACTAGTTAAGTTGTGCGGTTTAAGGCTTTAAGCAATATGATTTGACACAAATTTGTAAGATGAATTAATTCTTTTGATTGAAGGGATCAAATTTGAACTTTGAAGTATCTAGAAGTAAAACTTCATGACACACAACCACGAGAATGGTTAATTTTTTCTCACTCCACGTACATTCTCCTATCCTATACCTGAATTATGAGATGCCGTTGGATATGTTATTGATATTAAAAAAATAGTAGTACTATGGTATGCCACACCCAAATAGACTCTAGCCGGCATGAATTAGTTGGGTTCTAATATAAATATCGGACACTGAATTACAATTAAGAGCATAGCTGGTGTTGTTGCGTACTCACATTAATTTTGTTGTTTGCAAAAAGGAAAACAAAGTTATATTGGCCATAACTAGAAGCTATTGACAATTTCTTGACAAAATGTCCAAGAGACATGTCAATTGTCAAGCGGTCTGACTTGGTACAAGACACATGTCACGTTTTCAATAAGCTTTTCGTACACGAAATTTATTTGTGGATGAAAAGTCAAAAATATCTCTCTGCTTTCATTAATTAGCTAATTTATCCTCCGTCGTATTATGTGGTTATATTTACCCTTTCAGTCATACTATGGGGCTATACAAGGACGGCTCTACCCTTTTGAAAAAAAGGCGGTCGCCTTAGGCCCCTAAATTCGAGGGGCCTTATTTTTTTTTTTTTAGTAATAATAGATTATAGATTTTAAAAAAAAATAATAAATATTATTTGTAGAAAAAATAAAATTTTTTTATAAACGAATTTAGAAGAAGTTTGATATATATAGTGCAGAGTATTATGTCACAAAAAATTAATGTCTTGACTATATTATTAATTAAAAAAGAATTATTATAAGAAATATATAATTTTAAAAGTAGATTTTATAAAAATAATTATTTTGTCTTAAAAAGTCAAGGCATCCGTTCAATTTTGACTTTAGGCCACAAATTTGCTTGACCCATCCCTGGGGCTATATTTGCCCCTTTTGTTATCTAACTTTTCATTTATACCCCTGTCAGATAGAAACCCCAAAATTAAAATAAAATATCCAATTTAAAAAAAACAACCATTATCCTCATTTGATCCGCTCCAAACCAATTAAAGAAACACAATCGAGATAAATATTCAGCTCCCAAATCAGCTACCCTCATTGATTCTTCCTTTAAAAAAGACGACAATTGTGAATTTGGGAAACTGGTATTGATGATAGTGATGGGTTGTAGAAAAATTCATTTGACTAAAAGTTTGTACATATAATTGGCTTGCAAAAGTCACTTTCTTTATTCAATTGATTAGAGTATTTTCTTGCTATTTTTTTCTTCAACCCCATTCGATGTATCCAAAAAAATTTTAGTAAGCTTTCATGAAAATTAGTTTAAAAAATTGAAATTGCAGGAATGGTTTCAATTGGTGAGTTGTTTGTATTCCCTGCATTTTTGTCTTCGATGAAATTGATGCTAGATAATTGTCCAATGAAATAAACAATGACACAAACGAGATTTCACAACGAAAAAAATTGTTAAAAGTGATGAGGTTAAAGTGAAGAGAAGTCGTTGGGATTTCAGTCAAAAAATAGTATGCACAGAAGGAAAGATAAACAGGAGAACAATGAAGAAAAATTGTTTCTTCTGATGGAATTTTTTTTTTCTACAGGAGACACTAGAGATGAAAACGAATTCATTCCGAGCAAAGATGGTGAACCCGATCAGGTTGAGTTTATAGTTCAATTGATGCAATTTGCCAGAAATTGCTATGAAGCCGCTCGGTTATTGTATAGCATCAAAGTAATGGCAGACATAGTGATTTAATTGGGTCAGAGCAGATTGGATGAGGGTGATAGGTTTTTTCTTCAAAATTGGGTATCTATTTTGATTTGAAAATTTCCATCCAAATTAGGAATATATGTGATAAGTTTAATAACGACAAAGGCAAATATGACCACATAATATGTCGGAGAGTAAAGTTAGCTAATTAATAAAAGTAGAGGGGTATTTTTGACCCCTTTCCCTTTATTTATAATAGTAATAGTGGTAAATTTTATGAAATAGAAAATCAACGAATATATATCCGAGTTCACAAATTTTTAAAATTTGTTAATTTCCAATTGAGCTTTTGGAAGGGACTACTTAGAAAGAAACAAGAAAAAAGAATAATTGAATACATTTCGTTTCAATTAATTAGACTAGTTTAGGTGTACGTGCCTCACGCGTGTACCTTACTTTATTGAGTTCAAATGTTACACTAAATAAAATATTTATTTAAATAATACAAATGAATACAATAATTAAATTCAACATCTTTTAGAGAATTTATTTAATTAAACCTAACATTTACAAAAATAATTTTGTAAAGTCGATCGACATTCATCTACCACCTGTAAACTGCAACAAAATAATAAGATGATAGAGACATCAAAATAATATAATTAAATTTAACCTGTACACAAAATTTATTCAAAGTCATCTAACACTCATCTACCACCTGTAAACTACAACAAAATAATACGACAATAGAAATATCAAAATAATACAACTAAACTTTACCTTTACACCAAAAAAATTCTCAAAACAGAGATATAAAATAATACTTACAATTAAACCTAACCTTTAACTAAAAAAAATCCTCAAAGCCGACTGGCATTTATCTACCACCTGTAAATTCATCTACCACCTGTAAACTACAATAAAATAATACAATAGTGATCACAAAGTTTCAGTTTTGATGAAAATAATTCTTGTCTGAGCGGAAATTTTGACACTAAAGAATGATTTGAATGAAAACAAAAAAGATATTTTTATATATATACACACACGTTGAATTCTATTATATTGACAAAAATAGTGAAGAAATTGAGGGTTAGAAAATTAAGCATCTACCAATCTAAACATGCAACCGAAGCAAGTTAGATGAGCATCAATCATATTTTCTTAATAAATAAATCAGATTTCAGCATAACCGAGTAGGGATGGAGCTGGTACTAGAATATATATCAATTATCGTACTGAATTTGAAATTTAAAATTACGATTTTGATATTATGATATTTAATGTGGTATATATTACTTAATATTAAATAATTATTAAAAATAAATAAAATATTAAATATTATATCGAAATATACAATTATATTTATTATTATATCACTAACAAATAGAATATAAACTAGGATTAATTTAAAAAATTCTTTATTTAGACATCAGAACTTTAATGTGACTACTATATTTTGATTGAAATTTTTTTATATATATCATTGAGTAACAAAAGGAATTGTTTGTTATTTCTTTTTGAATATTTATATACATATATAGTGTGAGTATAATATAATTGGGACATTTCTTGAAAAAGGCAAAATCATTTTTTATTACATGAATATATATGAATTGAGGTTGAACAAACTATTGTTACCTACTATGTCATGCACAAACATTAAAATCAAACTTAAAAATATCAAAATATCCTGAATTTTTAATATGTTTATATATTAAAATTATCAAATCAAAATTTTTAACGTCATAGCCTACTAGTATACCTCCATGTCCCAAGGCATGTCACGTGGAGCGGTGCGATTATTGGTGCCATTTTCTGACTCTGTACATTGCCGTTTGGATTGTGTAACTAGAAAAAATGCAATATTTCTTGTCTAAAGAGTAATTCCTCTCTCTCTCTCTCTCTTTTTTTTTTTTTTTTAAAGAAATACTATAACGCATTGATTTTTATTTTTCTACTGTCTAAATCAAGTGACATGCACGTAATAGAAATATCGTACCGTGGTTCCTATTATATAAATTGTGAAAAGAAAAGTTGTCTGAAATCAGCACAAACAAAAGTTTGATATGTCTGTTTGATTCATATGACTACTCTGGTAATGTCTCTTATCTAATCTTCTTCTCACATTATTAATAATGACAACCCTTTTAACTTGTCAATGTCTTCCCTATGCTTATTTCATTTGTTAATTTCCCTCGTCACCCTTCTTCTTCCCCTACCAAAGTCTTCCTTCTTTTTCAGTTTCATGGATTATGTACATATATATATATTCGTCTATTGTTTCCAGCAAAAAGAAGAAAATAAGAAAATGAAACTTTGTACTAATGTAGTAATTTTCTTTCTCACTTCATCGGTACAAAGAGAAAATTTTAAATATTGATCTTTCTTCTAGATTTTCTTTCATCCTAATTTATCATTCCTCTCCCCACTTTTACTTCTCTAATATTGACTTGGTACACTCCATAAAATAATGTGTAGAATGATAAGTTTACTATTCCTTTGCACATAACAAATTCAATGTTTTGAAATTGAAAAATGACTACAGTTATTCATAAGAGCACTAAAGTGACAAATTATTTCTTAATTTTTTAAGCACGACAAATAAAAAAATATATTTAATATTAATGAACAAATAAAATAAATGGAAAGAGTAATAACTTTCTCCCGATTCCAATTATTGAATTAACTTTGAAACTAAACTCTCGAAAAATAAAACACAAACAAGTATTTTGAATTTTGAGGGAAGTAATCAAGGGCTGCTCAAGCTTATTTGTGTTCTAAATTCAAAATCGAACGGAGACCTTAAATTTTTAAGAAAAATTAATCTACTTTTTGGTAAAAAATTTATAGTTTACTTTTAATTTTTTTTTGAGATGCAAAGTTGTTATTTTTTTTTATTTAATTGATTTATTCTAATAATTCTTTTTCAATCACTAATATAATCAGTGGCATTTAATCTGTTTTTGATAAAATATTATTCTACGTATATCAAACTTTTTCTAACAATTCTTTTTATTTATAGAAAAATATTTTTTCTTCATATGGTATTTAATATTCTTTTATAAAAAATCTATAATTTATTATTACTAAAAAAATAAGGCCCCTTGAATTTGGGGCCTAAGACGATTGTCTAGTTTTTTAAACTAAAAATTACACAAATGCACAACTTATATTTCCAATATTACGAAAAATCTCAACATATACACAGATGCTATGTATATGTTGATTATGTTATATATATTAATAAGGAGAGAAAATAAAGTAATTAAAAAAGTGAAAGAAAGTGTAATTACTTCCAAAAGTATTGATATTTATGTTATTTATACTTTTTTTAAAGGGTAGAGCCAACCTTGGAAGTAACATTTAACAATCGTGCTTACACGGTCACCAGTCACCACCCCTAAATATCAAAATTAAAGATAACCTTTTAGTAGAAGTATTTTCATAAAAATATATTTTACATCGTAATTATTGTTTACTGATATTTTTCAGAAGAAAAGGAATAGTATTGTGTGTATAAATTGAGTGGGTTTTTGTTTCAGCTCCCCATTTCAATTTATAATAATTGATATTAGAATAGATCGATCACTCAAGGATATGATGTAAAAAACCCACAAGAAGTGATGGCCTAGAATGACCAAGTAGGCCAATGGAAGGTAAAAACTTGGTTGTATTCGGTATATACATCAAATTAATGATTTTAATTATGATTAAATAGTTAAATTAAATTAAATATATGTTAATTAATCATAAAGAACATAAACTCTAAATTCAAACACATAACATACATTTATTGACTTGGTGTTACACATCTAGTGCGTGTAAATTTTAATCTAAAAGGAGGGGGGAGCGGCCGAGGGGGAAGATATTAATCAAGATCAATTCGGGCAGATGGATACTAAGGGGTCTTAATCGTGACCAACAAGGTCATTGATGTCGCAGTCCCTCGCAGCTAGGATTATTATTGTGTACCAATTGTTCTCATTAATTTCTTAAAAAGAATCGTGCTGATAGATTGATAGACTTTAGCTAATGCTCCTACATAATATATAGTACGTAGTATTTTTGGGTTGAATAATAAGAGAATAGGCATTTCCCCGCCCCCCGAATTTGTCGCCACAATTCACTTTAGTACTTAAACTTAACTTTCGTTTATTTACCCCTCTTAATGAATTATTTTCACCCCTAAAAATTGAATACAACTCTCACGACGAAGAGTGCGCTACACACGCGCCACGTCATTGCCAAATCAGTGCCATGTCATTTGCCATATCAGCTATAGGGGTAAATTTAATTCGCTTGAAAATTGTTAAACGGATAAATAAACAAAAATTAAGTTTAAATGCTAAAGTAAATTGTGACGAGAAATTCAGAAAAAAAATAAATCTTTTTCTCAATAATCAATGTTCGTTTAGTAACAATACAATAGTATGAATAAAGTGGGTATTTATTGTTTTTAAGTTTTAACAGAACCACTAAGATATGTCTCACCTTTTCAGTTTAAATAACGACAACATATGTTTAAAAACACGCCTAATATAATTACTATCTGCCATGTTCTTGTCATATAATTAAATAAAGAGTAAATAGATAATTACCCTTAATGTTAATCGAGATTTTCAAAAAAAAATTTAAATTTTGAATTTGATCTATTATCCCATGATTCTTCTTTATTCCGTTGTAAATACACTATTTTAGACCTTTGCATGTATACACGCACCACAGATGCGTGAAAGGACTCAAATTTAATTTTTTTGATCAATTAAAAGTTGTCACGTGTAAAATAATTAATATATAATTTATATTTTTTAAAGAAAAAAATTAATATTTATTTATTTTTTAAAATTATTTCATAAATCCATCCATCCACAATTGTCTTCTCCCCCAACTTCTTCTTCATCACCATAACTCGACAACAACATCAGTTACAACAACAACAACATCAATTACATCAGCACTAACATCAATTAAAGCAACAAAAACAACATCATCATTACCATAATTTTAAAGAGGAAAGTTGATGTACAATCTCCATTTTAATGGAGCTTTAAGCTTCATTTTAATGGAAAATACTGGATCGGAGATGGGGAAGAGAGATGTTCAATGGAGTGGGGATGGGAGTAAGGAGTGGGATGGGGTCATAAATAAAAAAAATGAAGCTTAAAAGCTCCATTTAAATGAAGATTGTACAGAAAGCTTTAAGCTCCATTTTAATGGAGCTGGACGCGGGGTGGAGGGGTGAGGGGAAGTTGCTGGATGCGAGGGGGTGGGGGAAGAAGAGGTGGGATGGGGTGATAAATTAAATAAAAAGATTTTTTTAAAAAATAAATAAATAAAATATGAAATTAAATACATTTAACACGTGGCAGAACATAATTGGTGTGTATGTTCACTCTCTTTGTTGTGATTAAGATTTAACAAAAAATAATGCATTTGATTGCAACTTGCAATTCATACTATTAAGTAGAAATCGTAGAATAATAAGTTGAATTCAAAATTTAAATATCTTTTTTAAAATTTCGACCAACATCACATCAAAGGTAATTATGTATTACTCTTAGATAAAATACTATTCATACAGCAATGCCAACTATAATAAAGTTGTTTCCAACTATATTTATCAAGCCGCTGCCCTTTACTTTTACTTATTTGATTGCAACTTGCAATTCATTACTCCCTCCGTTTCGAAATAAGTGAATTATTATGAATTATTGCAACTTGTTGTTGTTGTTGTTGTATTTTTTTTTAAAAAATTGCCCTTATGATTCGACAACCAATTAACTTTTGAAAAAGTATTACAAGTTCAGTTTTTTCTTCTTTTTTTTTGGGTAAAAATAAAAAATTATATTAAATTTATGTCTTTAATATTTTTTTCTTAATATGTGTGTCAAAATCCAACAATTTATTTATTATGAAATGAGGGGAGTACCTATTTTGCATAAGAAACATTAGACAGAGATCCGTTCCATCCTCAAAAATTTTACCCTATAACTATATTTTTAGGTTTAGAATTATAGAACCAGCTCTAAGTTAATATTTCCTTATTCCTAATTTTTCCTTCCTAATTCCCTTAATCACCTCTTCTTTAATTTCTTCCACTCTTTCATTACATACTCCTAATAATTAACAGAAACGTTGAATTAGACGACAATAGCCCATATAGGTCATGGAATTACATAAAACTTGAATTATTACTTATTGACCACGCAACACTCGGCCTAGATTTTTTTTTTTTTTTCATCTTTGTTGAATAGTCATTTAGGACTCTTTAGTAATCATCTTTTTTTTTTTGGTTTTTCATCCGGTGTTCGATACCTGCATTGAAATCTGACTAATTCAGATTTGCGCCGAGTAGGATCCCATTCGGGGGATAGCGCTCCCAACATAGTTTTCTCCATACCAAGGGTCAAACCTTCGACCTCTGGTTAAAGATGAAGCAGCCTCATCACCTGCACAACAACACCCATGTTGGTATTTAGTACTCATCTTTATCACCTAATAAATGCAACATTGACTTTCAGTAGCACTCATAACGCATCAAAGACTTTTCTTTTTGTAATTAAGGCGCATACATGATTTTAAATGGTTCTATACGAATTTATATATATCACCGTAAATAGATCCAACATTGTGGGTATGTTTGGTATGGTGGGAAACAATGTTTAGAAAAATTATTACTAGTACTTCTCAAAAAACATAGTAAGTATTTTCTTTTGTAGTAAACACATCCCGACTCGATTCATTGAATTACTATTTGCTTAAGATCTAGTATGTTCGTCTTCTACAAAAAAGGTACTATTTTCTTCGTTTAAAAAAGAATAATCTATTTGACTTGGCATAAAGTTTAAGAGAATAAAGAAGACTTTTGAATCTTGTGGTATTAAATTAAAGTTGTATCAAATGTACCAAAATACCCTTTAATCTTATGGTCTTAAACATGCTATATGAAAAATTAAAATTAAAATATTAAAAAAAAAAAATCATTCTTATTTAAATGAATTAAAAATAAAGTGAGTCATTGTTTTTACTTTTTTGAATCCAAAAGATTCGAAAAGTAGAATTTGTTACTACTACTAGTTTCTAATTTTCACGCTATAGTGGCGACATAATAATTTGTGCAGAAATGAGCTGTCAAAAATGTACGATCATCCTACTCGTACGTACTTATATTTATGGAATCACATGGTTATTGGGTCCCTTTCTCCAAATGCGAAAATTCAAAAGGACTCTTTTTTATAAAATCTCTCTTCTCAATTTATACTAGAAATTTCAAAAGTTAAATAATTTAATTTGAGTATAAAATTTTTATATTTAAAAATTATATTAAAAGTATCATAATATTTAACAATTTAAGTTATTAAAGAAATATATATTTAAATTTTAAAATTAAAAAATTGTCGCATAAATAGAAATTACATGTGTCGTTAAAAAAAAATCTAGAAATATGAAGTTGAAATGTAAGAACGCGCCAATCACTTATTCATTCGTGCTTATCAAATTTTCTAATCCTAATTTTTCTTTTCTCCGCTACGTGTCGAGCAACCATTTTGGACGTCGATTAATTTAAAAAGGTCGTTTGTTTTGGAGGTAAATCGTGCAAGTATTAAATTTTACATAAATTCTATTAAGTTTGATAGTTGATTAGGAGGAAAGTTTGTATGTATAAAATTGATATGAAGTTTAGTTTGTAATTTAAAAATCTGCATAATTAATATAATACTTGACTACTTATAAAAGTTATGAAGAGACCTACTTATTATATTATGCCCTACAAAAGATAACATAACTAATAGTACATAAAAAATTTAATACCTCCATAAAAATTTCTATCATTATTAGTACCCTCTATTATTAATATCAATGTAACTTAAACTAGCTAACGAACAATCCGTTGATACTTCCTTCGTTCACTTTTACTTGTCACATTCAGGGGTGGATGTAGCACTACGAATGCGGGTTTCTAGGAATCTCCAAGCATTTTCGTATACCTTGTAATTATATTAAAAATATATTAAATATATAAGAATTATAAGTGAGAAACTCATAAACAAAGTTTTTAGTTGGCTTATTGGTTAAAAAAGGGCTTGAAAAAATACCTCACATGCTATACCCTAATTCGAATCCCCTTTGGAACAACCAAATTTTTTATTTTATTGAGAACCCACAAACTTAAAATCCTGAATCCGCCTCTGATCACATTTTAACTTGCACATTCATTAAAGAAAAATAATTAATGATATCACTATTACTTGGTACTTTAACTTCTCTTTCAAACTTATATCATCATCCCCTAGTTTTCTATTTAAATGCTAGCTCCATCGCAGCTAAGCTGGTCCTTTCCTACAACAAGTTTTTTTTCCTTTTCTCTTTACATTTTAAGATGGTTGAAAGTTCAAGCAAAAAGAAGTGTATACAAAGTCCTTGTATTTTTTTTTTAAAATCATACCCAATCAAACTAAAACAATATCAATTAAAACTAAAGTAATGCTAAATTTAGTCGCTACATTTAAAGAAAATATTTACAATGCAATTGATAAGAAGAGTTGACTTCCTTAATAAGAACACATAACATGCCTTCAATCATTTATTTTTGGACTTGGACAACCAATCATGCATTAGCATAATGCCATAATCTCAAATTCTAGAGTACAATAATATAATATATTTATATATATGCTCTTCATCACACCTCTCTGGACATAATAATAATAATAATAATAATACAAAAAAGGATTTTTATGGAATATATTTGGGTTGAAAAATAAAGGGGGGCTACTAATGAGGAGCAAAAATCATTCTTTTTTTCTGCTACATTGATCACTTCAAAAAGAAATGTCTATCATGTCCAAAGCTAAATTTTCCATCATAAGAGATTCAACTTCTCCAGAGCAATTCATCTTTGCATTTGTTGTTCCATTTCCTGCATTTACAATCAAATCAATGAGCCAATCAAACTAGTGCAATTTCCATTTTTAGTTTCTCTTAATAACAAAACAGGGCAACTATGACATGTTTAATTTATCCCTCCTATTACTAATAAAGTTAAATTAGCAATCGAGTTGACAGCAAAAATTTAATATGATTATACCAAATTAATTTATTTATTCCTAACCATTAAAACTTAAAGTGAAAATACATTATAATTAACTATAATTAAGTGATAAATGTGTATTAAAAAGGCATAATTGCATTCAAAAACATAATGTGCAAAGTTCTCTTGTAGCATTATAATGTTTATGTACGTACCATAAAATGGATCTGACATTGTTTGGTCGAAAGTTGGACTAGACATCTTCTTGAGAGGGCAAGAGGAAAGTGGAAGAACAGGTAAATTTTGGCAATTGCAAATTTCAATCATGTTGCCATCTGGGTCATGAAAGAAGAGCTGATCAACAGTAACTCCACCTTCTTTTACAGTAGCTGTAACATATTCAATTTCCATGTCGTCCAATCTCTGAATAATAAGGTCCATATCCGTGCATTGGAATGATATGTGATTGTCTTTTGGATTTATTTTCCCCTTCTTTGATGCTGCATCTTCTTTTCCTAACAAATGTATTCCAATTCCGTGGTTGAATAACCTGAAAAAAAATAAAATCAACCCATTAATTTTGGGATTGCATTGGCAAAACGGTAAATATTGTAATAGTGCGAGCAAAAGAAACAATCTCTCCCAAAATATCTATAGACCCAATGTGGTCCAATCCTTCTTTGGACATAATGAAAGCTTCTGACAAGTAGTATATTTTTGTTTTTCAACCTTAGAACAAATACAGATAATTATGTATAACTAGTTCAATAAAAAACTAACAAAAACATTAAAAAAGAAATTTTTAGAACCTGTAAACTTAAAATTCTGATTATAACCAAAACAAAATAAAGAGAGAATGTATGTGATTATATACCAAGCACCATCAAAGTCAAAGGAAGAAGGTCTCTTGATGAGGACAAAACCAAGGACTTGTTCATAAAATTGGGCAGATGCAGCAACAGATTTGCATACATAGGAAACATGGTTCAATGCCAACAATGGCATCCTATTATTCTCATGTTCTTCATATGAAGATGTTGTTGTTGATGATGATGATGATGATGATGATGATGATGGTGATGATGATGATGACCAGTTGAAGTTTGTCTCCTCAACTGATTCTGATGCTTTCACAATTTCTCTTCCCATTTTTCTAACTCTTAACTTAATTCAACAACCAAAAAACACTAGAAAGAATGAGTAATCGTTATGACAATCTTGAAACTAGCTGGCTAGCTAAATGGAAAAAACAAGACTACTCTTTTTGTGTGTGGAACTTTCTGTCGCCAAGACACATATATTTATAACCAAAAAGACTAGCTTAGGGGGTGTTTGTTTTTTTGAAAAAGAGGGCCCAATTGTACATATCAAATCCAACGTATATACACGTCAATGAGTATACATATATCATGAAATCTTATCCACCACCAACCAAAGGGTAAACGGTAACTTAAGCCCTCAGTGTTGACAATTAATTAGTAGTAGTATTATTTTGATGCCCAGCAATTTCACGTTTTGGCTGTCCTTATTCTACGGTGGGTCAACTTTCTTTAAAGCACATGCATCACTCCCCTACCTACTCTCCTTATTGTTTTTTCAGTTTTTTTTTTCTTTTCATTCCGCCGTTCATCTAAAAAATAAAAGGTTTTTAAAACTTATGATTCTAAACAAGCTTTGGACATTTGTGTATCGTATCCATAATCAATCTCAATATAAATGTAGTGATTATTTTTAAATACCAAAACATAACCTTCTTTCCGGTAAATATTGAAAAAGGAAAGTGGAAGCCTTTTTCATTCAGTCTCCTAATAAACTTCTGTTTAATTGCTGGGCCGAAATTCTAAGTTTTTGTTGGGACCTACAAGTCAAGAGATATCTCAGATAGATATTTTCTATTAATTATTGGCAAAATGATCTTCTGAACCTCTTTTGTAAGTTGAACACTTATACTTACATGTTTGTCGTCCATCAAAATACATTTTCTATTAATTATTCTTACATAGAAATTTTCTATGAGACGTAGGGACAGGAAAAACGAAAAGAAACGAAGGATGGTATGAATGGAACACACAAACTACTATATATTGTTCATATGTCTTCGGCACATTTGGATAGTCGATTCCTCTGTTTCACTATTTTTTTCTTTTAATTCCATGCCGAGGAAAGTTATAGAGCTTTTGAATCAGAGAAAGAATTAAAGGCTAGAACCGGACTGAATCTACCCTTTGTACATTGTTGCAACGTTATTTATTTAATTAATGCAATCTATTTCACCGAAAAAAAGAAAAAGAATTAAAGGCAGGCAAAAGTGGTCAATAAACTAAAGACCTAATCATTTCTCCTACTAATCTTTTTCTTCTTCTTTGGCCCTCATCAATATTCATGTGATTCACGAGTACGATCCTTTAGTGACGCAAATTGAATTAATCATCATATCTTAACATTTTTCGTTAGTCAGTTCCAACAATATTTTATAACCCATTTGGTCATATAATAGTTTGTACTTGTCGTCGGTCTATATTCAGCATTTAACAAGCGTAAAATCGGTGTATAATCGTCTGTATACTAATTATACATTGCTTCCTAACTAAAATTTGTAAGAAGAGCAAAATGCAAAATTAAAATTATTTTTGTTGTATGATATATATTAGATTGGTGTATAGCATAAACAAAAAAATTGAGGCCAAAACTGTAGAATCTAGGACAAACAAATGCCTGCGCAAAACAGCTAGATAAATGTCTCAATAAAATAAAAAGGCTTAAGCTCTGAGAAGATTCCCTACAAAACATTTTAAGAAGTTAAAATATTTTCATACTCCGCCACATCTCAGAATAGTTCCAAAACTGTTTCAAAAAAATAAAAATAAAAAGATGCCCAAACTTTATGTACATTAAAGCTCACTATCTCAACAAATCTGATTTTGTTTGTTACTACTAACAATTATATTACTCAAGTCTGATTCGACTAGAGCTTTTTAGAAAGTTTTCTTATTCGTATGTTTTTTGATTTGGTGAATTTGGGATACGCAAAAATTGTAAGTTATTTTAGTAGGTGTTTTGGTTATGTCCTGGTCCCAATACCTTCATGCTAACTTGTAAATCATTAGAATATAATCTGATTGAATAATCGATAAAGTGACTATTTGATCACGTAATTCAATAATTAGGTAACAAAGTTGTCTAGGATTATGGTGGCTAAAATCATAGGTGGATTCATGTTACAAAGTTTATGGATTTTAAACCATAGCCCTTTTAAGTTAGTGGTTTCTAAAGTTTATAATTTGTACACAGCTTGAATCAAAGTTATTATTATTTGAACCATAGAATAAACGAAACACGATCCGCCCGGTCTCAAAACCTCTCACAGTGAACTATATTCATGTTGTACAAGAAGAGAACCTTTCAGTCTTCTCTCTGAGTTTCCTTATTTGATGTAAATTTTTCTTTAAAAAAAAAAACCTATATGAAAAAACAAATAAAAATGGAGATATGCAAGTTTAAATAATAAAAAGAAAATATCAGCTAGTCAAACCACAAGCTTTGTCACGTCTGAGCATGATTAAACGAAAGTCTGTCACTGCAATTGCTGAAAATAAATAAAATAAATAAATAAATAAGAAGAGCCAGTCTTTTTACTTATTTGACCTAAGTTTTTTAAAGAATCCAACACGCTAAATTACGTTTTAATTGGAAATTAAAACATATATGATTGCAATACGTTTTATGTGTTAGGAAGTAAAACTGTAAAAGTAAAGAAGAGGGTAGCGCCTTTCGAAATACCTTTTAATCCTCAATTCAATGGTATTACGTGTTAGGATAAATATTCTTGGTATAAAATTAAGGACTATTTTATCCCATGTTTGGTGTGAGATAATAGTTAGTTCCTGAGATTATTTATCCTACCATTTACATCACAGTGATGGAATAAGTTATCCCATATATATGGTGAAATAACTAATTTCGAGATAATTAATTCCGAAATTAATTATCTCGAGATAACATTTTCCCAACCAAATGACCCCAATTTAAATTCAAAACTCAATTACTAACGCCTAAAGTTGTTTTAGTGTAATTCAAAACCAATAAAATTCAAATCCTAATTTTATCACCATAACCACCTTTTGGGTTTACTTTTAGTCATACAAACAATTAGGGAGAAGTTCTGCACAGAAACTAAGAGAGAGAGAAGTGAATGGAATTTTCGAAACTACATATTTAAGAAATATGTAGTTATTAAGGTGGATGAGAATAGCTAATTATATCAGGAAATATATTTATTCTTAATTCATAAGTAGAAGACAAGGATTATGAATTTTCTTAATAAGAAAATATGTTCGCATGCACAGCAAGTAGCGTATTGATTTGTTGCTAATTGCTATTTAAGTGATTAAGTTAGTGGGACAAGTTATAGTCAAGCCAAACTAATGACTACTTCCCAGTTTTTTTAATTTCAAGTATGACTTTGACAATTATGATTTATGAGCAAAATCTCTTAATTACCTCTTCTTGTTATGCTTACTATTTCTTATATATAGAAAAAACAATAATATGTGGAAAATCAGATGCCAACAATGTATTAAACAAGAACTTATACAAGAAGAAAATTTAAAAAATTGATTTTTAAACAAGTAGTAATATATTACTAAAACCTGTGAGTGGTTTTTGGTTTATTTTTGTTATGGTGGGTGACTTATTTATTTTGATGTCGGCAGCACGTTCTTTCTACTTCCACATCAATGAATATATTCAGTACACTTATACATGTTATATGCCTCTTTTTTTTATATGCTGTCTCTATATTGTTTTTCTCATTTTTGTTTATGGTATGTAAAGGTATTTGATTTGATTACCTCCTCTAATTCCAAGTTATATGATCGAAGCACTAGTATATGTGGATGTTGCAATATGGATCCACCAGAATTCAAGACAAATAAATAAAATCAATAATTACAAAAAGGCATGTTCTTGATCACTAACATTGATTAGATGTAATGAGATGACCTATTCCTTTGTTTTTGCCCTTTCTTATGTACCAACAGGTCAGACTAGGGGACATAATTCTTTATTTAGTCCCACTACAAGTTGCAATTAATTACTAGCTGGTATTTAATTTACTCTTTAAATATATTTTTAAAAAAATAAAAATATCCAATAAAATTCTCGAGGAAATAACATATATTTCATGTAGTGGCTGATGTGTAAGATTGGATTTTCCGTTGAACTTGTTAGCACTAGGGAACAAATATAATTTTTTTTTAAAAAAAAAAATTGAAATAGAAACTTGCAACATTGTTTCAGATTCTTCAAAGCAATAGTTTTAAACTGAGATTCTTAGTATTTTATGGCATAGTTATTCCTGAGTATATCTAAATTAATATTCAGTGTAAAAATGATTGGTGTTGGCAGATTCAATAATATTGTTTGGCATTTGATTGATGATTGGCTAATATTCTTTAAGTGTAGCAAATGTAATACCAAGATTCTTTGTTAAAAAAAATGTAAGCGTATATACCAAATAATTATATATATATAAATTTCAGGAGTCTTGAATCATGATTACCTAATCAAAGCAAAATATTTATCCTCCGTTCAATTTATAAACTTGTCCCTTAAAAACGTTGTACTTGTTAGTTATGTGTATTGTATAACCAGTTAATTGAGCCAGTGTGAATATGTATATAGTTATGCGTATTGTACAACCAATTAATTGAGTCAGTGTGAATATGTATACCAAATAACTATACAAAAAGATCGTTTTCATGATCACCTACAACAACAAACCTAGTATATTCCCACATTGTGGGGTTTGGGGAGGGTAGAGTGTACGCAGTTCATACCATTACCTCTAAGTAAGTAGAGAGACTGTTTCCGATAGACCCCCGGCTCAAAGTAAAACATTTACCCTCTTATACTCATTGATAAAATTCATCCCTTGAAACATCATATTGTGATAGTTACCTGTGTTATATAACTTTGGTTTACACAACTCACATTTGTATACCTTAATGGTATATAATGTTAAAAAGAGTTGAATCACATAATGAAATACAATTTTTTAAGGTATACAATGTGCATGTCTTGTGTATCTTGTAAATATTTTTCTCTAAATAGATATGAAGTGCGACATGTTTTAATTAATATAAGCATTTTTGCATTTTCGTGTTATATTTTATCTTTATTTCATTTGTTTCGCTAGTAAATATCAAATACTAAATTATTATGAAAAAGAAAATGGAGAAGTAATCTTATATTTTATCCATCTTTTGTTACATTTGTTATACCACTTGTTGTGAATAGTGCGTGTACCTAATTATTTTGGCTGTGACTGTGGAGATTATATAGGATCCATGTAGATTCTTGGTCAGCCAGAATGTATAAACATATATAGTAATACCTACATGGCCAGAACACTCACTTATATCATTTGTTAAAAGTGACAACACAATTATAGGGCAAGCAATATTTGTTTTTCAAATATTGGTCCACAATAATTATACATTGGCCAAACCCATCGATAGCCGCTCAAACTTGTTCCTAAAATTCACTTAGACCTCTAAACTAAGGTTTGTACCTATTAAACCCCTAAACCCCCCAATTTGGTTCCAATTGATCATTTTTTTCCCAATCAGTAAAAGGCTCAAGTGTGTGCAACACACACGCGCTGATTTGGAAAAAAGTGCCAATTGAAAAAAAATATGTGGCAAAAAGAATTAAAATATGGAATTGCTGATTTGGCAATATTTCTATTTAAATATCTATGTAATTTTTAATTATAAAGAAAGAAAAAAAGCAAACCCCCCCCCCCCCCTCAACAGTTGTCATCTTCGCAACCCCCCTCTCCATAGTCGTCATCTTCGACCCCCCCTCCCCACTCCACAGTCGTCATCTTCGCACCCCCTCCACCTCGCACATACACAATTCACACACACACACAGTCGCAGCAACACCCCTTCATAGTCGTCATCTTCACACCCCCTCTCCCCTTCGCGCACACACAGTTCACCCACACACATAGTCGCAGCAACAATGTTGACATTTTCATTCTTGTTCAATGGTAATTTCCGTCACGAGTAGACCAAAGTACTCAATTACTGTTCTTCAATGGAGTCAGATGATGGAGATGACACCTTCAATGGAGAAGTAGATGAAGATGATAAATTTTTATCCAATTCCAACAAACAAACAATCAATTAGATGATTATTGACGCATCAGTTGGAAATTTGATTGATAAATTGACGGGGACAGCTGTGGTGAACGGTGGTTATGCATCGATGCATTTGAATGGAGTTTATGGATTGGCACAGTGTTGAAAAATTTTGAGTATTAAAGGTTGCAGAGAATATTTGGACAAAGCAAGTAGAGATTTCAAAGGGTGTTTTCCGAGCAGAGATGCTAGAGCTTTAATTGCGGGATGTTATTTGAGATATTCGACACAAATTTTGTTAATAATCTATCTGCGGATAGAAGGAAGAATTTGTCGTTACCATCGCGTGATTGGCAGTGTTGCTGTTTTCTCAATTTCGGGTTTCTTGATTTTCCGGAGATGGGATTAGTTGAAAATATTGTTAGATCTTGCTTTTCTTTGTTATGAAGAAGATGACGAGGTGTGTGTGTCAAGACGACGATGACGGGATGGGGGTTGAAGATGATGAACTGGGATGGGGCAGGGTACAGTGAAGATGATGATGCTCGCGGGGGGAGGGGGGTCAGTGAAGACGATGAACGGAGGGGGAGAGGGGTTTGTTCTTTTCTTTTTCTTTTTTATTTTAAAATTAAAAAATTATATTAATAAAATAATAAAAGTATAAGTTTTTTAATTAAAAAAAAGTAAAATAATACTTTTTCTTCAACTCACGAGCCCAAGGAGCCTTGCCAAATCAACATTTTGTGTTTGATAGGTATCAATTTAAGCAGTTGAGGTGCCTGATAGGTACAAACCTTAGTTGAGGGGTCTAAGTGAATTTTCAGGACAAGTTTGAGGGTCTGTCGATGGATTTGGCCTTATACATTCTTGATGTTAGCATCAATCAACCCATCTGGCTTAATCTGTCACATTATTTATTTAATACATCAACAAACGTAACAAACGTGTTCATATGCATTGATTTAGACTTGTAGTACACATTAGTCCAGCTGGAGGTATCCCACTTCTTACCCACTATAATATATAGTACAAGTTAAATTACTTTAAGAAACTACCGTGGGAATATTTTTAAAATATGAAAGAGCCAATATTGGTGTTCACCAAATATGACTCTGCGCTGTGTGTGACTCTGTCTAATGATGCTTTGGTGGGACATTATTTACAGTGTGGAAGACGTAACTACTTCATCCGTTTGAATTTATTTGATACTGTTTTAATCATATAGATACTGTTTTGATCATATAGGTATAAGATGCCCCACCCCAGATAAGAGTGTAAAGCAGTACTCATGTTAAATTGTGTCCCTTGTAAACGAAAGAGCATGCAGGGACAGGTTAAATGAGTTCTGCGGGTAAGCAATTCGGTGCAAGCTCCAGTTGATGCCATTGATGTAAAAAAGACATCTAGAATAGATCGAGCTAAATGTTGAATCATAAGTAGGAGGGATAGCGTAGTAAGAAAGAAGCAAATATTTTTGAAATGTGTGATGTAAAATAAGCTTTAAATATTCATATCACTATAAACTATCTCACTAAAATAGTAGTAATTGTTTCTAAATATAACATTATATTTGAGTCATACTAAAAAGGACAAAACGTGTCATGCAAATTGCAGCAGATGGACCGATGGAGTGTTAAATACACGAAGAGAAAATGTATCTCTAATAATTTAAACTTTTAGACAAAAAAAAAATATCACACAATAATTCAGTATGCATTAGTATGAGAACATGCAGAATTTGTGGTTTCAAATTTCTTTGTTATTTATCATGCAAAAGTTTTTTAACGTGCTTAATCCATGAAACAGATCATGTAACTTTACACGTCCTCACATGTTGAAGACGGATTAGCAGTGTGCTACGTAGAGTCACAATTTTTTCAAATTATGTCAATCTTTGGGCAGTCATACTTCAAATTTTTTTTCTTGCATGGAAAATGTAGAACGAGGGCTAGTGACAAATGAACCTGGTACTTCAAAGTTTGGCAAGTTGTGTCCCCAAATATCTGTTCTCTCTTATGTTTTATATAAATATTATTTTAAAATACTTTTTTCTATTTAGTTGAACCTTAGATTAAACTTGAGCCTAAATATTAATTAACGGATAATATCACATCACCGACTAGGATTGTAGTAAAATGGATAGGATTCGTTTCTACCGTAGAATTTTAAAGTTTGAGCCCTGACTCCTGAGTATGGAACAACTTTTGTTAGAAAGTGTTGTTTCCTTAGATTGATCTTACACTAACACTAATCTCAATTAGTCAAGACTAATGTGAGTACTGAATTGGCTTAAGAAATAAGAAAACGATTAACCTCTCAAAACTTAATTACTATTTTATTAGTTAAATCAACACCAATAAATATTTAAATTATACTTCTGGTGATAATATTAATTTCTCATGGTTTCTGTGTTACTTGTTGACAAATTATTGTAAGTGTGACTAAGATACGGCCATTACATATACCAATTTATCACTTTGACAATTCCCCCTCACCTATCTACTCTTTCCCTAGTTAATAAGTTGAGTTGCTTATTTGAGAAGTTGCTATATATTTTATATGTTGAAAAATAGCCACTGACGTCAAATTTGACACTGTTTGGCTATTTTGATCATTTCAAATTTTCAATTTGCTTCTGGTGAACTGATTGCAATTTGCAACTTGTTGCTTACAAGAGGCCTTGAGCTGAATAAACTACTATTTTTGTCACTTTCATTTTGTTTTTGAGTTATCTTTTATTGGTTGTTTGGTTTCTTTTGTTGAGTAAGCATGA
>NC_061118.1:157897061-157922213 GCF_002878395.1 Capsicum annuum
AGTTATCTTTTATTGGTTGTTTGGTTTCTTTTGTTGAGTAAGCATGATCTGGGATTGATTATGATCTTCACATGCGGAAGTCATCCCAAAATAACACGACTTTTTTAATAGAGTTAATACATAAAAATAATCCTAAACTTGACACAAAATTATAATTTTGACCTTAAACTTTAGTAGTGCATAAATAGGACCTTTAACTATTCAAAACCTGAACAAATATGACCTCCGATTTTGCAACCCCATGCGTGAGTTTCACTCGCGCCTATGTGGAAAGATAATCCAATTGCACGGTGCCACATCGTTAAAAGGGTTGACTTGGAGGGAGGTCATATTTGTGCAGTTTTGAATAGTTAAAGGTCATAGTTATGCACTGTCAAAGTTTTGTTTTTTGTGTTAAAAAGACGTCGTTTTTATTATTATTATTATTATTATTATTATTATTTCTATAGCTGCAACACCTAACTTTTTTTTAAATTAAAAAACCGAACCAGCGCAGTAGGCTGAAGGAAGCGCCCAAGAAGAGCAAATAACACCACTGGGCTATCTAAGTGCCTTGTTTCATGTGGTTCAACATTAATATACGTATATAAATATAGATTTTCTGCCTTATATATATAACGTAATTTTTTTGCCGAGGGGGTTCGGGTAAACCCCATGGCAACCGCGTAGGTTCGCACCTGCATTAATTTAATAATGTTTTAATAACGTTAATCTAATAACATTGTAATAACGTTAATTTGATAACGTTAATTTAATATACTACTACTATCCTTAATAACGTTAATTTAATAACGTTTTATTAAAACTATATTTTTTTTATTATTAGTATAGTTTCATCTTTAATTTAATAGTTAAATAAATTATATTTAGATATATTATATAACTTAAATTCGCCCTCTGCTTTATAATATATATACATACCCGCGCGATTTTTCCGTATGAGGCCAACCCACCTAATTAATAAATCTTCAATATTGCTCTTTTTTCGCAATGACAAAAGAAATTAGATGTCATTTTAATCTTTGAGCCAAAAATAATAAAAAATAATAGTGAAAAGTCATTTAAAGGTCTTATTTGTGAAGTTTTGAATAGTTAAAGGTCATATTTGTGCACTGTCAAAGTTTAAAGTCATATTTATGTATTATGCCCTCAGATTTTAAGTTGGACGCGCCCATTTTTGCGTGTTAAACACACGTTTTGCCACGTAGGATTGGAGGTCATATTTGTGCAGTTTTAAATAGTTAAAGGTCATATTTGTGCACTGTTAAAGTTTAAGGTTAAAGTTATAATTTGGTCTCAAGTTTAGGGTCTTTTTATGTATAAACTCTTTTTAATATGAAATAGGAGTATATATTAAGACAAAAATGGAAAAGGTAGTGCAACTAAGATATTTAATTTCAAGAAACCAAGCATATGGTTCATTATTCACCAAACTATCTCAGATATACATTCCTTTCATTATATCATCAAAGAGTTGGGGAGGTTTTCAAGGACTTGAGACTAAGATTTTGAACTTGTTTATCTTTCATAAACTATGTATCACAAGGGGTGATTTAAATCCATGGTGGAAATATGTAGTATTTTTTTTCCCTCCCTGATTTTATAACGTTTAGATATTTTTTTTAAAGTCTATTTTTGATATTTTGATTTCTTTCTTTCCATTTTTAGTTAATTTTCCTAACATGCACTTACACACAGTATACACACAACCTGCATATTCATTCCACATGCACACATGCAGCACAACACACGCATTGATTCCTTTACATTCATTATTTTTAATAATGTATCAGGTGCGCACACACAATTTCACGCATACTTTACATTCATTATTTTAATCTTTTTACCTGATTTGGCATGTGAAATCACTTGATATGTTCGGAACCAAAATTTTCATTCAGGAAGGGGCTCAACATCTAATATATATATACATAAAAAATAATTTTAATCATGTATAAATAGTTTAATTTTTCACCGAAAGACCCCCTCATTATATGCTAGCTCCGCCCCTGAATACGTTGCTTATCATTGACACTTATTGCTCTTATTTCGTGTTATTCTTTTAACTTATGTTTCTCATACCAAAATATAAAAAATAATTGTGGAGCCTGAGTATATATTTTCGTTATCCTCCAAGTTGTATCCCCCCATGACGTCAATTTCTAAAAGCATATTGCCATTAGGTAGCACTTCAGTTACGAAAGGGAAAAACTGCAAAATGCTAATTACGTGGGGCAAAAGTTAAAAAAAAAGGAAAAATTTGAGAAATAGCAACTGTAGAGTCATAATTATAACTTTTATAGCAACAGTTTCAAAATTACGAAAAATAGCAATATGTATTTTGTATTTTAGTAAAAGGTTGCTATAAAAATACATATACAAATATGCTTAAACGTTCCTTATTAAACTCTAATCAGTTAGAGTAAATTAAGGAATAAAACTGTTCCTTATTTTAAGCAACATTTAATTAACATATACCTTTACCATTTATGACTCTTTTTTTTTTTTACCTTAACCGTTAATTCACAATTTGAAATTCAAAAATCGTTTTTCATATACATCACGTAAAAGCATTTACAAAAAAAATTGAGAGATTGAAATATCATTGATGAACTCTGTATTTTACGAAGAATATTTGAATAATCAACACCACGATTACAGGTATGGTTAAATAAACTTTTTAGATCATGTTTATGGAATTGCGAAAATATTTTGAAAGTTAATAACAATATGGGTTAATGATCATGAAGTTGAAAATTTTATATATTGTATTTTGAATTTTATAAGTTATGGGTGAAAATATTTTTCAATTACTTTTTTTCTCAAAAATCAAAGATTTCCTTTTCGTCATGTATGTATGAAACTAAGTTAAACTTCTTAAATGCTAAATTTATATTGTAGTAGATGATACAGATTATTCTGATGAAAAATTAATTTTCTGTGGGATTTTTTTTGGTTGTGTATATACAAACTATTAATTGTATGCAGCATATTATATAATTGAATTTGTATTTAATATTTTGTAGTGTTCTGGACCTTGACGATGGAAAGCATACCTGTTCTCATTAAACATACTGGTAGTATGAACAACATTGAACAACAATATGAAGATTACATCAGTGATGCAATATTGTTGAGCATAAACGCTTCATACAACCAACTGCGCGAAGTGCTAGCTTCGCACATGAATGTCGATTTGACACGCAAAAGCATTCAAATTGAATATCAGTTAACAGATATTGAAGGTAAAATACGTATACGTAATGACATGGGTTTGAAGGTTTACATTATGCAGAAAAGGGAGGTAAAGGCAATGAGTGCTTTGCCCTTGTACATAAGTGTTTCAGAAAAGGATAGTTTCAATGAATTGGTTAGTTCATCAATATGTAACACTGCGTGTATGAATCTGTCTATCACTGTGAGTAACGTTGTGAATACAAGTACCGAAAGAGCGTTGATAGTTACTAATTCAGATGAATGTTTGGATGTATTGGATATTGATGCAACTAAAGTAATTATTTCAGACCCACATCATAAACATATTGTGGTTGAGCAAGTTTATATCTCGAAAAGGGTGTTAAAATCTGTGATAAAGGATTACACGATTCGAGAGAAGTTTCAATCACGATCTGTTAGATCAAGTAAACCTGATAAGTTTGTCATGTATATAAAATTTGTTGTTTTCTTCTTGTTAAATTGTATTATAAATACATATAGATTAATTTATTTTTTTACATGTTGTAAATTACATTTCATCTTTTTTTTTTTTTGCAGTTACACATTAATATGCAAATGACGTAATTGTGATTTTTTATTCCGTGCATCTAATATCAACAAATTAGGAATGTTTTGTGTTAGAGAATTCTTACCCGAACACACATGTCCGATAAAGGATAAGATTTATCCTAAGTTTCATGCTACTAGTAAGTTGATTGGAGGTATGGTGAAACAAAAAGTTTAAAAATCACAAAAGAAAGTACAGTGCGATTAAAATCAGAAGTGACATGAAGGAAAACCTTGGTATGGATTTGACGTATATTATGTGTTGGCGAGCTAAGAAACAAGCACTTGAAGATTTGAGAGGGAAACCATCGGCATCATACGGAAAACTACCTGCATACATTCATGTTTTGAACATTACTTACCCAGGTTCACATATACGAATGAAAAAGCATGAAGATAATGAGTTTTTGTATATTTTTATCGCACTAACTACATTCATACAAAGGTTCGATCACTATAGACCTGTGATAGTTGTTGATACAAGTTATCTCAGAGGACTGTACAATGACACATTTGTAGCTGCATGTATCATGGATGGAGACAGTAAGCTATTCTCGAAATGTATTTGACTTTATGAAAAGATGTATGTGTTTATTATATATATGTGCAGCATATTTATTTTTGTATTATTTATTTGTTATGTTTTAGATATATGAATTTATATTAAAGTTGTGAATTATGTTTATGAAATAAATTTCATTCACATAATCGGTAAGTTATATGTTTTTATAGAGTACTTATTCAATTTTTTGTGGATGTTAATTGGGAGAAGGATATGGTTCCAGATATATTTATATGTATTATAGGTATGAGTTATGTTTATGTGTTAAATTCCAGTTAAACTTGTTTCCAGCTGTATGTATTTGAAAAATACATATGATTTTTTTAATGTCTATATATATCGTACTTTTAATGTATTTGTTCCATGTTCAGGCCATGTATTTCCATTGACATATGGAATGGTAGATTCTAAAAATGATGCATCCTGAACATGGTTCTTTCAGAATCTAAAGGAAGCATACGGTGAAATAGAACATATGTGTGTAGTTTCCGATCATAACCCAAGCATTATAAAAGCTGTTGCTGGTGTGTACAATAATGTACCACATTACGCTTGTATGTGGCATTTATGGGGTAATGTGAAAATTTTTTTAGGAAGGCACATGATACATTGTCGGAAATCTTCTATACCATGGAGAAATCATACTTAAAGTATGAATTTCATGATTTAATGGAGAAAGTAGAGGTAGTTGATGTTAGGGTGAAGAATTACTTGGAGTTGACGGGATACGATAAGTGGGTTAGGTCATATGCAACAGTTCATAGGGGATGGACCTTAACATCGAATATTGTAGAGTCAATTAATGCTGCACTGGTATCAGCTAGAGAACTTCCAATATACGATTTTTTAGAGAAAGTTAGATTGATGTTTGATAGATGGAACTATGAAAACAGACAGGAGACATTGTACACACGCACAAATCTTATTGAAAAATTTCAAGCAATTCTCTAACAGAATGAAGCAAAGTGTACACGTATGAAGGTATGATAAAATAGATATAATCATTTAATGTTATATCTTCTTGAATTTTGATATGTTGTATGAAACATATCTTAATATACAAATTATTCAATTTATAATAAATCTATGTTGTAATTAAAAAAATATGTATATCTTCTTTAGGCATATTAATATGCATTTGCTGCTTTGGCAAAAAATACATTTGCTAATCTGTAGCAAATTTTACTGTATTTTTTTTTTCTATAATATTTTTTATGTATTAATATTTCTAGGTTATATCAGCCTCAGAATACGTCTATACTGTCCACGATAAGGAGCAACATTTTATAGTTTGTCTAAAGAAAAAAATGTTCTTGTCATGCATTCCAATTGGATGAGATACCATGTGTGCATGCTTGTGTTGTACTTGAAAGCAAAAATCTTGAAAAAGGACCATATTGCTCTAATCTATACAAGCTAAAAACTGTACTGAGAACGTATGATCTTCCTATATATCCCCTACCACATAAAGATGACTGGGTGATACCTCAGGATATATTAGAGGAAGTAGTTTTGCTCCAAAATACAAGCGGCCCCCTAGAAGACCTGCAAAGAAAGAGAGCGGTAAATCAGGAAGAGATATGTTTGGAAAGAAAAACAAAAATTGTTGTAGTTCATGCGGACAAAAAGGTCACAATAGGCGTTCATGTAGGAAATATAACAAATGATACATTCGATCATGTTTTTAGTGAAAATTCAGTTGCTTTATTTTTTTTTTTAATTTGAATTGTTTCATTTTGAATTTTGAACTTTTTATTGATATTGATAATTTGTTAGTGTTCAGATGTTGCACTTTTATGAAGTTGAACTTGTTAATTTGTTATAGTTCAAATGATTAATTTTATATTATATATGTATATATATACGTATATTCTTTCACTAAAACTATGTTTGAATATAGAATAATAGGAGCCATTGTTATTTTGAAAAATAAATATGTTTACATTAGACGTAAATGGAAATACAATCTGAAACGAACATTAGTATTAACCATAATGTGTATCTTTCAAAAAATACAAATGAATATCTGAAAAATACGTATGTCTGAATGTGTATTTAGTAGAAACGTATATATGAAAATCAAATAAAAATACATATGTATTATAAACGATTATTTTCAGTTGAATGGTATATGTATTTTAAATATACATTTGCTCACTGAAATTATATAATTTACGTTAATAAAATACATTTGTTAACTGAAATGACATATTTTATGAGTAATATGTATTTTAAAAATACATATCTTTACTGTCATGGTGATATATATTTTTAAAATATATATGTTCACTGTAATGGTAATATGTATTTTGAAAATACATATCTTTACTGTAATGGTAATAGGTTCACTTCATAATTGATTTGTTAACTGAATGTTCATGTAATTTTAAAAGTACAAATGTTATCTGGAATAAGCATATGTATGTTAAAAATACATATGTTCACTGGAATAAGCATATTTATTATTACAAATATGCACATAGACATATACTAACCATGAAAAACTGAAAATTATACGATTAAAGATCAAAAAGTTAACATAACAATAAAGGAACATTAACATGCCATCTTTGATCATTAAAGTAACATATGAATCCCATAATATATTTTAAAAAAAAATATCCACCTAATCTTAAATGTTGCTAACTTCAACAAAATAAAATACAAATCAAATATCAATCGCTTCAGTACCTTCTGTTAACTCAGTGATCCGAAGAGTCCTCATTGGTGCTTCATCATCACTTTATGCCTTTGCTTTTGCTTTCTTAGTACCATAATCCCACAACAGTGAAGCGTATCTTATGTGAATTATATCTGGGTCAAAGTCAACAAATGGAACACCTTCACCAAAAATAAGGCACTCGGCATACGTAACCATATATAAGCCACAATCCCTGCAAAGACATACATTAGTAAGTAAGAAGTTAAAAGTTTAATGCATATGTATATATACAAGTAAAATGCATACTAATTACTTACAAGCTGCCACTTGATTGTTGAGGCACATTCTCCACAATTGAAACACCAAACGGATCCATCTTATCATTCAATTTGTAATTAAGATGATTGTCGATGTCAATACCCTTATTCTCGTAGAATTTACATTCAATGAGACATATAGGTGTAACCTTAGCTAACTTTTCAATTTCAGTAAGCACTGCTGCATTATGACCAGCAGTTGACAAAGAATCATATACATATATGCACCTATGATTGAAAGATATAACCGCAAGAACCCAATGATGTTTTGCCTTTATGTGAATAGGAATGAACATATAATCAACCGTATGCCATGGCATTGTAGCATGCATGCGGAATCCACTTACGTACTCATTCAGATGATATTTCTTTCCACCAGTATTAAGAGTTGCATTATCCAATTTACACACATCAAACACATTTCTAACAATGTTCATGAAATTGCAGTCTACAGTGCTGAACTTATATGAGATATTGGGATCATACTTGGACTTCTTTCGCAGATAGTACAAGCATACATCAATTTGCTGCATTATAAATAAATTTCATACTTAATATTAAATAAACAAATAAAAAAAACAAACCTTACATATGAAAATATCATGTACATATCAGTGAACATATAACATACTTCATATGTATTTACAAATATACATTTTCAACTATAACAATATAATCAATTACAATTATTCATATTTAACATAGAACTAATATTTATTCCAATATACAAATCAACATAATAATACATCACTTACCTCATCTGATCACGTCTGGCTAGGAGTACCCATAACATAGAACCAATTCTTATCTTCAACAGATAAAATTTCAAAGTTGATAACTCGTATTTTTGCCTTTCCCTTCAAATAATGTTCTTCTTTGTTGTTCCTGTTTATTCATTGTACATATTAGACTGTAATTTACATAATCTTAATTTACAAAAGTTATTACTATTAAGTTGTAAGATGTATACCTCTTCGAATGATATTTAAGAAGATCCAATGAAAGCCACATCATGAACTTGTTGGTGATCTTAGTGTCTTCATCGCATTAACTGGATGAGATATGAAGGGATACTTCTGATCGAATGTTTTCTGTTGCTCTTCCGTGCTTACTTTTTTATTAATTTATGTAATTAATTATGTAAATATAATCAATTATATAAGATGATGTAGTATTATAAGTAACAATAAGTATACTTCTGAAACAAAAGTTAAATCATATATCTGAAAACTGCAACAGATGTATTTCTGAAATACATATGAACAAATGCAGAGTAAAAATATCTAAACTATCCAACTTCAAAATACAAAAAATAATCTTCAGAATATAACCATATCTCATTAAAAATAATTACAGTTGGTCCAAAAATACAACTGAACAGCAAAATACAAATTCATACTTCACTATCCATTAGAAAAAAATATAATTTTAATATATAAGTAAACAAATTTGTTAACTAAACAAAATATGTTAAGAGTACTAACCATCTGCTTAATCAAATTTCATTGTGAATAGTGACTCATTGTATCTAGATGGTCGCCTAATCCTTGAAACATGCATTGACATTTGTTGTGCTTGATTTGTCGATGGATGTACAATTATACTTCGTTCAAGATTGGCATACGCATTAAGACAGGGAAGAAGCTCATCCGGAAGAGTGATATGAGAGTCATACAAATCTTGATCAGCATTGCTTTCATCATTTACTTCCGCAGAAATGTGGACTGCACTCTTATGTTGCTGATCTAACTTTGAATTATCCACATCATTAACCTCTGACTCATGTTCCGCTGGTGTATTTACATTCATCTCGATCGCACCTTCTTTGTTCTGTATAAATTTTATAAAGATCTAGTAAGGTTGAATTTTCCAACAAATTTAAAAAAGTAATCAATGCAAGTATTCTAGATACCTTAAACTCATCTTCAACTTCAACATTTGCTTTTGTTATGGAGTCAAGATTAATACTTCTAAGGATGTCATATGAAAATGTGAACTAAGATTCTGATATTTGTGCTTCACCAATACTTTCGTCAACCGTTTTTGTGTTCTACACATGTTCATACAAATAAAATAAAATAATATTTTTGAAGAACTAAAAAACTAACCTATATGCATTCAGTATACCGGAGCGACACATACATCTCTTGCTTCATGCACATCTATGTCATTTTTTTCTTTAAAAAATGAAACAATAAAAAATTAAAATAATTATTATTCATCAATATAACTATACCTAACCAAAAAAAAAATGCTCTACCAAAACAGTGTCATCATCCTCATTATACCCATCAATCTTATTATACACATCATTCATACTGTTGCTTTGATATCCTGCCATCTCTTTGTCAACCTGTTTTAATATTATTTTTTATAATGATAAATTAGAATTGTATATATAAAATTAGTTGAATATAAATGTACGGAATTTATTTATCAATGTGCCTTCAGAATTCTTATTAAACTCATGAATAAACTTTGTAGTCGCTTGATGAGGTGATGTACTCTTAACATTTTCATCCGTTGGTGGCTGATCAGATTCGCTGCCTTTTGCTTGTTTCTTCGCGTTTAAAACATGAAAATATAAATCAAAAACAAATAGTAAATAACAACTTAGTTGTAAAAAAATACATATGCTGTAAATATATATATGTTGTACTTTATTTTCATTAATTGCATTCATTATCTGATCAAACCTGGAGGACACTAGGCCACGGATATCATTAAACTCTTGCCATACCTGAATTATAAAAAAAAAATTAGAAATGAAAAAATAAATTAATCAAAAACTTAAACAGAAATTATTTTTTCACAAAACTTATCAAAGACTTTCTTCGAGACAACACCGTCTACATTTTCAGAACTGAACAAAGACGGAGCAGGCGACTGAACCGAAATAGATTTTTTAATGTCAAGCCGGTTTATGTCTTTCCTATTTTCACGTAGTGTAACTTTTGTTTGAATTGGCTTGTGAATTGGAGTTCTCACAAAAGGAATCTTTGCAGCACGGGGTGGAGGGGTCCGTTTTGATGTCTGCTCATCTACACCTTTAGAATGTGGCTTCAATTTTTTCTTTGCAAGTGAAGCTGATGAATCGCCATGATGTTTTTTCTTTGTGGTTAACTGATTTTGTCTTTGTGGAGGATCCTGAAAATCATCATCTGAGTCAATGTCATCTTCATTATGACTAGCAGATCCTGGAACAAGCTTCTTCGGTATATGAAAAGATGAAATCTCCTTTCTTGTTGGCTCGATATTCTTAAAAATAACCTACAATTTAAATAACATAATGAAAAAAATAATTTAGATGGTAAAATTAATTACATTATAAATCAGTTAACCATGATCCAAACCCAATAATGAATACACAATGACAAATGGTATGTTGTATATATACACATACTATATCAGAAAATATATTTACAAAATAATCAACATCACATAAAAAAGATAAAAAGTAAAACTAACCTTGTCATCTGTATCATCAAACATACTTCCCATAAGAGTTTCATATCTTGGACGAGGAGAATTTATCTTCCAATTCAAAATACGTGGGATTTGAGAATCCACCTTGAAAGCAACATTACGAGGCACGTTTGAACAACACTCATACAATCAAATTTGAATGGCCAGTGGCATTCCAAGAAGCATATAGAACTTTCCTTTCGGCTTCAACTTTTTTATGCAAGCTTCTAGCTAATTCTTAAAATGCAACCGATCCCTACAGATAGTCATTGTAGCGACCACTTTCAACCAAATCAAAGTGGAGGCGTGGAATAGCTACGGTATCAACTGACGATAGTAAGAATGCGTAAATAAAATACAAATTGACAAATTTTAACGTATCTTCATCGTTATCATTCTCCTAAATTTTGTCAGAAACAGCTGCAAATTAATCTTTTTTCTATACAAAACTTTCACCATCAAAATATTGAACAATAATTCTATTTGGGCACTCTTTGTCAAACACAAATTCATCCTTATTTTTAGCACAATTCAAACCAGTCACCAAAGCAAACTCTCTAATAGTGAAATGAAGAATTGTGCCCTTTGTTCCAACGACTACGGCACTTGTAGAACTTTTTGTAGTTTCAAGTGACATAATGCATCTCCCTAACTGGGCTTGGACGACACAATCTTTCTTCTTCATGAAGAAACCAAATATACTTTTAGTACAAAACATCTTGTACTGACTCTTCGTCAACATTATCTTAATACAGTCTTCAATGTTATTGACCGTCTGACATCCTATATGAGGAGAAAATTTGGGCAATACACGTGCCATGTATATTTGATCACGAATGACCTAAACAACAAAAAAAATGCATTTATATGACAAAACAGTCTCTTATATGTATTTTTGATATACAACTTATAGTTAGTTTATAAGATGAATAATAACAAATAAAACTATGTATGTAAAAAATACATTTCAACAAAGAAGAACTACATATCACATTAAAAATCTAATGACTACCAAATACAACTTAACATCGAATAAAAATCTTAGAGGTAACATAAAAACACATATATAAACTGTATGTATTTTCTTAATACATATTAGAATTGTATTTCAACAAACACATTATGTATTTTGTGAATACATGATTTGTACAAATTTAAGTAACAAGACAAGAATATAACAACAAATATACAAATTATATAACAAATGTATTTTAATAATACATATTAATACAAACATTCTTTTATATGTATTTATGAAATACATCTTATAGTTATTATAAGATGATAATAACAAATACAACTATGTATGTAAAAAATACATTTCAACAAACAAGAACTACATATCACATTCAAAATTTAATGACTACCATATACAACTTAACATTGAATAAAATTCTTAGAGGTAAACATAAAAACACATATCTAACTTGTATGTATTTTCAGAATACATATTAGAATTATATTTCAACAAACACATATGTATTTTATGAATACATCATTTGTACAAATTTAATTAAAAAGAAAAGAATATAACAACACATATACAAATTATATAACAAATGTATTTTTAGAATACATATTACACTTCTACAGTTGCTATTTTAGAATTTTTTTCAAAAAATATATATATATATATATACAGAAACCTTCCAATTAATAAATACAAATATCTTACTCAAAATTTAGATATGAAATACATATTTAAAATATATTGTATATAGCATATACAATTCATATCAATAAAAAGATTTTCGAATAGTACCATACCTCCTCTACTTTCTCTTGTTCAGATTCAGAATCTGATGCAACGGGACTTGCAATTTTACTACAGTCTCCTTTTTCATCCGACTTTCTCCTTTTCACTGATTTTTGAAATTTTGTGGGAGATGAAGTTTTTGTCAATCCTTTCCTTTTCATTATTTCCACAATCTTTTCGGGATCGTTACGGTGCTTAGATCTCAACTCTTCAATGGTAACACCTTCCTTAGAAAGAACATTAGTAGAACCCAAATTTAAAACTTCGTCTTGTGTTAAACCAAAACTAAACGATGGTACTTCATCGGTAAGTAAATTCTTCGGTTGATTTTATCTAACTGAACAACTTCGATTTGCATGTTGAACCATTATAAATTTCAACAAAAAAAAAATTGATCCAAAACAGACAATTTTCGTAGACTAACATTGAAAAAAATGGCGACAATAAACACATTAACAAAAATTAAATGAAAAAAATAACATGCATTAACTGAAAGAAAAAATTACCTTAAAAAGTGGAGATGATTTTATCAAGATCGTGGGAGAGATATCCGTAAATTGAAAAAAAAAAAAATGAAAGTTGGAGGGAAGTAAATTGGTAAAGTAGAGTAAAAGTAGGGATGTGAAAAGTTTGAGTGGATATCACGTGCTTCTCAAAAAAATTAATAAAATATTGCTATTTTTGTTATTAGTCGTAATTTTATCAAACTATTATTATTTTTTGTAATTAATGTCTTAAGGTTGTTAGTTTATGTAATTTTTCCAAAAAAAAAAAACAGCCTATTTTATATGCAATTCATGCAATTTCTTGCACATCTTTGGGCCTTTAAGATAAAGTGACATTCTGATGGACCTTAAGCTAATAAAGTGGGCTCATCACTGAAAACCCAATTAAATGGCTAGTCATAGATCCACTGGGCTTATATTTTCTTTTTTTGATCAATATGTTATGTTAGTATCTAAGCCCAAATTTTATATGAAGAAAGTCGTACACAATTTAAGCATCTATAGAAGCTGAATTCGACGGTTGAATCCATATTATTACCACTAGAGAATAGGTTTGTGAGTGTGCTTATAGGCGTTAGGTACATCCACTTGCAATTACTATTTGTCAGTTGTCCTAGTGCAATAATTATACATTGAGTTTCTCTGATCAAAGAAAAAAAATTGAATTGTTAGCAAATTTGTTGAAGTTCAATTACGTTGGCTTTTTCATATTGAAAAGGTGAGAATTTCTTGTTTCAAGTGGTTATATTATAATTGATTTGGGATGATCCAGTACGTCATACTCTTGGATAGAAAGCATCTCAGTTAATTGGAGAGTTATATTGGACTCTTCTTCTCCATCTCTTTGCCTTAACGTGTACTTGTTTAGTTTTGGTCATTCAAAATTGATTGAAGACTATTGGATTTCTTTAAAGGTACATAATCAATGACATCAGAAATCTGAAGAATAAGATAAATGGTTTCTAGAACACTTTAAATTATACGTATTGTGTAAATAATTATCTACTCTGTTATGAGTATAGAATATTTTTTTTTAATAAAAGAAAACAGTCTGATGTATAAAGCTTCTTGTATTCGCGTAGAATTCGGATACAACCTCTCTTTTTCATTGGGGTGGAAGGTGGATGCATTCTCATTGTCACTGTCGCAGAGGGTTCCACAACTCAAAGAGTGGCACGAATATAAGATAAATTTAAAATCATGATCTTGAAAATAATCTTGCAATTCTTATTTTTGCGCTAAACCAGCAAAATCATGTGTTGGGATGGAATATTCGTCAGTATTAGTTGAAATAATTATTCCTGTTTCAGGGTGGCTAAATTTGACTAATCTCATCACGCCACGGAAACATTACGACATTATGTAATCTTTAATATTGGAATGTACTATATTTGCAAAACGTTAAACAAAGGCCTACAAATAACAACGAATGTTACAGTTTTGACTTCAATTTTCACCTTTTATCAGGTGTAACAGGGAAGCCAATGCCATGTCTCCTAGTTGGAAAGACCACAAATAACAAACTACAAATCATCCCAATTCCAATAGGAACAATATCAAGTACCTGTTTTGTCTCATGATTAGGTGTAGGATAGAAGCAATTCACCACATTTTTATCTCTCAAAGCCACAGCAACAAATACAAGAACAGACAACACAGCATGAACAAAATCAATAAACCCCACTTTGTACCTGTTCAAGTCACTAGGCACACCAGAAAATGAAGCTGCCTGATAATCAAAAATCCACAAACCTTTGAACGTAGCTAGTCCATAGTAAATTTGCCCGTCTGGTGCTTTTAAACTATCAGTGAAACAAGCTAAAAAGCACGAAAATGCGAGTATAGCAAGGAGGATTAATGTCATGGGGCGCGTCGTGGTGTCACACGATCCGTTGTTGGTGAAAATTGGGATTAAAAGTTGGAACGCCAAGAGTGTCCCTGTTGGAAGTAGGTTGGCTAAATGAGCCGTGCTTTCTAAGGCACGTTGAGAAATCGATGGTCGCGGTATAGGTGGTCGTTCTGGCACAGGATTGTTGTTGTTATTGTTGTTGTCGTTGTTAGTGGGGAGTAATGGAATTTCAGAGGCATCAGACAAGGTGGATACTTGCTTTAAGTTGGTTGATCTAGCTCGTAGAGACATGTCCATCAGCACTAAACACCAATAGTTCAATCACCCACTTGATTTCGAATGATCAGATATAACGACTCTTTGTTAGCTCTTCGTGCCTTCTTGACTCCGTTGAGAAATTTGAATCATAGAAAATTATGATGAATGTATTGAAGGTGGAAAGGAGATTGGAAATATGATCTAGATAGTTACAACTATATATAAATGAAGTTGTGGTCAATGGAAATTTTATGCGTGCAAGGGAAATAGGAAGATAGATAGGTTTGGTATTATATTTGACCTAAGACAAGTAGTTATTAAAGTGGAAATTAACTCATGAGGAAACTTCTTTGCTTTTGTAAAATGACAGTGTCTTCCTTCTTGTGCTGGCAATACACGTTAGTATTAGCTTTCCACATATGTTATGTTTGCTTCTAAGAATTGAATGATCCTCTTTTGACATATTTTTAAGTATAATTCAATGTTTTAGATTAACGTCCAAACAAAGTAGTGGAAGGGAAGTGTTAGAGAGGTATGACTTGGCACAATTTTTTAATGGGCTTTTTTATTAATCATCTAGATCCATTTGTAAGCAATAAAATTTTATTAAAGTTGAATCCGTACAAAATTCGGATTATATTAAATTCAAAATATATTAGTCCCTAATAAATATTACGGATTAATATAATTGAATTAATTATTTAAGTCCAAACATATATGGATTTAATGAAAGTTCAATTTCATTGGGCTAGTCCATTAATTTGGGGTACAAATGAGGAGCTCACTTTACTAAGCCCAAGATATTGTCATATTCTAGAGGCCCAAATAAGCGCCATGTGTCAAATGACGTGGCATGCCAAGTCAAGTGAAGGAGCCAATAGGACCGTGCCACATGGCAAAATGATGCAGCAGGCTCATGAAATAAAAGCTCATAAAAGGGCACCACATCACTTAAATCTGATTGGTCAAAGGAAGTCCATATTCATAATGAATCTTCCTTTCCACAACTATAAATAGGGGTCTCATAATTCAGAAAAAGGACCCCTAGAACTCTAGCAAGTAGCAAGAGAAAACTCGTGGATCAAACTCCGCAATTTCTCTAAAAATCTCAAGCATTCAAATCAAGTTCATCAAAATTCAAGATCAAGACTGCAATATTCAAGAACAAGCTCAAAAGCTCTTGAATTCAAGAACAAGTCAAGATCAAGGCCCTCAAATCAAGAAATCAAGTTCAAATTCAAAATCAAGCTCGAAGCCCTTGAATTTATATTTGAAAAGGCGAATCAGAGGATTCATAGAGATTGTAACACTCGCATTGAAATAAATAAATTGATTGTTGCAATATATTTTTCTTGTCTCGAGTTATTTATTTTCGGCCTCAAAAATTTTATTGTCCAACAAATTTTGGCACGCCCAGTGGGGCAATCTCTATCTCTCATCTCAACTTTTCATACTTCAAAATTTAAGAACAACGAAATGACTTTCAAGAAGGTCAATTCTCAATCAACTGCTTCCAAGGCTGCAGATTCAAAGTTCTCTACTGAAGTAGAAAACAACCTTGGTGTTTCTTTCGGAAGCCTGAGAGCTGTCACAAGAAGCAAGGTAGGCTTGCTAGGACAACAAACACATCCAGTGTCGTCCGCTATAGCTCTAGTTTTTGGATCTTCAACCCCAAAAGGAACGAAGTCCAATAAAAGTGCTTCGGAAGGAGGAAGCAGTGTGGCAGAATCGCTTAAGAAGACTCTAGCTCTACTTGAGCATTCCGGTTCCAAATATTCTGGCGCAAAGAGCGATGGTCGTTCAACAAATGCGTCATCTCCACTTACACCACAGAAGCTGAGCACTTCAAGGATCAATTTGTGTGATAATCCATGTTACTCTCCAATGTCTCTGGTAATCATGGAAGCAATGGTAACTGATGCCTCGTTTATGGAGGAACAACTTGCGAATCTGACAAAGGCAATTGAAGGCCTGACCAACAATGTTCAGAATCAAGAAGCTAGGATTGATAAGATAGTAGATAGGGTGGAAGACTTGATAGATGGAGAATTTAGCCATGCATCGGGAAAAGCTCCAGAGGTTCATGAGATAGAAAATCCTATGAAACAAACACCATCGACTAAAGAGGTGCAAGTTTCTGCTGAGGGAATGATCTCGATTGGGCAATTAAGGGAATTTATTAAAGGGGCCCTTAAAGACAAGTATGATGTTGTCACCAAGTCTTCCCTTGCATATGCCAAGCCTTACACTGCAAGAATAGATAGCCTCAAAATGCCTGCTGTCTATCAACCTCCCAAATTTCAACAATTTGAGGGCAAAGGTAACCCAAAACAATATGTCGCACACTTTGTCAAGACATATAATAATGCTGGAACTTACGGTGACTATCTTGTCAAATAGTTTGTTCATTTCCTAAAAGGAAATACTTTTGATTGGTATACAAACCTCGAGTCTAACTCCATCGATAGTTGGTAGTAATTGGAACACGAGTTCCTAAATCGGTTTTATAGCACAAGGCGTACAGTGAGCATGATAGAGCTCATAAATACTCGTCAAAGAAAGGATGATCTAGTCATCGACTTCATCAATCGATGGAGAAATGCGAGTCTAAAGTAGGCTCAGTGAAGCTTCTGTAATAGAGATGTGCGTCCAAGGAATGCACTGGGGACTTTTCTACATCTTGCAAGGAATTAAATCAAAATCCTTTGAAGAGTTAGCTACTCATGCTCACGACATGGAGTTGAATATGTCTTCTGCTAGAAAGGAAGGACGCTTATTCATGACCCTCAAAGATGAAAGGAAAAACAGGAACCCAAAAGATGCGGCAAGTTTGTTCCCAAAAATGAAAATAAGGAGTCCATGAATGTTGATGTGTCTCCTGTGAAGGTTACCGCAAAGGTAATCAAAAAGCAAAGTGTGAAGACGACTTCTGGAGCACGTCCGAATAATTTTTTTTTAAAAAGAGATGCAAGAAAAGGAATATCCCTTCCTTGATTCTGATGTTTGTGAGATTTTCGATGAACTCCTTGAGCATAAGCTCATTGAACTCCCAGAGATGAAGCGTCCAAACAAAGCTGGGAGGACCAATGACCCTAATTATTACAAATATCATAGGCTCGTAAGTCATCCTCTGGGAAAGTTCTTTGAGTTTAAAGATAAAGTCATGCAACTGTTAAAAGAGAAGAAGATCTTCTTCGACGATGAGACGGCCAATTCTCATCAAATCTCTATTACTTTTGGCTCACTCGACCCAGTCCAAATATGTGTCGAAGAGCATAATGAGAAAATATTAGAGCCTGACAGGTTTTCAGTTGACAAAGGAAATGATGAAGGTTGGACTCTGGTGACGAGGCGCAGACGCAGGAGGATGAGTCTACAAAAGGAGTCATCCGAGCAGCCAACCAGAAGGAGAATGGTAAAGAAACCAAGGAAATAGAAGTTGGTTGAATTCTCAAAGAAGACGAGGGTGACTGACCTTCACTACCAAAAACCTCGGCGTTCGGTGACTTTAGAGGAATTCTTATCGAGTTGGTCTCGTGTAAAGACTGCCCAAGTCAACCTTGAGGTGTCTTGTTTTAATACCGCCAAAGAGGGGAAAAAGGGTGACAATCTACCCATGGAAGTTCCTTCACCTTCCGGAAAGCTTGCTGAAACTCTTGGCGAAGAGACATATGTGTGTGATACAAAAATCACATTCACAAATATTAATCTTCTGCTTGGTGAGGTCCTACATAACTATCCCTTATACATGGTGGGTTAAATTCTAGGAAAGAAGATCAATAGAATCTTGATAGTTGAGGGGTCTGGAGTCAATATCCTGCCTATCCACACGATCAAAGAACTTGGCATCGCTACTACCGAACTGGACGAAAGCCATATAATGATACAAGGCTTCAATCAAGGGGGCCATAGGGCCATGGGATGTATCAAGTTGGAGATTCGTATGGATGATTTTTAATCAAACCCATTGATACATGTGATCGATGCCAAACTTTGTACAATATATTGCTTGGTAGGCCTTGGGTGCATGGGAACAAAATTATCTCATCCTCTTACTATCAATGCTTGAAGTACCTCGAAGGCAGAGTGAAAAGAAAGATAGTTGCCGATGACTAGCCATTCACTGAAGCTGAGTCACATTTTGCCGATGCAAAATTCTAGTTAAATAAGAATGTTGTGGATGAGAAAAGGGTTGAAGATGTCACCAAGACCAAGTGTGATGATCTTGCATCTAAAAAGGACGCGGTGATTGTTGAAAAAGTCGCCACCAAGAAGCCTCTCTCTACTTCAAATAAAGAAGGTGTTGCTTCTACGAAAAAAAATGCAACTCCCATTCTTCATTACGTATCGAAGGTAAGGAAAGAAAAAGATCACCCATTGGATTCCCAAGATAATGTGCTAAAGGGGATAAGTTTACCTATCATGAAGATTGATGCAATAAATCCATCCTTAAGACTTATTGAAGAGTCTGTGGCTCAAAATCTGCCATAAGATATGACACTTCCTACGAAACGTACGAAGGATGGCTTCTATCCAAATGGATACAAGCTATTTGTAAAGGCTGGATACAATCCAAATGAGCCATCAAGGTTGGGCAAACTTCCATCGGAAGGTATGATTAGGTAGGCACATGAAGGCCTAGGATATACGCAGCTACCTCCAATTCGCATCTTCATAAGAAGGGCTGTTAGCAATTACATCCCTGTTGAAGAAGAGTCCACTGCATCCAACAAGAGGGCTTCTGTCTTTGACCGACTTGGAGAATTAACTGCAAGAACTTTTGTGTTTGAAAGGTTAGGACCTCTAAATAAGAGGAAAAGCAATAAACGTAAGAGGAGTCATCAAAGCACGATGATGCACTCTTCACTTAGAATACGGAAGGATTTCCAAAGTTTGATTCCTTCTAGAATAAAACGACAGATGGAATTGGTAGTTTCATGCAACGAGGTGTTAAAAGCAAAGGTACATACTATGGTTTATACCAAGCAATATGAATAAGATGAAGAGAGTGTTGGCTTCTCATATCATGTTATGACCCAGAACGATGTCTCATCTCAAATAAAGGTTGATGAAGAGATAGAAGATGCCTTTTGGTGTTATCATATATTTGTCAACGACGATGATCCTCAAGAGGAGGAAGATGCTGGAGATGCTCCATCGCAACTTGAAGAAGGAGTAAAGGCGACAATAGATCCCTTGAAGTAAGTTAATCTTGGAACTGATGAAGAACCAAAACCAACTTACTTGAGTGCGTTTCTAGAAGTGGAGAAGGAAATTGCTTATATGGACATACTCAAAGAATATATGGATGTCTTTCTTGAAGCTATAAGGAAATTTCTGTCTTAGATCCAAAAATAGCGGTTCATCAGTTGGCAGTCAAGAATGGTGCCCGTCCTGTTAAGAAAGCCCAAAGACGCTTTAGGTCGGAGTTGGTTCCACTGATCGAAAATAAAGTTAACAAACTCATTGAAGATGGCTTTATTCGTGAAGTCAAATATCCCACGTGGATTTCAAGTATTGTTCCAGTACGAAAGAAGAATGGCCAAATTCGAGTTTGTGTTGACTTTCGAGATCTTAACAATGCATGCCCTAAAGATGATTTTCCAATCCCCATACTGGAGTTAATGATTGATGCCAGCACTGCTTATGAGGCAATGTCCTTCATGGATGGTTCATCCGGCTACAATCAAATCCGTATGGCGCCAAAGGATGAAGAACTGACTGCATTTCGTACACCCAAAGGTATTTATTGCTATAAGGTGATGCCTTTTGGTTTGAAGAACGCTGGCACCACTTATCAAAGGGCTATGCGGAACATCTTTGATGGCCTACTCCATATAAATGTTGAATGCTATGTGGATGATCTAGTGGTGAAGTCAAGAAATAGAGACGACCACTTAAAAGACCTAAGAATGGTATTCGAGTTACTTCGAAGATATCAAATTAGGATGAATCCATTGAAGTGTACCTTTGGAGTTACTTTAGGAAACTTTCTAGGCTTCATTGTGCGACACTGAGGAATTGAAATTGATCAAGCCAAGGTTGATGAAATTTTAAAGATGCCCGAACCTCAAAATATTCATGATCTAAAAAGCCTTCAAGGAAGGATTGCATACTTAAGGAGGTTCATCTCATACCTGGCTGAAAAATGTCAACCATTTAGTTGTCTAATGAAGAAGGATACTCTCTTCGAATGGGAACAAGCTTCTAGTAATGCCTTTGAGAGTATTAAATCATACTTAATAAAACCACCAGTTATTGCGGCACCCATACTTGGAAAGCCATTGATACTCTACATCGTGACACAAGAGAGGTTAGTTGGAGCACTACTGGCTCAAGAAAATAGTGAAGGCAAAGAAAAATCACTTTACTATCTGAGTAGAATGATGACACCAAATAAGTTGAAGTATTCTCTAATTGAAAAGTTATGTTTGGCATTGGTTTTCTCTATCCAAAAGATGAAACACTACTTTCAAGCTCATATTGTCCGTCTCATGTATAGGGAAAATCCCATCAAATTTGTGATGTCAAAACCAGTTCTAAGTGACCGACTTTCAAGGTGGTACCTTTAATTTCAACAGTTTGAGATTGTGTACGTTCCCCAAAAGGCTGTAAAAAGATAAGCTTTGGCTGACTTCTTGGCAGATCACCCAATACCTGATGACTGGGAGCTGAGCGATGAACTCTCTGATGAAGATGCAATGACTGTTGAAGTTAGATCCCCATGAAGATGTATTTTGATGGTGCGGCACATCGAGATGGAGCTGGTGCTGGTGTGGTATTCGTCACTCCACAAGAAGAGGTCATACCATACTCTTTTACCCTAACAAATTGTTGCTCTAATAATGTTGCTAAATATCAAGCTTTAATACTTGGACTTGAGATGACAGTTGACATGAAATAACTGCAATTACAAGTCTTTGGAGACTTCTAATTGGTGATCAAGTAGCTTTTGGGAAGCTATGAAGTTAGAAAGCCTGATCTACGACCATATCATGATTATACACAGAAGTTGATGAGGTGGCTTGGAGTAGTAACCCTCCAACATGTGCCAAGGAGAGAAAATAAGCAAGCTGATGCCTTAGCTGCTTTGGCCTCAACCTAAACTCTTTCAAATCAGACGTGAGTTACTATCCGCCAAGAATGGGTAGTACCGCCGTCAGATGATGATGTAGAAAACAAGGTTGAATATTTAGTTGCCATGTCTGAAGCTGTAAAAGAAGATTGACGGCAACCTATCATTGATTACTTATGTTATTGGATACTTCTAGAAGATCCAAGGAGAAAGACTGACATTCATCGTCGTGCACCTCACTTCCTTTACTACAAAGACACACTGTACAGAAGATCATTTGAAAGAGTACTCTTACGGTGTTTGGGAGAGGAAGAAACAATTCAAGCTTTGCAAGAAGCGCACTCAGGAGTTTGTGGATCACATCAGTCTAGAATGAAGCTCTATTTTCACATTAAAAGGATGAGATATTATTGGCCAACGATGGTGAAAGATTGCTTGGACTATGCTAGAAGATGCAAAGCTTGCCAATTCCATGCAGATTTCATACATCAACCTCCAGAGGTGCTACATCCAACTGTAGTGTCTTGGCCATTCAATGCTTGGGGAATGGATATTATTGGTCCACTACCAAAGTCTTCTAGTGGACACTTATATATCTTGGCCGCGATAGATTAACAGTGAACCCTGAACCCTGAACCCTGAACTCAAAATGGGCTGAAACTGTTGCTCTCAAGGAAGTAAAGATAGAAAATGTTGCGAACTTTATCCGAGTGAATATCGTCTACCACTTTGGAATCCCTCAGTACATAATAATTGACAATGGAAAGCCATTTGATAACAAGCTGATGAACAAAATATGTGACCTTTTTGGTTTCAAGCAACGCAAATCTTCTATGTACCATGCTGCCGCCAATGGTGGTACAAGAAAACACTAGGAATTCACGAAATGGACATATAAGATGCAAAACTCAGCAAGCACATAAAGAGAAAACAACACAAAGAAAGAGGATGAAGAAGAAGAATGCTTGAAATAAAATGATATATAGAAAGACCCTTACTTCTACCAAGTGATTAACAAAAGATGGTGTATCAAACCATCAATCACACCTCACCAATAGAAGCTCAAACCTTCCTCTTAGGTGGACCAAGGGAATTCACACTCCTCACAACCCACCTTTCTTGCCAATTTGTCAATACAAGTGAAATCCATCAATTGCGCTAACCCTAATTTAGTTTCTCTCTCTTAAGTTGAAGGAGAATACTACAAGCTAACACTAATATTAAAATTTGAAAATTCACTCAATTCATTATGTCAAAAACTAAGGAAAATAAGAGCTAAGGTGCCTATTTATACTATTACAAAACAATAACTAAAATACTCTTAATGAAGGGTGCTCCTTTGGAGTGTAAAAAAAAGTGTTAAAGGACCATAATAGCCCTAACAATGGGCGCCTCTTGAGTGTAATGGTTCCCTTCTCCTCCTTCAACTTGCCAAGGATTTAAAAGGCTCCAAACACTTGCCAATTCCGAAGGTTGAACCTTTGACAATACCTTACACTCTTTTATGCTCTTCATGCTTGTATCATCCTCTCTATCTTGAAAAGAATTTGTCCTCAAATTCGTACCTTGCAAAACAAAAGACAGGAAAAAAATAAGCACACAATCCTCGTGATAGGAGAATTAGCATTAGTACCACAAATTAGGTGAACATGCCAAGGGGGTACATTTTTGGAATATAACCAACTATCCCTCGTTATGATCATGAAACACCTACCACAAGCATAAAAAAGGACACGACTAAGGTAAACATCAAGCGGTACAACAACTACAAGGGTCCACAAAAGCCATATAGAATTGTAACTCCAAGTGGACCAACAAACAAATATCCTACCCCTACATAAAGCAAATCCAAGGCTAGCATGGATATCATCATAAGCAAAGAGGTAGTATAGGAAGGCATCAAGTGTAAAGGAATCATCCAAGGTGCTATAATCTATAAGAATACCAATTGGTTGAATAGTTTTAGCACATAAGGTTGGAATCAAGTCATTTAAACATATATGGCTTCCTTCTTTCAAGTAAAACATCAACTTGGCATCCAAAAGTTGGGATTCATTCAATTCAAGCACAAGTGTGTCAAGAAAGGATGTACATTTAGAAACATTATCCCAAGACGACAATGACACATTTGCCCTCGGGTTTTTAAGAATAATACCTTGCTTGTCATGTAGACCAAGCAACAAGTTGAGTGTGCCAGCATCATCATATCCATATTTGGCACCGGGGTCAAATGGAAAGAGTGGCCTTAGACATGGATCTAGACAACACTCTTTTTCCCCATAGGCTTCGCCTCATCTAAAAGACATACTCTCTACAATAGCGTATATATCATCAAAGACAAATAGAGAGTAGAGAAATGTGTCACACAAATCAACTTCAACTATGGTGCCCTTATGCAAGTACTCACTAGTTCCAAGTTCATCACCACTAGGATGCTCAACATAGGAAACACACAAAGAAGAAATAGGTGGAATCTCTAAGCATGCACCACTTCCTATTTCAAGAGAGTAATTTCCCCATAGATATAAGTCACTATAAGCAGAAAAGGGATCACACACAAAAATATGTTCACAAGAACAATCACAATTTGGGTCTCCTACATAGTCAAGCAATTTAAGGTTACCTTCATCCGATTGTGCCTTTTCTTGGTTTCTTTGAGCAAATCTATCAATATGGATTTCATAATACAACATGCTCAAATAATCATCTCCAATTCCATGATCAACTCTATCAACATCATTACTAACTTGAGACTTATTAAACACACCACGCATATGCTCAAGTAGTGGACTACATTCGAGAGTAGGTTGATCATCATTCATATCCTCACTAGTTGTTGGCAACTCACATACCAATGTAGACTCACCTCGACTTTCACAAGGGTCAACTAGTGTGTGAATACTCTTGTCACTTTGTAAG
>NC_061118.1:157925213-157931180 GCF_002878395.1 Capsicum annuum
TTTATTCAGAAAGTCACTCAACTTTCACATTTTTACTCAGAAAGTCACTCTACCAAACGACCTAAGTGTGTTGAGAACAACACTAGATCTATTGTTGTAATGCAGAACAACGACCCTAAGTGTGTTGAGAACAACACTAGATCTGTTGTTGTAATGTAGTTGTTGTAATGCAGAACAAAGACAAGGGTGAAACACTAGATCTGTTGTTGTAATGCAGAACAAAGACAAGGGTGACTCAAGGGTAAGACTAGTAAAGCGTCTGCTTTAGGCCTCAAAATTTTGAGACCCCAAAAAATCTAATATGAATTTTATGATTTTAATTTCACTTCAAATAATATTAAAGATTGAAAAATATAAAAGGTATAAAATTTAAACTAATGAAAAAAAAGAAAGAAGAACTATCTATTGTTTATTAAAAATATTTTAGCACTTTTATCAAATCTTGATATTAATAAATAAGTTTTTATAATAATATTCAAGGTAATGTATCCAAACAAATGACTAATATCTTATTAATTAAAATTAGTCCTTACTTTTATAAATAATAATATTACTATGTTCTAAGAATACTGTACTAAAAAAAATAGTACTTAAGAATAAGAAAATAACTCTAAATTATTGATAAAATATTACTATGTTCTAAGAATACTGTACTAAAAAAAATAGTACGTAAGAATAAGAAAATAACTCTAAATTATTGATAATACTTTAGCTATGTGCATATATTTAAGGTCTTATATTAAAATTTGGTTTTAGGCCACTAATTAATTTTATTGAGACGACCTTGGTGAAAAAATGGAGTTTTGTAAATAGATTATAAGTTCCCAAAAAAAAAGTTTCATATTTGCTACTTTTTGTTTTTGGCTTAAAAAAAGTCAAAATTAATTTTTTTTAAAGCTATTATAAATATTGCCAAACACCATTTTAAATAAAAAATAACTTATAAGTTATTTTGATCAATTTATAGGCTAATGCAAACACCCACTAGGATTAAGTGGCCCACAATTGCTTGCCTATTTAAAATGTACCGCCAATAAAAAAAATTGTTTTATTAATTCATTGCTTGAGATTTTTTTTGAAGATTTACAAATATTTATAATTTTTTAAAAAATAATTATTATAGATTAATTTATAAATTAAAAGGTAAATAACTGTTTTTATAATGTGGACAACATTAGAGATAGAAGGAGTACGGACAGATAGAAGGAGTATAATTAATAAGTATTTGATAATTCGGACAACATTAGAGATAGAAGGAGTATTTTACTGTGGTTTATGATATTATTACATTCACTTTACTTATTTAGTTATTTTTTAAACAATTTTTACTTATTATCCTTAGGGGTCGTTTGGTAGAGTGTATTGAAATATTAATGCATGCATTAGTTTAATGTATATTAGAAGTACCTTATTTGATTTTACAAAAAAAAAAAAAAATCTTGTTTGGTATATCTTTTTACCCTATGTATAATTAGTGCAAGCATTAGTTATACACTCTATTGTGTATTGAGATGTGTATTACTAATACCTCAAAATTCGTGGCATTAGTAATGCAATGGATCTAATGCATGCATTAACATGCTTAAAGATCCTATTATCCCTCAAAAAATTTTCTGCATCCTTTCCAACATATATATTGAGGGTATTATGTAAAAAAAAAAAAAATTAAAAAAATTATGTAATTCATGTTTTTTTTAATACATCGAACCAAACACTGCATAAGAAAAATACAAGCATAACTAACACAAACATTACTAATACAAGCATTACTAATACATCATATTTTGCATTATTGTAAGATCCCGCAAAATCTTACGTTGATAGTCAGCTCTTTTAGCTCCAAAAAGTTCTTTGGAAGGTTCAACACTTAGAATATTTTAGCTAGGTGTTCAACACTTAGTCTCATTTTAAGCCTTCGAACTTCGGGGATTTAGTTGACGACCTTCCCTACCTCCGTTTTTCAATTTTCAAGTTGCGTTGCGATGGGGCAAGTCCATAGTACATTCCGGGTGAGTTTCGGAATTTTCGAAATCCGTTTAGGGCACATTTGGATTTCGAACCAGTAGCTAAAGGCTATAAGGGAGCGTCGCCCAGCTTATAGCCTTGGCCCCCTCCCTCAATAGCAAGGCGCCGCCCAACTGCAAAAGGCTCTGGGAAAGGCGCCCCTTGCGATAGCCTTTGTGCCCAGTTTTTTCAGCATTCCACCTCCGTGCTTTGAGGGGTAATTTGATCATTTCCCCACCCCTATATATATCAAAAACACGGAATTTAGTCCTCAAAACACCAAAATATACTTCTTTTCATCAGTTTCTCTCAAGGACAAGAATAAGGATTTCAATTTAAAGACCCAAATCCAAGAGATTACACCGTAGATCGTTAAGGAACTTTCATCTAAGGTATGTGTTGTGTTGATTCATGGATTCCTTCCATCCATAAACCTCAAGAACCCTCTTTTAAATTATGAACCATGTTATTATGTTGTGGGTTGATTTGTTCATGTAATTGATGTTGTAAAATCCCCAAGTTAGGGTCTTTGTGTGTTTTTATGAAGCTACGATATCATATGAGTTGGAAATATGTAAATTTGGTTGTTCATGATGAATAATTTGATGATTACACCTATGCCTAAGTTGTGCCTGTAAGGTGTTTGATAAAATGCCTAGGAGATTAGAAATCATGTATTGTAGCTAAATTGTGACCTAAATGACAAATGCATGCTACACCCTTATGAAAACAATGACTTATATGATATTGTATGCATTATGATTATTGATGGAATGTTCATGAAACTAGATTTGATGGACTTATGGAACGTTGTTATATGCATTCCCTTCCAGGTATAAAATTATGAGAACTATATATAGTATGAAATCCCCAACTTAATATGAATTGCGGGCTTTATTCCTATGATCAAGAATTGTCATGTTATGTCAGTTTTTTTCTATCGAGTTCTGGGGATACTTGTACCCGAAAAGATAGCTGTGTGCCTAGATCCAGTGTCATGTTTTCACGATCCTCTCAGTCAAGCCATCTTCAGTAGAATTCAGTCAGTCATGTGACTCAGGAAAACTCAGCAACTCAGTATTCTCAGTAGTATTCCGTCAGTCAACGAAACTTTATGAATCCAGTCATTTCAGTCCAGTTAATCATGTTCAGCGTCTATTCTGATAGGAGTAGGAATTAGCACCGAGTGAACCCAGGGATGGGAACATTCACTGTCAGGTGAGGGTGTGATTCTTAAAAGTCATCCTTGCATTCCAGAACCATGTAGTCAGCATAGGTTGATACATCAACACTATTAGATGAGGGTTGATGAGTTGGATAAGCACTGTCAAATGAGGGCCCCACCTTTCTCTTTTGGGGACACTGTCAAATGAGGGTTACCCACAGTTTGTCTCTACCAGTGGCGCGGTGTTGACACTCTTCCAATCAGGGCACAGATTGGACCCCAGCTTAGCTATTATAGCGCATTTGGGGTATGTCGGTTAGATAACTATCTCCCGCAGTTTCAGAATTAGTCTTAGTAAAAGAACTCAGATAGTTCCTCAGATTTCAGGACTGTCAGATACAGTCAACTCAGATACAGTACGAAACTCAGTTAGTTCCTTCAAGTTCAAGACTAGGGGTGTGCATTCAGTTTCTTCGGTTTGATTGTTGAATATCGGTTTGGTTTTTTAATTTTTGGATTGCCAAAAATGAAAACCATAACCAAATCAAAATTATTTCGGTTTGGTTCGATTTTTACAAATTCGGTTCAGTTATTTCGGATTTTTATTTTGGTTTTAAAGATTAAAGTAGTGAGCATTTAAAATTGGCAATTTTTCTTTCCCAAATATAATTAATTCAACATGCATGAAATAACCATAATATCGATCTCGCTGAGTCTTCGCCATTGGCGTGATGGCAGCGGCCGCACTCGGCAGCGATTGCCGACGACAGTGACGAACTGAGCAAATGAATTGAGCAAATGACTGTCATTGGCGATGTTGAAATTTCAAATGAATTGACGAACTGAGGATGGTTGAGCGTTGCTGCAGCCTTCACGTTAATGTTAGGGTCTAATGCAAAGCAGTATATTAGGATTTAGGATTACTAAATGATTATAATATATTTATATGTTAATCAGATTATATTACATTTTTAGTATATTTACATATATATTAAATTTTATATATATATATATATATATATATATATATATATATATATATAAATATATATTATAATATATTATTTATATAATTTTGGTTTTTCAGTTTATCCGAATTCATTTTTTGTAAATCCAAAAACCAAATCTTTTAACTAAATTTCTAAAATTTAAAATCGAAACCTATCCAAAAAATCAAAAAACCAAACCAAAATTAAATTTTGGTTCAGTTTTTTGATTTTTTCGGTTTAAACCAAAATATGCCCAGCCCTGTTCAGGACTGTCAGATACAGTCACCCATGTTATCGATATATCAGTAGACTTATGTTATCAGTACTCAGACTTTGTAATCATGTTTTCACAATCTTATTTACAGTATTATGTGTTCATGTATGCTTTCTCACGTTCATGTTAGTCAGTCAGTTAGTATTGTTCATGCATATGAACCCCATGCATTTAGCCTACCTGACATGCATACCAGTATATTCAAAGTACTGACACATTTGCGCTATGGTATCTTATACCATAGGTTCAGAAGCACGAGCTCCAGAGCATCAGTAACATCCCAGTTTCCGCAGTCGAAGTTAGCAGTGAGTCCTCATCATTTGAGGACATGATCATTACTTTATGTTATTATTTATTTCAGCTCAGTTTTGCTAGAAGGAGTTAGTTGGAAACATGTTCCTTCAAATCCATATTCAGACAGTACTTAGAGGTTTTCAAATTTGATTCAGACTTCAGTTGTTTTCAGTTTTGTTTTGGTATTGATATACCACTCTATTCAGACATTCTTATTTCATTTATGATTCAGAGTGAACCTTATGGTCTTACAACCTTTATTTCCGCATTTATTTAGTATCTTATGTAGTGTATAGGTACAGGTATCAGTCATGGGTTAGCTTGTGGTCCTTCGGGATCATAAACACCGTGTAACGTTTTGAGTACCAGATTTGGGGCGTTACAATTATTCTTATACACTTTACCAAATGATTCCTAGTGTAAAAAAGATGATTTTAAAAAAAAAAAAAGGGACCACCTCCGTACATCCTTTCCGCTCCCCTAGTCTCGGGATCATCTTTTTGTCTGTCATTTGGGAATTGGGACCACAAGAAGTACTTCACACACAATCCCACTCCCATTTTATAAACAAAACTTGTAAATGAGAGTGGGATATTCCATCAAAACATGTATATTCCACGCAATTCACATTTCACTCACTCCATGCACTATATGCACACACCTCACCTTAACTATGTTGAATGTTATAATTGCGATAATTTTTCTTTTTTAAGTATGACATAGGCATCAGATTCTACGTTTTTGATGCTTTTGTATACTGTCTCTTGTATCTTGAGTCGAGGGTTTATCGAAAACAACATCTCTACCTCTTTAAGGATAGTGGTATGGACTGCGTACACTCTATCCTCCCCAGACCCCACTTTGTGAAAATATACTGGGTTGTTGTTGTTGTTAAGTATGACATAGGCAGATAACTACTCATTGACCCACAAGGTTTTTCCATCAATATTTACTCTAAGTGATCACAATTCAGTCATTTCTCCATTTTCAAATAATGAACTTTTCGGATCTATATATTGTGTATACATTTGTGTAATTAGAACGCAAAGCAAAAAAATTGAGATTAGTAACCTGGAAGTTACCTTCTACACATGTTAAAATACATTGACATAGTAAAAAATTCTTTATATGGACCATAATTTTATTTGTATGCATACCTCCGTTCAATCATAAGACAGGAGGCTGATTAGAAGAGTTTTGAGTTAATTCAGTGAAGTAATCAAACAAAGCTCTGCCAACAT
>NC_061118.1:157934180-157940765 GCF_002878395.1 Capsicum annuum
GCATATCCGCTTCTGCTTCCCAAGTGGCACCCTTACTGATTGATTTCGCCATAGAACTTTAACCAGGGAAACTTTCTTGTTCCTCAGTCTACGGACTTGATAATCTAGGATTTTAACCGGGATTTCATCATACGAAAGTCTATCCTGAACATTACAACCTTTCGACGGATCAACAACAACAGAGTCTCCAATGTGATTCTTGAGCATAGAAACATGAAACACAGGATCGACAACTGACAATTCTACAGGCAACTCAACCTCATAAGCTGCTTTCCCAACACGATCCAAAACTCTATAAGGGCCAACATATCTGGACTCAGCTTTTCTTTCTTTCCAAATCTTTTTACCCCTTTCATGGGTGGATTTTCAAATACACCAAATCATCGACTTCAAACTCAAGAGATCTTCTTCTCATATCTACATACAACTTCTGACGACTCTGGGCTGTCTTCAACCTCTCTCGAATCAACTTAACATTTTCCATGGCCTCGAACACTGCATCAGGCCCAATCACAGCAGCTTCAGCCACTTTGAACCAACCTATATGCGATCTACATCTTCTCTCATACAAAGCTTCAAACGGAGCCATTACAATACTAGCATGAAAAATATTGTTGTAAGCAAATTCAATCAATGACAAATGTTCGTCCCAACTTCCTTTGAAATCAAGAAAACATGCCCTCAATATATCCTCTAAAGTTTGAATAGTCCTCTTAGCCTGACCATCTGTCTGTGGATGAAAAGCGGAGCTAAGATGAACTTGGGTGCCAAAACCCTTATGAAAAGTTCTCCAAAACTGAGAAGTAAATTAAGTACCTCTATCAGAGATGATAGATAATGGAACTCCATGCAACCTGACTAACTCTCGGATATACAACTTAGCGTAGTCCTCAGCGGTAAAAGATGTATGTACTAGCAAAAAATGTGCTGACTTAGTCAACCTATCTACAACAACCCATATAGAATCATGATGACGATGAGAGAGAGGTAAACTAGTCACAAAGTCCATATTCACTACTTTCCACTTCCAGGTAGGAATGCTAAATTCTTGCATCATACCGCCGGGTCTTTGATGTTCTATCTTTACCTGTTGGCAAGTTGCACACTCCTCTACGAACTTTGCTACATTCTTTTTCATACCATTCCACCAATAAATTTTCTGCAAATCATGATACATCTTGGTAGCACTGGGATGAATAGAATAACGCGTGCCATGTGCTTCAGCCATAATTCTCTGCCTCAAATCATCAACACCAGGCACACACAATCTATTCTAAAATCTCAAGACACCATTTCCCCCTACGAAGAAAACCTCTACCTTTTGGTCCTTAACTGATTCTTTCAATTCGACCAAATGAGAATCCATATCCTACTTTTTCTTTACTTTCGAAACTAGGGAAGGTTCGGAACTACTCTGAACCTAAACACTACCCTCAGCTGAATTGAGCAATCTAACGCCCAACCTAGCCAAACGATGCACTTCGCAGACCAACTCCCTCTTATCTTCCTCTACATGCGCTATACTGCCCATGGACGATCTGCTAAGGGCATCTGCCACTACATTGGCCTTGCTCGGGTGATACAACACGCTCATATCGTAGTCCTTCAACAACTCTAACCATCGTCTCTGCCAAAAATTCAACTCTCTCTGAGTAAAAACATACTGCAAACTCTTGTGATCTGTAAAGACATCAACATGAACACTATACAAGTAGTGTCTCCAAATTTTCAAAGCAAAAACCACTGCAGCTAACTCAAGGTCATGGGTCGGATAATTCTTCTCATGAAGTTTCAACTGTCGAGAAGCATAGGCTATAACCTTACCCTTCTGCATCAATACACAACTCAAACCAACTCTGGAAGCATCACAATATACCACAAAATCATCTACACCATTAGGAAGGGTCATCATAGGGGCTGAAGGGAGTCAAGTCTTCAATTCCTGAAAACTCTTCTCGCAAGAATCTGACCACTGGAATTTAACTTTCTTTTGGCTCAACTGGGTCAAAGGAGCAGCAATGGAAGAGAAACCTTCGACAAAACGATGGTAGTATCTATCTAGACCCGAGAAACTTCTAATATCAGATGGGGAAATAGGTCAAGACCAATTTTTCACAGCTTCTACCTTTTGAGGATCAACTCGGATACCATCAGAAGAAATAATATGACCCAGAAAAGCAACTGACCAAAGCCAAAATTCACACTTGTTAAATTTGACAAACAACTGCTGATCTCTAAGGGTTAACAAGACAATTTGGAGATGATTTGCATGGTCGTTCTCACTTCGAGAGTACACAAGAATATCATCTATGAACACAATAACGAACATATCCAGGTATGGTCTAAACACCCGATTCATGAGGTCCATAAAATTTGCTGTGGCATTAGTTAATCCGAAGGACATGACCAAGAATTCAAAATGACCATAACGAGTGCGGAAAGCTGTCTTTGAAATATCACACTCTCTGACTTTAAGTTGGTGATAACCGGATCTCAAATCTATTTTCGAGAAGTAGCTGGCACCTTTTAGCTGATCAAATAAGTCATCAATTCTAGGAAGAGGGTACTTGTTCTTGACTGTGACCTTGTTAAGCTGACGATAGTCTATGCACATGCGCAATGAACCATCTTTTTTTTACACAAAATAAAATGGGTGCACCCCAGGAAGACACACTGGGCCTTATAAAACCCTTATCAAGAAGATCTTTGAGTTTCTCTTTCAACTCCCTAAGTTTTGCGGGGGCCATACAATATGGAGAAATAGAAATTAGCTGTGTATCAGGGAGATGATCAATTCCGAATTCTATCTCTCTATCGGGAGGTACCCCTGGGATATCTTCCAAAAAAATATCAGAAAACTCATTAACAAAACTAAGAGATTGAATAGTTGGAGTCTCAGACTTAGTATCCCTAACTCAAACCAAATGATAGATACAACCCTTGGATATCAATTTCTTAGCTTTAAGATAGGATATGAAATGAATTTTAGGAGACACAGAATTTTCAGACCAATCAAAAACTGGCACATTAGGAAACTGAAATTTGACCACACGGGTACAACAGTCTATAGACGCATAACAAAAGTGAAGCCAATCCATACCCAGAATAATGTCAAAATAAACCATGTCTAGCTCAATCAAATTTGCAATCATGACTCTATGAAGGACAGTGATAGGACACTTTTTATATACTTGCTTGGCAACAACAGATTCACCCACAAGTGTAGAGACTAGCAAAGGCTCAGGGATCTTTTCAGCATAAATTTCAAAATTCACTACCACCAACGGAGTCACATAAGAAAGACTTGAACCAGGGCCCATCAACATATACATATCAAAATGAAACACACAGACCATACCAGTAACAACATATGGTGAATCCTCTTGCTCCTGGCGGGGTGGTATAGCATAAAAGCGATTCTGGCACTGACCGCCGACAGTACTAGACAAGGCACTCTGAGGAGGAGTAGGACAAACTACAGGGGCTGGAGCACTAATAGTCTGACTCTGAGGACGAACATCGCGACTCCCCTGTCTAGCATTGGGTAATCTATGAACTTGTGGCCCAACTTACCGCAACCAAAACAACCTCTTTGACCGACTAAGCACTCACCGAGATGGTCCCTACCACACTTCAGGCATGGGGAAGGACGAGGTCTGTTACTCACACTATCTTGGGATCGGGTCATAGAAGGCATATTACCCTGCTCCTGCCTAATTCTGAATGCATGAGTACTGGCTGATGAAGGTACTGGCATAAAAGAACGGCTCTGGAACTGAGGGCGGAACCCTTCAGAAAATCTAGTCTGACCATTCACCTGTTGGTCTAATCTAACTCTCTTACTCTTTCTCACTCTCTCTCTCTTTTTCACCTTATCCACCTCAATTTGCTGAGCATGTATCATCAATCTAGAAAGATCCATATCCCTATTAAGCATAGCGGACCTACATTCTTTCACAACATAACTAGACACACCAACTAAAAACTTACTCATACTAGTTCTAGAATCGGCCATCATACTGGGAGCATATTTAGATAACTGGTTAAACTTATGGAAATACTCCTTAACTGTCATGGGGCCCTATCTCAAGTTCATAAATTCTTCTAATTTTTCTTCTCTTAGCTCCGGGGGAAAGAATCTATCTAAGAAGGAATCCTGAAATAATTGCCAAGTCACAGGAGCATCATTCTCCCACCTACTTTTCCTCCACATCTCTACCCAATCATAAGCAACATCTTTCATTCGATAGGTAGCCAATTCAACACTCTCCTCCTTAGTCACTTATATAATCTGAGTGATCTTTCTTACTTCATCTAAGTACATTTATGGGTCCTCACCTACTTTTGACCCATAGAACTCAGGTGGATTCATTCGCATAAAGTCACAAACCCGAGCTGCAGCAGAATTATTTCCTTGCAGAGGTGGAATAGTAGCCTGGGTGTTGGCTTGAGCATTGGCGGTGACCGCCTGGGCTAGCGCTTGAAAAGCTGGCTGGAATTCAGCGTAGGACACCATCTCACCTTAAGGATTAATAGGTTGATGTCATTCGTTGTTTTGGCGAGCTCTACAAGGAGGCATTTTCTATCATAAGAGAGTACAGATTAACAGCAAAGAGAAACAATCATAGGCATGATAGACTCTTGAAAGAAAGATAAAACTTTTCCTAAAATGTCCCGTAGCCTCTTGCTCATAGATATGGTGCGCTACACACCGATGATCAAGACTCTACGTAACGCGTCTTGTCAGACTCCCTAGGACTCTTCAAACCTTAGGCTCTGATACCAATCTTGTAACGCCCCAAGAACCCATCCCGAGATGTCACACAGTGCTTAAGGTCACACGTGGCCTCAAGCTAACCCTCTAAGCCTGTCATCACTTTCAGAACTCACTGTAACACAAATAATGCTAAGATAAAGAAGAATAAGCATGTCATGACCATGCTTAGATACAAAATGGTACTCACCTATACAACCAAAATACTGAGATCCTATACATACTGGCACACTAATCTGACAAAGCCTCTACTACATGAGACTGAGGAGCCATTGGGACAGATCCCCAACTGACTCGTACTGAACTAAAAATAAACGACTATCTATCAGCAAGACAAAATGAGAGATACAGGTCCTCGAACCATGAGGACTCACCAACTGCAGAGATGTAGAAGAAGGTACTCGAAGATCACTATCGCTGGTGAGACTGAGCACCTGAACCTATATCACGATGAAATATAGAATACAAATGAGTATGGGAGTCAGTACTTGGGAATGTACTGAGTATGCGGGGGTGGATGCAACATTTAAATAATATCATAAATGTATAAGAAAATCATGCATGCTGACCATAATAATTCTCTTCGCTTGAATTATCTGAAATATTTTTCTCATAAATCATCAGTAGTAATACATGCTTCATAAATCTCGTAAATCATTTATCTCAACTCAAACTCTTTAAATCATGACTTAGGGTGACTCGGTAACTCAAGAGACTTAAATCATTATGGACGTGAGAGTTTCTTATAACCGACATTACTACACCATGTGAGCCACATGGAGTCCAATGTTTTGCCCTCCTAAGGAGAGAACCCCACATTTGCAGGGGTGTTTTACTCTTGCCAGGGAGTACAACATCAATCTAATCTTCACAATCTCATACTCGGCCTTGGCCTACAATTATCAGCATCAATCCTACGGTGGCGCGTAGTTTTGGAGAAACACCAAATATCCCGCTTGGTGCTAAATACTTCTCCCAGACTCAGCTCAGAACGCGTTAGGAAATCCACCTCAATCAATATCAACTCATGGTTCTATTTAAAGACCAAAAGATAAATATATATCTTATCTAAAAATCATAAACATCTTGTGGATTCCTAACTCGACTCAACTCAACACAAGCTTTCTCAATATCAAGTACATTTGTTTATCAAATTATTTCAAATATCAAAAACTTCATGGAAACATCATAAGACTCATTCTTGCCTCTCAATTTCACATATCAATATACATTCAATAGTCGAATTTCTCATGGAAAGGCATAACTCATGACACTTGTCTCAAATCATTCAAAAATAATCAATTCGTAATAAAAATATTCAACTAATGGAACTTGTCTAAAATTGCTTAGAAATCATCAATACATAATGATAATATACGGCTCATGGAATAAATTCTCAATTTAAGAAACATGATGGTGAAATAATCATAAATATCAAACTTATTCAACTCAAATCTCATAAATCATTAATAGAGAAATTTGGGTGTAAACCCACTTGAAATATCATGTAAATCAACAATAGAAAGTAAATCTTTAGGCACAAGAACAAAAGGAGTGTTCTTGTTCAAACCCCACATACCTTGAATTTTAATTTGTTTTTTGGAGATTAGAAACTTGTTTGGAACTTCTTCCTTACACTTTGAGACCAAGATTCTTAATGCCTTTGACTTGGGGAACTTAATTCTTGAATCACTTTGAATCACTATAGAGGATTCTTGAATTTATTTGGAAGAAGATTGGATTTTTGGGTTTTAGAAGAAACCCTAATCTCTAGATGTTTCTTGGAAGAGGAAAGGAGAAAAGAGAGAAAA
>NC_061118.1:157943765-157953889 GCF_002878395.1 Capsicum annuum
TAAAACCCAAAAATCCAATCTTCTTCCAAATAAATTCAAGAATCCTCCATAGTTATTCAAAGTGATTCAAGAATTAAGTTCCCCAAGTCAAAGGCATCAAGAATCTTGGTCTCAAAGTGTAAGGAAGAAGTTCCAAACAAGTTTCTACATCTCCAAAAAAAAAATCAAAATCCATGATACTATTAATACACAAAATATAATGCATGGATTATATTTTTAATACACTCTACCAAACGACCCCTAAGTGATAAGTGTTAGGCTATTATAATGCTTGTACAAGATGAGCTAGCTTAAAACGGTTTTTTTTTGTTGTATTATTTGAATATTATCTATAACTTCTAAAAAAGTCCATATTTTTTCTGAAATTATACATTTTGCCCTAACATTAAATAGATAGGACCGTTATTTGACACATACATCTGTGTCTTTTGGTAATCACATGGAAAGTGTAGTATTTTTATAAATGTGGGGCCCATTTTTTATTTTTTATCAGATTCTTTGTCAAGTGACATGGGGATTTAGGCTTTAGGTGACAAAAGAGTTTTAAAATGAGGTGTAGGTGACACAAGTCTTAATTATTAGGTGGAGGTGACAATTACTTTATTATGGATTAAGAAAGTTAGGGAAGATTGAAAATAGACCACAAGTTTTTAAATTTATACTTTAATCCAAATGTTAGCCTATATAATGGAAAACAGAGGGAAAAAAGTGTCTTTCTCTCTCTTCTCACCCATTGTTGTTTTCTCTCTCTTAGCGATTTTGATTGTTCATTATTGCTGCTGCTTCATTCATCATCTTCTGCTTCATTATCATCATTTTCTACTTCATTATCATCTTCATCTTCTTCTTGTTGACCATTTGTTGTTGTTGTTGTTGTTACCGCTACTGTTACTATTTGATCAATTTCTTAGGTCAAATTTTATTTTGAACATTACTTTCCACTTTGGCATTACTTCATAGGAGACCTTGGTAAGTCAAATTATGATTTTTAGTTGAATTTGTCATCTGGATAACTGCTATGGTGTTGTTGTTTTCAAACAATGGATAGAACCCAATCATGAATCCAATATAAGATCCATCTGTTTAAACAGATAAATCATCTATTGAGACAGATGAGATATCTGTTTCAACGGAAGACTGATATGTTGGATTCATGTTTAAATAGATGGGTCATCTGTTACAACATTTTACATATCTGTTGCAACAGATTAGTTATCATGCGACATGAGAAATATTTGTTTCAACAGATTATTAACCTGTTGCAACAGAACCTGAACACGATTCCAACAGAAGTGTTGTCTGTTACAACAAGGTAAATATCTGTTACAAAAGATTACTAACCTGTTGCAACAGGTAAGTCATCTGTCGCAATAGGTTAATTATCTATTGCAATATGTCACTCATCTATTGGAATCAGCTTCAAAGGTAATTTAGTACTGTAACATCAATCCCAACAGGCGCTTTATCTGTTGCAACAGATATTGAGGAGCGTAACATGAATCCTAACAAGTAAGTAATCTGTTGCAACTGATCACTTACCTGTTGCGACAGATAACAAATCTGTTGGGATTCATTCATGGCACTATGAAATCACTATCAACTTTTTTTAACAAATGACTTTATTTGGGTACCACAAATGGAGGGATCAATAACAATAGGGGTGGATTGTCATAGTCAATGGGCCGAGAAGAGCAATCGATGAAATGCTAGAGACGATAGCTATGACAGTCCAAAGTGATGTTTTTTATGATGATTTTGCAAACTTAATCATCAGCTTTTGTGGACTAAATTGTCAATCGAAAGAACTCGCCATCAGCTACATGCACAGCTCCTTTGAAAATCAGAGGGTACTACATTTTAAGATAACCGATCAAGTTCGGTTGTGTGCTTATCTAAGTGATTCAACCAGGCCGGTGTTAAGGGTGTACATGGTTGAAAAGACGAGAGAGAATAAGAACCAGAACATAGAAGAAGAAGAAAAAAAAAGACTTCTTTGATGATAGGTTGGATGATCTAGACATGAATATTCTAGATGATGATCAAATAGCTACGCTCGTTGATGCAGCCAATACGTTGTGCAGTCCTTCTCAATCGACACAGTTTGGAAATTTTCAAGACGATGGGACCGGCTTTTTTATTGGAATGTCATTCAAGGACAAAAATGAACTATCTAACACTTTTCCCATTTCTTGCTTGAAAAAAGATTTCAGAATAAACAAGGTGATAAATTCGAGCAGTGTCTTTTGCTTCAAATGTGCTAATTCAAACTACAAGTAGTGGTTGAGAGCGGTGAAGTACGCAAGTTCTGACGAATTCGTTATTCATAAACATGAAAAACTTCACACATGTGGTTCGGAGCACATCTTAGGCCAAAATGTTCTCGGTGAATATTTTAGGAGTAGTTTCCCCAGTGGAAAAGGCCCTTCAACAAGGGTTATGGCCAATCAACTCCTTACGGATTTGGGTGTCCTGGTCAGTTATTGGAAGGTATATATGGCCATGGGGATTGCCAAGGACCTGGTTAGGGGGATACTCGAGTATGGGTATGAAGTCCTAGATGCTTACCATTACATGATTGAATCCACAAATCCCAGAAGTAAGACGACATTGCATCTGGATGAAAACGGAAGGTTCAAGTACTTTTTTATATCCTATGATGCTTGGATTCAAGGTTTTTGACATTTGAGAAAAGGCATAGCCATCGACGGTACCTTCTTGAGGAGCAAGTATAATGGAGTTCTGCTAGTGGCGGTGGCGTAAGATGCAGAGAATCACATCTTTCTTGTCTCTTTTTGTGTAGCGGACAAGGAATGTGATGCCTCTTATGGATTTTTTTTGAGCAACTGCGACGCTGCATCAAAGATACCGAAGAGTTATGTTTTGTATCGGATAGGCATCCAAGTATTCCAAAGATGGGTTCACTTTTCTTCACTTTAGTTTACTTTGGTTGTTGCATCAGGCATCTTGGAGAGAACATTCGAAACAACTATCATAACGAAATGGCCGTCACCTTTTTTTATAGAGCAGCTAAATCATCTAGTAGAGAGGAGTTTTTAGACCATTTCAATCAAATAGCAGATGTGAATCCCAAGGTAGCAGAATTTCTCGCACGTGTCAGTTTTGAGAGATGGAGTCGGGCATTCTGTCCAGCAAATAGGTGCATTCTTATGAATTTAGTGTCTTGTTTGATTTACAAGTTTAGTATGATGTCGTACTAAGTGATTCTTTTCTATAGGTACAATATTATGACATCAAACATAGCTGAATTGGTGAATTCATTATTTGGTGATGAAAGAGAATTTCCCATCAAGGCTATGTTTGAAAAAATAAGTGAGAAGTATAGCAATTTTTTTAACGAAAGGCGTGTCCAGTTCAAGTGTTCAGAAAAAAGAACCTGATTTGTTTTCAAAATAAAAAAAAAAATATCAACGAACATCAATTTAGGGAATAGGTTATTATCTCATAAAATAGCAGATTACAAATTCCTTATCACCGGTCATGGTGATGCTGCCACGGTCGATCTTCAAATAAGATCTTGTACGTGTAGAGTTTATAACTTGGACAAAATATCTTGTCCACATGCTATGGTAGCGCTTCGAGCTCAATACGATCATAAATATGGACCTGAAGTTTACGAGCAATCCTCTCAATATTATTTGGTGGAAAAATATAAAATGGCATATAGTGGGCATATTACTCCAAAGCCTCTCGAAGAATCTTGGGTTGTTCCAGCAGAGCTTATGGGAAGATTAATACCTTCTCCATATATTGACCCGAGCACTATCAAACCAGGAATAAAGCCATATAAGAGGAGGTGTGGAGTTGGAGAATCATTTTCATCAAGAAGAAACAAGTGCTCCATATGTAAGTGACTACATGCCCGAATCGTAATCCACCATGATCGTTGAAATTGCAGAAACTTGTGTTGTTGTTTGTTTGTTTGTTGTGGACTTTTATATATTTAACTCATTATTGTGAACCTAATGTTATCATTTATTATATATAAAATATTTTTTTTAATAACTTGTGCATCAATAAAAAAAGGCAAAACATGAACTAAATAATACAGCAGACCACAATTATTCTCAACAGTTACACAAACAACTAGAATATTTTCCTCTAACAGATGATAAATCTGTCAAAACAGATGGATAATCTATTGATAGAAACCCAACAGATGACCAATCTGTTCCAACACATATTCCATCTATTGAAAGAACTCAAAAGCCAAAATTGTTAGTGCTACTGGATTCAACATAGCTCCTTGCCTCCAACCGTCAACATGTTAACATTTATGTATGTTTAGATTAGAAGAAATAGACAGAATGAAAACTGAATAATAATTAAAATGCCAAAGTCTGACTAAAAGTAAATTTTTTATCAAACGAAAAATAAAATACATTAGGTATAGATCCGATATAAAAAAATTAAAATACATACGCTAAAAGAAAAAAACACATTTTAATTATTATTATCATCATCATCATCATTAATGACAGTCGGCCAATCAACTCGCAGCAGCATGGCCCTCATCATCCTCTACATCTCTCTTAACATTGTCGCTCTCACAACGACCAACTCCATCTGCAGGTCATTAACCTGCCTCTGAAGTTCCCGCACTACGTCGCATAGAATAGCAATGTCCAGAAAAGGATCAGCCATATCTAGAACACGCATGAATTGACAAATGTAAAGAAAAAAGTCTAAAATGTAATACAACGCATATGACCAACTGATAAATTTACACCAGAAAAAAACTTACCTTAACGAGAAAGGAATATGGTATTTGAAGAGAAGTAGTTGAAAATGTCACACGAAAAGAAAAATGAAAGAAAGAAATAAAGTTGAGTTGAATGAAGATTAAGGAGGAACCTATTTATAGATAATTGAATCTGGACGTGTCAGGCCAAAAGGCAGGACTGTTCAGCTCCATTGTTTTAATTACATTCAAACTGGTAGCATTTTATTTTCTGTGAAAAGTTGCGACTTTTTCTTTTACATTAATTACTTCTCATATTTTCAAAATTATTTGAGACTCGATAAAAGCCATTTTTATTGAGTTGTTGCAATAGATCGTTCATCTGTCGCAACAGATTTAGCATCTGTTGCAACAGATGGATTGAATGCGCAATAGATGGTCTGTCAAAATAGATTTACCATTTGTTGTAATAGATGGTTTGTATATGCAACAAATAAGACATCTGATACAACATATGTATTATCTGTTGTGACAGATGGATAGTATGTTGGAGGAGATATTTGATATCTTCTAATAGCTGATTCATCAGTTTCAACAAATGTAGTATTCGGTTCATTAGCTGTTTTGAATATGTTAGATAAAAAGTCATGACTCTTCACCTCTTTTTAATAGTCCATCCATTTCATATTTGTTGGGCCCTATGGGCTTGGCACACCAATTGATAAAAATATAAATTAGGTGATTATTTTACCAAATTGGCCTTATTAATTATGCTTTGAAAGTATAAATGTAAATAATATACTTTATGTAGTCATTTAATAATAGGGGTAATCTTGGAAGAATATAATAAAATTCTCTTGATTTTATAAATAGGACAACTAAATTGAAACAAACATTTTTAGCAAGAAGTAATCACATGCGTGCAGATAAATAAAAACACAATCTGGTCTATCGGAATAGATTACCATCTATTGCAACATATGGATTATCTGTTGCGATAGATGGACCATATGTTGGAGGAGATATTTTGATTTCTTCCAACAATTGATTCGTCAGTTGCAATAGATGGAGATTTCGATTCATCAGCTGTTTTAAATATGTTAAGATAAAAAGTCATGACTCTTCACTGTTTGACATGTCTTGATGGGGTAGGAAGAAAAAGGTGCGTATAATGGATCCCATTTTCATGCGTGCGAGTTATGTATATTATTGATCAGGCTACCGTGATAGACACACATAAAGTGCAATAATTTTGTGAATGTAGTTTTTTATCGATTAGACAATGATCCTTCAAACAAGATCCTGCATTATACAATTTAGTTTGATAGGTGCGAACTGATAAGGCCGAACCAAGACGGTGGTGTCGATACCCCATTACAATTTAATGACGATTTATGCTCATATTTTTGTGTCAAGTTTGGGGAATGGTTAAAGTTTTTGGCGGCAGTGTAAATATCCAATAGTGATTGGACCGGTTTTCATGGTGTAATGGACTTCTTCAAAGGCCTTCAAAGCCTCGCAATGCAGCAAACAATGATGGAACCAATAGAAATTTCCCTAGTCTAAATTTATATGGATGGATTGCTGGAGGAGACTTTTATACAGCAGAAGGTGCTTGGGAGAATACCTGTGGGCGAAGGGGAGGGGGTGGAGAAGGTCATATATCATCTCAGACCCTGATATATGGCCAATGAAATTAACATGAGAAACCTGAACTCAGACTTTTATACACCAATGAAATTGACATGATCCCGTATTTTTAATGCAGGAGCAGTTGGTTCAGGTTTCAATTCAGACCGATAATCTTACCACCTTCCGTGCTTGCGAAGCTGCTTTCTTAGAGTTATGGTCCTGCACTTTGTGAGAGTCTTCATTCAGGCGACGCTCGCTAGTTGCATTCTCGAGCAAAGTGTCCAGCTCTAGTCCTATTAACCATTCTTCTTTTTCTTCAACGACTGAAGAATTTTCATTTTTGGATACACTTTCACATTCGCACCTCATCCAGTTTTTTCATTTTTCATGTCAATTTCATCAGCCAATTTCGCTACACTTTCCTTCTCAACCTGTGTTTCCACTTAAACAACGACTGAGATGATATATGATCTTCTCAACCTCCCTCCTTTCCGCATGGATTTTCTCCCAAATACCTTTTGTTGTATAATAGTCTCCTCTAACAACCCATCCATATAAATTTGAACCAGGGGAACTTCTATTGGTTCCATCATTATTTGTTGTAGTGCGAGGCTTCGGAGGCCTTTCAACAAGTCCATTAAGACATTAAAACCGGTCCAATCACTATTATATACTTACAGTGCCGCCAAAAACTTGAACCCTTCCCCAAACTTGACACAAAAACATAAGCATAAACCGTTATTAAATTGTAATGGGGTATTGGCACCATCGTCTTGGTCCCTCAGCCTTACCAGTTCAAACCTAACAATCTTAACTGTAAAATGTCATACCTTGTTTGAAGGATTGAAGCCAAATAGGTAAAGAACCCAAAATCATTGTACTGTGTTTTCATGATAGGTTGATTAGTAATACATACCTCCCACATATGAATTGGTTCCATCTACAAGCAGCTTATTCCTTCGAACCCATCTTTACTCTAGCCTTTAATGCTGGCCGAGCAAAAGTGGATCTAGTTTCACTTATTTTTATCTGCAAATAAGAGAAATACATTTGATGTCAAACAAGAGAAGAACAAAAAGAAAACAAAAATAGCATTACAAAAGGGTAATATAAAATTGAGTGAATCAACAGATGACCAATATGATGCAACAGATTACCCATCTGTTCAGTCGATGAGGCATCAATCCAACAGATGGATGACATATTGCGACAGATGGATCATTTGTTGGAATAAATCAAACCAGCCTTGCTACTGGTTTGATTTATTCAAATAGTTGCTCCATCTGTTCCAACAGCTAATTCATCAGTTGCAACATTTGAGGAAACTGTTGCAATACCACCACCACCAATATCAACAATAAAGAAACAACACCATATATTCCAACACCATCCACAACACAAACGTCATATGTTCCAACACGACCACCTCCCCCCAACAACAGCACAACCAAAGTACCAAACAAAAGACATAAAACAACATTACTGACAATAAGGCTTTTTAAGTTCTCCCAACAAATGACTTTTTTTGCATATTTTAATAAAAACAATGGTTCATTTATTCAAGACTTTAAAGTCACCTTTCCTTCAATTTTCTTAATAAATAGGAAACTGGTAATGGATAAATCATTAATAGCAACAGGTGTAAATATCTAATTTAAATGACATACAAAGAAGAAGAATAGATGGAAAGAGCAAAAGTGAACCATACCTGTAATGTCAAAAAAGCCAATGGATCAGAACATCCAGTTCAGTCGAGAAAAGATATTGATTGGTTGAGATCCTAAAGTATCCTCATCCGAAAGAAGAGAGGAAAAAGGAAAAAAAGATAATTGAGAATTGAGAATAAAGAAGAGTGATGAGTTGAGTCTAGACTACTTTATGGATGAAGGAGAGAGTTCTAGATATGGGTTTTAAATATTTATTAATAACTTTTGAGGGGCACGAGGAGACGGTGACATTGAAAAGACCAGATAAGACTACTCACTCAGGAGATTTTTGAGTTATCCAAGCAGTACCGAGTAATATTTTTTACCGCCTTAGTGTTTTAACTTTTTTATCTCGGACAGAAAATACCCAAATTGCTTTAAAAAAAAGGATCTTAAAACATTTAAGTGCAACAAATGACAATTTCTATTTGGAAATTTTCAAGGCTCGGTCATTTGCCGCAACAAATGACATAATATGTTTGATAGTTTACAACATATGCGTAATATGTTGCAATAAATTACCTAACCTATTTGATTTGATCCAACAGAAAAGACATCTGTTGCAACAGGTTGAACATTTGTTTATATATAATTTCAATTTAGTTCATATGTTAGACTAATACCTTAATTGAATGTGAGTTTTCATAGGGTCAACTACAACTTCAATTGAGTCTTTTGGCAATTGCTTGATGAGACGGTATTGCGTTCCTCCCAATTAGAGTTATCGATCGATCACTCTAAGCCGAACCAATTCTTACTAACTCATATGTTAGACTAATACCTTAATTGATTAATCTAGGACTAGGGTACTAATACCTTAATTGAATAATCTAGGACTAGGGATGAGTTCTCTTAGGGTCAACTATAACTTCAATAGAGTCTTTTGGAAATTGCATGATAAGACGGTACTGTATTCCTCCCGACCAGAGTCGTCGATCGATCACTCTGAGCTGAACTGATTCTTATGTAACACCTCAATTTTTTGAACCAAAATGCTACACGGTGCTCATGACCCCGAAGGACCACAAGCTAACCCATGACTGATATTTGTACCTTTAACTGCATAATATATATATATATATATATATATATATATATAATATGGAAATATGAACAAAGAGGGCGTAAGGTTCAATCTTAAATAATAAAATATCTAAAATAAGGTGGTATCACAGTACCAAAATAAAACTGAAAATACTAAATTCTAAATCTAAAAACTCTATAATCGTCTGAAAGCCTCTAAACTGTCTGAATAAGGAGTTGAAGGAACATATCTCCAACTAACTCCCTAAACTGAAAATAAACTGAAATACTGGAATAATAAATATAACGATCATGTCCTCGAAATATGAAGACTCACTGCTTACTAAACTGCTACTCTGATCTGGAATCTGCACCTCAGAACCTACGGTGTAACATAAAAAGAAAGCACCATAGCACAGATGCGTCAGTACAACTAAATTACTAAGTATATTTGGGGGTAGGCTAAATGCATGGGGTTTATATGCATGAACATGCTGACTAATATGAATGTGGGAATACTCAACTGAATCTGAGATTGAGATCAATCCTGTCTGCTGAGTGACCTCTAGATCTAATAATAAACATCTGAATATGGGACCAAGCCTATCTGATAGGTTGGTCCAGGAATCAATGGAACTATCTGAGTTTCTTACTAAGATTGATGACTATATCTGACAGTCCTGATTCCTGATTTCTACTTTGAAGACTGATATTGAAACTGTAATTGTAACTGTGACTGTGGGAAATAGTAACCTAATCGACATGCCCCGATACTATACTGGTGGGTTCCAATCTTTGCCCTGATTGGAAGGGTGCAATATCAGGCCACGGGTAGAGACCTCTACTATGGTCAAGCCTCTCTGACGGGTGACCCTGAACAGGAAATCAAGCCTAAGGTAATATAATAGTCAAGTATATCCTTAATCTGACGAGTGACTCCTGTCCCGCACTGGCTATGCAGTTCTGGAGTACAGGGATTGCGGCTAACGGCTCTACCTTTATAACGGAAAAAACTGACATCCCTACACTCGCTCGATGCTAGTCCCTACTCCCAACTGAAAGAC
>NC_061118.1:157953989-157972666 GCF_002878395.1 Capsicum annuum
ATCAAGCCTAAGGTAATATAATAGTCAAGTATATCCTTAATCTGATGAGTGACTCCTGTCCCACACTGGCTATGCAGTTCTGGAGTACAGGGATTGCTGCTAACGGCTCTACCTTTATAACGGAAAAAACTGACATCCCTACACTCGCTCGGTGCTAGTCCCTACTCCCAACTGAAAGACTCTAAAAAGATTAACTGCGTTGAACTGACTAACTAAAATGAACTAATTTATAAACCGATTAACTGAGCTGATAATATTTTCTTAGCTGAACTAAGCTGAATTCACTGAGTTCCATTGACTGACGAAAAAGCTACTTGAGATCTGAGGTCTGACTGAGAGTACTGAAACTACTGGGACTACTGGACTACTGAGATTTCTGAGTTTTTCTAACTCAAGTGACTAACTGAAATCTATGGAGCATAGCTTGACTGAGGATGTCTTGAAACATGACACTAGCTCTAGGCACACAACTATAGTTTTTGGGTAAAATTACCCCCAGGACTTGATGGAAGGAAACTGACACACATGACTGACTTGATCATAAGAGTAGAGTCCACAATTCATAATATCATAAGTAAGGATTTCATAATAAGAATGATTCTCAACAAACTATCACATAATCGGGAATGCACACAATATTTATATACTTCCATGGCTTCAATAACATGGTCATTTCATATCACAACAATATCATAAGCATCTCATACAACATCTTCAATTCAAGACAATAGCATGGGGATCACATCGAACATAAACTTAGAACATGGAATAGTCATTTAGGACTTATTATGTCATAAAAGCATGATATCTATTCCCTTAGGTATTTTCACAAACACCTTACATGCACATCTTAGGCATAGGTGGATTCATCAAGATTACAAATATTCAACCACCAATTTCACATATTTATACATTAAATACCACCATATCCTCACACAAAATATACAAAGATCCCATCTTAGGCATCATCAAACTCCATCCACATGAACATCAACCTCCAACAACATAAACATCATAATACATAATTTAAAAGATGTTTCTTGAGCTTCATAGACAAAAGGAGTCCATGAATCAACTCACGCATACCTTAGAAGGAAGATTCTTGATGATTGACGGAGGAATTTCCTTGAAATTGGATCTTCAAGATTAATTATGCAACCCTAGTTGTTTTTCTCTTTTAGTGCTCTTGGATGATGGACTTAAAATGTTAGTAGGGTTGTAATGTAATTAGGAGCTATATATTTTGTAGGGTTAAGTTTAGGGACGTGTAAGGAGTGTTAAAAGACTTAATTACCCTCAAAATAACTCAAAACGGAGTGTTTAAGTCACTTGGAACCATAAGATATGCGCCACATATGATATCGCATATATTTACATAGGTGCCGCATATGATATCGCCTAAAATTACATAGGCACCGCATATGATATCGCCTATATCTACATAGGCGCCGCATATGCTATCGCCTATATGTACATAGGCACCGCATATTCTATCACCTATATTTACATAGGCATCGCATATGCTTTCCAGTGGTCATGTGCGATTGTTTAGGCGACGCACTCTACTTCGCAAAGCCATAACTCCTAGCTCGGGTGTCAGATTTTGATGAAATTGGTATCGTTGGAAAGCTAATTTGATTATATATAATTTGGTAGGTATAAATATGAAGAAATACCACATTAAAATTGAGTTATACTCGTTCAAATATGACCCTTATAAAATTGAACACTAAAACTTGATGGATTCAAAAACTCTTAGCTTGTATTACGTTAAGTGACTCATATGAACATTCTTAATGCATCATAATCTATCTTATCGCTAAGATACTCGTTGTAATTCATGTACTCAAGTATGAATCACAGGATAGGAGATTTCATATGTAGGAAAAATGGTTCGTCTCCTAGCTTAGAAACATGCAGGGTATTAGATCTTACTACCTCATATGTTAGACTAATATCTTAATTAATTAATCTAGGATAGAGTACCAATACCTTAATTGAATAATCTAGAGCTAGGGGTGAGTTCTCGTATGGTCAACTATAGTTTCAATTGATTTTTTTGATAATTGCATGATGAGACGGTATTGCGTTCCTCTCAACCAGAGTCGTCGATCGATCACTCTGAGCTGAACCAATTCTTACTACCTCACATGTTAGACTAATACCTTAATTGATTAACCTACGACAGGGTACTAATACCTTAATTGAATAATTTGGGACTAGGGGTGAGTTCTCATATGGTTAACTATTGATTAATCTAGGACTAGGGGTGTTAGCTACAATAGATGGCAATGCCTATTTTATAATTTACAATATATGGGAAATCTATTGCGACATGTGATAATCCATTTAATAATTTACAACAGATGGGTAATCTATCGCAACAGATGACTTAATCTGTTTGATAATTTACAACAGATTCATAATCTGTTGTTACCTAATCTGATTGATAGTTTACAACAGATGTAAAATCTGATACAATATGTTGAGCATTTATTTTTATACAATTTCAATTGAATTCATATGCTAGACTAATAGTACCTAAATTGATTAATTTAGGACCAGGGGTGAGTTCATAAGGTCAACTAGAGTACTCGGTCAACTACAACTTCAATTATTTTTATACAATTTCAATTGAGTTCATATGTTAGACTAAATAGTACCCTTTTGGCAATTGCATGATGAGAGGGTTAAAAATTACACATATCTTTTATAATTTTAAAAATAATTAAGATTAATTCGGATCAAATTGACATTTTCAAAACTTGTCATTCTTTTCCAAAGTACAAATCAACCCATACAAAACATTTTATCATTTCAAATCTCGAGTTCTATCTCACTCTCACTCAATAATACAGTACAGACAATAACTACTCACTAAATTTGCTCAACCCTCCACAACAGATCACTTTTCTTCTCATTTCTGCCCATATAGGTGTTATTTTTTACTTTATTCTTCCTTGTATCAGTCGTTTTCTTTGTCTTCGTAGTCGACAGAGTTCGAGAAGAGTTATATATTTATTTATTTTTTAAAAAAAATAAGGACTTTTAAGTTAATGATGAAAAATAAAACTTTTAGTTGTATTATCTTCGAGAATGGGTTTATAATTTTAAGTTTTGATGGTAAAATCGTAGGAAGAACTCGAGAAATCCCTAGTTTTCGATGCAGTGTTTCGTTGACTATCGCGGTATTGTTGGATGGTGTTTGTGGTGTTGGTAGTGGTGTTGGTGTTTGTGGTCGTCGTGGTGCCACTGGTAATGGCATTGGTTGGTGATGTTTGTGGTGGCTGTCGGTAGTTTTGGTATTCGTGGTATTGTTTGTGGCATTAGTTGGTGGTGTTTGTGGTGGTAGCTGTTGGTGTGTCGGTATTCGTGGTATTTGTAATGTATTTTTTAAAATTTATGCATACATCAATTGTAATGTAATTTTTGTTTTTCTGTTGTTTGTAGGTAAAACATGTCTCCCAAAAGAAAAGAAAGTAAAAGTGGATCAACGTCTGACCACCCAAAAAAAGGGCTACAGTACAGAAGGATTCGAAGGAGCTTCCTGAACAATCTCAGTCAGAGAAAAGTGAAGCTGAGGAGAGATGTGAAAAAAACGTTGAGGTATGTGGACATTGGTCTGTAGATGGTGATGAAGAAAATAAAAGTGAGAAAGAAGAGGAATTAGAGAGTGAGAAAGAGAAAGGGGATGATCATCAACATGATGATAATGGATCACCAATGGGGTATGAATTAATATCGACATCCCAATATGATCCTATCAAAACTTTTAGTATTGACAGGTTTTAAGTTGCGTTGCCGATAAATAACCCAGAAGCAAAACAACTAACTGGTCAAATTATACTTAAATGTCAGATGGGCAAAATTTTTAAACATTTTATGAAAATTATGAAGAACGAAAACATAGACAGACTTTTTAAGAACAACTACTTTGGACGCTTTCTTGAGCTGCCTGAGGACCCCGCTGCCCGTATCCATTTCCCTATGATGATAGTATATGGTTTTCTCAACGGCAGGATCAAGTACGTGGGGGATGATAAAGATCTAGAGGAGGGGGGCAAAAAGAAGATGGATGAAATATGGATCAACTAATGTGGCATGCCTGTTTGTTTTGGCTTGTAAGAGTTTGCCATAGTGACGGGCTTGAGATGCCATCATCCAGAAGAACCACCACCTCGCAAAAGATCCAAGGCAATAAAACGTAAGCAAAAATAGATGGGTTGTTTGATATTGCTCAACGTAGCTACAAAGCATCAGATTTGTTGACAGATCTCAAGGATAAAACCATACCAGAGCAGTACAGGGAGCAATTGTGCTTAATTTGCTTTGCCCATTCGGTTATATTGGCAAGAGATGTCAACAAAGTCATAGAAGATGATTTGTTGGCGTGTGCTGAGGATTTTGATAAATTCAACAATTATTCCTGGGGATATGACAGCTTCTACTTGACTGTCCAATATTTACTGACAAAGCTATCCTCAGGGACGACCACATTATACGGCTTTCCTTGGGATTTCATGGTAAAATTAATCACTAATATTACTCATCCATTAATTTATATTGAATATAGTTATTATGAATTTTTTGTGCTTGCTTCCTGTTTATATTTTTTAGGCTTGGGCGTTTGAAGTCATTCCTCCCCTCCGAAAGCAGCTAATGGATTATCCGGATGAGGTTTCTCATCCAAGGATGTTTAGATGGTTGGCTGCAAAGAGCAACACCAATATTAAGGAGGCTGATCACTTTAACCCTCCTGATGATGCAGTACGTCTTCTTCAAGTAAAATAATTTTCCTAAAAGAAAGATATTGAACAGATGTTATATCTGGTGCAGCAGATGTTATATCTGATGCACCAGATGGGACATCTATTGTGACAGGTTACCCGTCATGTGCCAATCAGTGCAACAGATGGATAATCTGTTACAACAGATAGATAATCTGTTGCAACATATTGATAATCTATTGCAACAGATGATGGATATCTTGCATCAAATTATCATCTGTTGCTTTGGTTCTCTAAATCCGATTCCTAACAGATTAACCATCTACTGCAAAATATGCAACATATGTGTAATCTGATAACATATTATTCATCTGTTGCAACGTATAGATCATATGTTGCATAACAGATTACCTGTCTTGTGTAACTGTTGCAACAGATAATTGATATTTTGCATCAGATTATCCATGTGTTGCTCTATTTCTCTGAACTAGACTCAAACAGATTTTAACCATATACTGCAAACTATACAACAAATGGGTATTTTTTAATGTAACCCAACTATGAAAATTATTATATTATATGATTTAAATGCATCTGTCTTTTTTTTTCTTTTTTATAGGTTATGCATCCATGGATCGTGCTTACTGAGGAGGAGTCGGTGATGACTTCTTATATTACTATAGGTCATGTTAATACAATAGCAGACCCAACGGTGGAGTTAATAAAGAAGGAATTAGCTAGAGCAACAGCCATAAGAAGAGCAGTTAGGCAACGTCAGCCTAATGTTGAGGCTCAACCTACTAAGGCAGGTCCGGGTGCTTTTTCTGGTGGAGTTGTTGGTGTTGGCGGCAGAATGTTGATGCTGCTACCACTCGTGATTATGATCATGTTGATGCTCAAGAAAGAATAAGTATGTCTGAAGATACCCTTTTTCATCCTTACACAGGTCCCTTTCACCCCTCTTCACCCTCGTGTTCTCATTGCGAATGCAAAGAGTGCAAAGACAGATAGGATAAACTCTTTGAAAAAGTATAGGCTATATCTAAAGCTATTGAGGAATTCAAATCCAAGAGGTATGTCATACCATCTAAGAAGGTGAGGGAGCCGCATACCCTTAAAGTGTTGGTTAGGAGGAAGAAAAGAGCAATTAGAGACGTACTCTCTGATCGGGAAATCAAAGAAATTGCAATTCCTCCCTCTCCAAAAGATGTTAAAGTTCAGGGGCCAGTCAAAAAGGTGGACATATACGCGGAACTTGGTGCCGAAGAAAAGAGGGATCTGCGACAGGTCAATAATGCCAAGCCACGCGCACTAGATTACCCCAAGCCTTCCTTTTCCCCCCAAGACTTCCAGACTATGACTGATATGCGTATGTCATACGAGGACAAGGAAAGTTTACTTTTCCTAACCTAGCCCTTCTAATCTTACCCCATGAAGAAGAAGCTACGCAACAGATTTCATATATGTTACAACAGCTGGGCATATTGGTACAACTGGTAGTAGTTCTGTTGCAACTTATTATCCATCTGTTGCATAAGTTGTGTTGGATTATTGATTCAGAGAACCCTATGCAACAGATAGACCATCCGTTACATCTTTACAATTAGTAACCTATTTAAAAATTGACTTCTTATATAACAACATGTTGACATAATTCACTGCCTCGTGAGGAAAAAACAATTAACGTACCGGGAAGCTTATGATGCTGCCAATAGGATAATGGACCTCGACTTCTGGAAGAAGCTCAAGCATAGGTATGATCAACTCAATAGGGAGGTGCTATCCCTTGGCGTGGGACTTTATTTTCTTGTTCCTACATTGATCTTGGATGAAGAAGAAATGATAAAATATACTAAAAGGGAGAGAACAAATCTACACGGCAAGAGCTAGACCGAGGCAAAGAGGATTCTTGCAGTCATTAGCGTGAAAGGCATGCATTATTGGGCTATTGAGATACTACTCGAGGAGGGAAAGATCAATTTTTATGACTCCAACGTACCTCTCATCGACGATTTTGATCTTTTTCTCCTCGTGGAGCCACTGATGGTGTTGTTGCCCATCTTATTGAGGGAGAGTAAACTGATGAATCATTTGTCAAAGAAAGTGTTGATGAAGAAATCATGGGATTTTGAAGGTCAAAACAAGGGAATGATCCTTTCAAAGTATGATGCCGGTAAAGCGAGCAGCTCGCACGCTATTGCACACATCGAATATTTGCTGACCGACACAGAAATAGCTGAGCCAATGACTTTTCTGTGCGACAATGATGTGGCAAACCTGTAAGAGGTCTGGACTTATCGGGTACTAACTAGGCACTTGAAACCTGTGTATATAGAAGAGCCTGTGAAATAGTAATTTTTTATTTCAAGTCACCCTTTACTTTATTACATGTACATGTAGTGGCAATAATTTTTTTCGATGAAAGTTGAGTTTCTTATAATGCAATAGATTGTCAATCTGTTGTAAAATATATTGAATCTGTTCTGGCAGATAGTTTATCTATTGCAATAGATTAGTCATCTGTTGCATTACGCCGATGTTATATCTATGAATAATCTAATACTCTAAGTCTAATTTGTTGCAATAGTGGGAAGACCTGTTTGATAATTTCCAATAGATGACCTAAATTTTACAACATATGCCTAAATCCTTTTGATATTTTCCAACAGTTATGCTTGAATATCCACGTGCTCGACAACACCAAACCAGTAGCAAATACATACACCACCATAAAAATTTCAGCAATTAGGCTTGAATATCCATGTGCCCAACAACACCAAACCAGTAGCAATAATGGTAACAATGTAGTATCTTCTTGCTCGATTTTATTTCTCTTCAGAAGCCTTGACTTTGTTCAACAAACCCCAGATTACACGATTTGCTTGTGAAGGGTGTCATTATTCATACCAATCAAAGTAATTGCATCCATCCAATTTCTATAAAAAAGAAAACACAATTATAAAATAATTACAAGTCAATAATTAATCAACTAATTAAATAAAAAAAATATTACCTTTGAAATCTTACAAGTAAATAACCTACAACCTGGATTTTGTTGAGTCCAAGAAGTCTTTAACTGAGCTTCATGACCGCACTTACAATATCAAAAATCTTTATCACAAAAAACAGTGAAAGATGCGCTCGACATTATCAAGCTTAGTTGGAAAAAATGAAAGAAATAATTTGAAGAATTTGGATAAATAAAAGAAGATGGTGATGAAGAAGAAGATTTGAGAATTTAGGGAAAAATTTTAGGAGGAAGATGAATATATAAGACAATGGCGGGAGATAAATCACCGTTGGGGGCCAAGTGACGGCAAGTCATCAAAATGTACCAGACTGGCACATTTGATGGCTATTTTATTTTACGTGTTTAAAATGAACACTGTCTATTTGATGCCTATTTTATTTTAGGTGTTTGAACTAAACACCATCGATGGATTCTGCTTTTTTTATTTCAATTCACTAACCTTTTTACACATAGTGACAATTTTTTATGCCCAACGAAAGTTGAATTTTTATAATGCAACAGATTCTCTATCCGTTGTAATAGTTATTCTACCTGTTCTAACATATAGTTTATCTATTGCAATAGGTTAGTCATCTGTTGTATTATCTCGGTGTTTCTATCTAAGTCCATCTGTTGCAATAAGTGGGAAGACATGTTTGATAAATTCCAACAGATTACCTACCTGTTGCAACATATGTCTAAATCTTTTTGATTTTTCCAATTGATGTGTCGTCTGTTGCAACAGATACATTATCTACTGCAATATTTGAATCTAGTATTCCTTTTTAATTAATAAGTTCAAATCTAAGGAATAAATAAAATTCATAGATAAAATAAAATAAATCAAAGCCTACAGAAAATAGCTGAAATAAGTCAATGAATAAATAAAATATAAAAAAATTATTATGGGTACAGATCTCAATCTATAAAGATCTACTCAGTATGGACAAGTTGTTATTCATCCGGTGCTATGAAATTCGGGTTTGCTCGTTGTGGATCTTTATTGTCTCTTACGTACAGTTTTTAGGCTTTTTGTTCTCCGTATTTCCATAAAAAGAGTAGTATATTGTCAATGTTATTCAACAGTATCTTCTTCTACATCCACCTGGAAAGCCAGAATTGGTCAATGTTAATCACAGAGATACAACAAAACGAAAAAGAATAACTCATCTGTTCTAGCAAATCAAACAGGTCTTATAACTCATCTGTTCTAGCAAATCAAACAGGTCTTTCTCCTATTTTAAATTATCCCAAACAGATTATATTTCTGTTACACTAATGAATCAAATGTTGAGACAAATTTCTACATGAGAAAGACCATGTATGATAATTTCCAATGGATGAACCATCCGTTGCAACATATGAATTATCTGTTGCAGCAAATAGGTCGTCTGTTGGTACAAATAAAAGCAGTACGAAGAGCTATTTGATTTGATAAAACAGACGAGACATATATCGCTACAAATACTTTATCTGGTGCAACAAGTTAGTCAACTGTTGTAACAGTTATATATATCTGTTTGATAATTTTCAACAGATGTGTCATCTGTTGAAATAGATATGTGTCTGTTTGTTTTGTCAGTTGGAAGACATATATATTCACCTTCCTCAGCTCGTGCTGCTCTTCTTTGGACATTGTACGTTGCTCAGTGCAACACACAGACAGAGAAGTTGCAATTTTGCTTTTTTGGATGCTTGATAATGCGCTGGAAATCACCCTTCATCTTCTCTTAGCCCTAATCTCTAATGGAGCAGATAGAAATAAAATCCTCTTTGATGGAATAAGACCCCTCTTAGATGTCAATTCCTTTACAGAAGCGGTTAATGTATTAATAGCATTAATCACTACATCATGTTTCGCCGTGCAGTCTTGATATTTGCATGTAGAACATTCACTGGGAGAGGCAAAATGTACATAACTAGTATGATCATACTCATAATGGTTTGCTTTAAATACAATAAGAGGAGCATCATTAGCACCAACAGCAGCACCACTACCACCACCACCAGCTCCATCACCACTAAGACCATCCACAATAACAAGCCCACCCTCCAAAATTGTTTTTCTTGAAATGGTTGTTGCTCCAAACAATTCCATTTTTATTTTGTCGATGACCTTAGGGTCCGATAAAGTTTGCACAGACCGTAAAGTAAGAAAAAATGGCATCTTCAACTCTAGATTGGTCAGAACTAGCGATGGATGTACAATCTAACATAAATCATTACATATATTAGAATGATGATTAGATCATTCAAAAAAATCATTAATTAAAAGAAAAAATTAATTATAATAATACTTACTGCATTCTTCAGGGGGTTGAAGAGATCAAGAAATTTTGTATTTTTATCAGTTTTGGCCGACAACCATCTCAAGATTCTTGGACAAGAAACTCCTTCCTGGTAGTTCACTTGTTGTCTTAAATAAGGAATGGCTTCACACGCCCAAGCCTATAAAATAACACCAATAAATCAAAACCATTATTAAGTAAAAAAATGAATGATATCATAATAGAAGAAAGAAATATTTACCATGAAAGCCCATGGGAAGCCATATAAGTTAACTGTCTTTGGCTCTAACGTAGTCAACAAATATTTGATAGTCATTTTGAAGCTTTCATACCCCCAAGGATAGCTGCTAAACGCCTTAAGATCCTCGAAGAGCTTTATTAAACCAAGGCTTATATTTTTGTTAACGTCTCTCGCCCTAAGAATATTATGTACAAATCAAACCAAGCACAATAACTGTTTGTGCTTCTTTGAAAGTCCTTTACCTTTCAACGCTTCTATCAATTTTTTGTTTTTGAAGCTTGGACCAACAATGGATACCAGGTCATCACGATCACACGACTTGCCTTTTCCTTTTTGGGGTTGCGGGGTGCTTTTTTGGGGGTTAGAATAGGTATAACTTGAGAAAGAGGATAACATTTTGGTCCAGTAACTATCGCAAACTCTTTCCAACCAAAACAAATAGGCATGCCACATTAATTATCCACACCTTATCCATCTTATCTTTGTTTTCATACATAAACCTACGCTTGAGGAATTCATTTACCATTTTCATTTGAAAACGAGCATTGTTGTCCTCCGACAAATCAAGATATTTCCCAAAGTAACTGTCTCTAAAATAAGCATCCAATTTTTAATATCGAAGTACTTTTCTGAAGGCGTCGAAACATTTTCCCTTGGATGACTTAACCACGAAATTACCCGTTAAATCTGCGGCACCATCGCACTGCATTCTCATTGGATAACGATCAATGCTGAAGGCTTTGACCAACTCTTCGATAGAAGGGCTGTTAGCATTCGCATCATCTCTTTTTAAACATTCCTCCTCCCCATGTTCATCATATTTTACTCCCGATTGAGATAACATTTGTAAAGCAATCTCATAGATTGGTGGATGTAGCCTAGCTGCTTCACTTGTTCCTTTACTTGAACTTGATTCGGTTTCTGTTCTTTTGGGAACCATATTATCTAAAATTAATAGGAACATAAAAAATATATTATAGTTGATTAATGCATCATTAAAATAGAATAACAGTAAATCAAACAAGCAAAATAGTAAAATAACAGTTTCAACAGATCATCGATCTATTGCACCATGTAGTATATCTGTTGCATCATATAACCAACTTGTTGCAGCGGATGAGTAATCTGTTGTAATAATACAAAACATATCACTCATATTTTAAGACAGATGAACAGTTTGTGCAATAGATCACACATTATTGTGACATATGAGTGATCCATTAGGACAGTTAATTAACCTGTTGCAACAGAAGAGTAATCTATTACGACAATACAAAATAAATCACTCATCTGTTGAGAAAAATGAATGGTCTGTGTTGCAAATCACACATATGTTACAATATCATCTATTGCAATATGTGAGTGATCTGTTGGAACAGTTAAATAACCTGTAGCAATGACTGAGTAATCTATTGGGACAATACGAAATATATCACTCATCTATTGAGAAAGATGAATGGTCTGTGCAACAGATCACACATCTGTTATGATATTATCTGTGATCTGTTGGAACAGTTAAATAATCTGTAGCAATGACTGAGTAATCTATTGCGATAATACAAAATATATCACTCGTCTGTTGAGAAAGATGAATGGTTTGTACAATATATCACATATCTATTGCAACATATGAGTGATCTATCAGAGTAGTTAACTAACCTACAGCAATGACTGAGTAATCTGTTGCGACAATACAAAACATATCACTCATCTATTGAGAAAGATGAATGGTCTGTGCAATAGGTCACACATTTGTTGCAACACATGAGTAATCTGTTGGAATAGTTATCAACGGTCAATATTATTTAGATTTCTTCCAACATAGGGTCGTCTATCACAGTAGATGAATGGTCGGATAGAAAAATCAAGTCTTGGACATTTCCTGTTGGAAGAGCTGATAGGATTTTATCCAACAGAAGGTTCATCTGTTGCATCAAAAAATTAATCTGATGGTTCTTCCGTTGCATCAGATGGTTAATTAGTTACATCAGATTTTTTATTTAATGCTTAATCTGTTGCAATATATGGTTAATCTGTTGCATCAGATAGTTAATTTGTTGCATCAGATGATTAATCTGTTGCATTAGAATTATAATCTGAAGGTTCCTCTGGTGCATCAAATGGTTGATCTGTTGCATCAGATGGTTAATATGTTGCACCAGATGGTTAATCTGTTGGAGGAAACAAAAAATAGTAACACGATTTTATTCAACAAAAAAACAACAATTTCACCATTTTTACCAAGAACAAGACAGAATAAATCAACCCAAATTGTTGTTTTGTTTTTATAAACACAAACAATAAAAATCAAACTTCAAAAAAATGCAACAAACAACAAAAAATCATAATTCACTTCGAAAAGAAAAGAGAAGAAATACTAGAAATTAGGGTTTTATTCAGACCATATTTCAAATTGATACAACAAATATTGAAATTGTTAACCAATACTAAAAGAGAAGTTGGCTCAAGTTCCTCGTTTTCTTCAAAACTAAAAAGGCCATAAATTTTTACCTATGAAAGAAAAAAAGGAACGATGAAGAATTCGAAGCTGTTGTGGCCGGAGAGCAAGGCTGTCACGTCGATTAAAGGTTGAAGTCGAAAATAAAATCGAAGCCCAACTATTTGTAGTCGGATGTTGAAGTCGCCGAGGATTGAAATGAGAAATTTGCAGAACAGTTGGTTGAGAGAGAGTTGAGAGAAGCTGTCGAGAGAGAGATAAGGGACAGGTTGATTTGAATTAAAGAGGGGAACTCGAAGCCCGACTATTTATCGCCGGAGGTAGAAGTCGCCGGGGGTTGAAGGGAGAAATTTTGTAGAACTGTCGGTTGGGAGAGAGTTGAGAGAAGTTGTCAAAGAAAAGGAGAGAGTGGTTGATTTGGATTGAAGAGGGGTGTGGGTTGGGTTGATTTGTATTTTTGAAAAGATTAGAAAGTTTTAAAAATATTAATCAAGTCCACAATTAACTTGATCAAGTTTTCTAATTATGTTTGACCTTTTAAGTTGGCCAATATCACCAATCCTTCATTCAAGATTTAAAAGATACCTTTCCTTCAATTTTCTCAAGTGACATAGTAAAATTAACAATTATTTAATCTAATAAGTTACTTTATAAAATTAGCACAGGTTCTTTGGCAAGTGTAATAATTTGTTACTTATTTTATTAAATAAATTAAAATATTTTCTTAACTTTAATAAATAAGTTAATAATTTATCTAAAAAAATTAATATTTGTTCTGAATATTCATGTCAAATTTAAATATTTAATAAATTTAATTTTTCTATATGTAGAAGAGCGGTGAACGCAAGTGGAGGTCGTCTTGCTTTCGACTCTTCTTTATAACTTTTTATTTCCTCAATTTTAATTTATCTGTCTTATTTTTTAATTTGATATATATACAAAAATTACACAAAATTATTTTGAATAATTAACGCCTTAAAATATTTAACTACTTATAAAATTTTAATTCATTCTCTAAATACTATCACAATTACATAAGACTAGGGAAGTAAGATATATTATTTGAAAATTAATTATTAGTAAGTACTATAAATCACAATAATTAACAACTGAAAATATATTAAAACTATATATTAAACATTCAATTGACTCTCTTAATTCCATCAATATTATATAAATTGGGACAACGAAAGTATCATATATTATCTGAAAGTTATATAGAAATATTATAAATCACAATAATTAATAATTTAAAATATTTAATCATAGAAAAATCATAAAATTATATAAAAAATTTGATTGAGTTTAAATTTTACTAGTATCAAATAATTGAAATTGAAATGACGAGTGTCACATGTATTATCTAAAATCTATATAAAAAAAATGTTATAGATTATTATAATCAGTAATTTAAAAATTTTTAAAAATTATAAAAAAAATTATTTGACACTAAAAAGTTTATCTGTATTAAAAAAAAATATTAGACCTGTGCAAATACGTGTCCCTAGAAAACATTAGCCAGAAGCACGAATCAAAAAAAAAAAAATACTAGACCTGTGCAAATACGTGTCCACAGAAAACATTAGCCAGAAGCACGTGTACCTGCATGTATTTTCTTTATTGTTTTAAAGAGAAAATAATCAATAAACTTAATGGTGTACTACAACAATACATACGTAGTCAACCAATGAAAACAAGTAGTTTCGTCATAAAATTACCTAAATACCCCTGTCATGAAGCATGCATATTGACGGAGAGGTAGTTGCTTAGCTCTCAACTCCCTCTTATATAATATTAGATATTGGAGTCTATAAATGTGCTACTTTTTAGATATTCCTTTCTTTCAAAATAATTGGTCCTTTTTGATTTGTCACTTTTCATAAAAAAAAATTATTTATTAGGGTTTTATTTTATCAAATTAGACTTATGAGTTATGATTTTAAAATATAAATTTGAGTAAATATATTTTGTTTAGTCATTTAATGTTGAGGGTAGTATTGGAAGAACATAACAAAATACTCTTGATTTCATTAAAAAGGACAGATAAATTGAAACAAATATTTTTAGAAAGAGGATCAACTAAAACGAAATGGAGAGAGTATTATGTGTTATTTTTTTATTTAAATTTATATGACATTGGTTAATATTTGTAAAAGTTAATTAGATTTGTTATATATAGTTTTAGATATTTTAAGTTGTTAATTATATTATGATTTATACGACTTTCAACGTAATTTTCAAGTAATATCCCTTGATCCTAATTAATATGACATCGATAACTATTGTAATCTCTAATACTTTTTCGACGTTGTAATTTACTATTTTAAACTATTTGCTATTGTAATTTATAATATTATTCTTGTTTAAACTTTCGTGGTTTTAATAGTGAATTTAGACTTTCAAAATAATTTAAGTTTTTAATTATTGTAATTTAAATTTATACGACTTTCAATGCAATTTTTAAGTAATATCTCTTTATCCTAATTAATATGACATCGCTAAATATCATAATCTATAGTACTTTTTCGCTGTTGTAATTTACTATTTTAAATTGTTTGCTATTGCAATTTATAATATTCTTCTTGTTTAAACTTTTAGGGGTCATTTGATAGAGTATATAAGATGAATGCAAAATATAGTGTATTTAGTAATGCTTGCATTAGTAATGTTTGTATTACTTATGCTTGTATTATTTATGCATGTATTATTTCTTATACATTATTTGGTTTGATGTATAAGAAATAATATATCTTACATAATTTTTATAAAAGAAATGTTTGTTTACAAAAATACCCTTCTTTGATTTTGTACACTTTTTTGCAACAAAATTTTTTTGCCATCTCAAATATAATTAGTATTGTTGAACTAGTATATATAGGTTTCGGATTAATTGCAAGACCTTCGTCTTTGTGCATGAAATAATATGTCAATGGATTAACATAGTCGAAACAAAAATAAAATATAAGACATAAAATTAAGAAATAGTCTTAATTTTTTTTTTAATCTTTTTAAAGACCCTCGAAACAAAACAAAACAAAAATATGTTACAATTATTTAAATCAATTATTCATTGTTGTATATTAAAATGGTGGAAAAAAATTGTGAAATGTGAAAAGATTCACTATTGCAAATTAAAATGACGGAAAAATAAATGGTGAAATATTTTGAGAGGGAAATTGAGGGGTATTAATGTCATTTAATAAGTTAATGCATGTATTAAAGACTTTGCATTACTAATACATAGAAAATGGATGGTATTAGTAATACACACCTTAATACACAATAGAGTGTTTAACTAATGCTTGCATTAGTTATACATAGACTAAAAATTATACCAAACAAGGTATTCATAATACACATTAATTAATATATGATTAGCCAATACACTCTACCAAACGACCCCTTATGGTATTTATGTGAATTTAGACTTTTAAAGTAATTTAAGTTTTTAATTATTGTAATTTATAATATTTTTAACTATTTCAATTTAAACGACACTGATATAATTTCGAGAGTAAACCAAATATCACGAAAATGTCTTGATAACTCATAATAACTAATTAAAAGTGATATAACAAAATTGCAATAAAAAATATTTGTGAAAAAAATTTAAATGGCTTCACATAAAATGTCAAATTAATTTAAAATATCAAGAATTAATTTATCATTTTATGTTTATTTCATCTTTTATAAAATAAGTATTATCAATTTTTAAATACTTAGATGACTCATAATAGTTAATTATAGGAGATATAGTAAAATTACAATTGAAACAAATGAAACAATCATATCATAAATATCTATTTTACTTTATAAATATTGATTTTATTTTTTATTAAATATTATTATTTTTTAATAAAAAATATTATATAATAATTATTTAAAGACGATATAATAAAATCATGAAACAAGCAAACAGCTGAAAGCAGACATATCGAACATCAGCTGCCTATTTCCAGCTGACGCTTAAATATAGTAGTAAAACTAGTGTAGTAATGCCGATGTTGTGCACGGCCAACGATAAATGATAACTTCTAAAATTGCTTTAATTATTTTAATTTGTTGTACATATATACTTATAAAATAAAAAATTTAAATAAAGAATAATATTTTACTTGAGCTATAGTTAAATAAGGATAGAAAAAGTATAGCAAATTATATTAAGTAATATAACTCCCTTCCCAATTTATGTATTATATGGTTATTTGTATTACAAATTATAGCTTCATTATTTATATAATTGTATATTCTCCTTTCCAATTTATGTGACACGTTATTTTTAATTCATACTAAAAAGAATATCATATTTGTATACATGAAAATAGTTTAACTTTTAAAATTCTCTGGTTATTCTTAATAAAATGATTTACAACTATAAAAATAGTCATATAACAATTTTAATCTTTGGACAAGAAAAATACTTGTTATGGATAAAAAAAATTGCAAAAATAATAATTATATTTATTATTACTTAATTATTAATAATAAAATATAATAAAAACTGAACAATAAATTAAAATTCTATAACATTTTATAATTAACATTTAGTGAAAATGTAATGTGATGAATTAACTTTTTTCAACAAAAAAAAAAAAATGAGCAAACTCTTTGGGTAATGCAAAGGAAAAATTACATAAATCTCGTAGTTAAGATATCATATTACCTAATATCTCTTAATATTTTAAAAATTACATAAAATCCCTATTTGCATATTTACTGGTGATACATATGCTATAACTTGCACATCCTATTTTCTCTCCACTTTTCACTCTCATTTCTCTCATTCTTTTACGCATCATCCCTTTTTTTTCCCACAAATTACTCCCCTAAAATCTCTCCCATTTTAGTGGATTCTGAGTCAACTTCATCCTTCAATATTTCAATTGATTTGAACCATAATCATTCATCCTTTAATTTCAAAATTGGCAACTTCTTCAAAGAGGTTAGCTTTTGGTTTATGCTTTAAAATCCTTTTGTGTTAATTTATTTATCTTCAATGGATAATGAAGATTCACCATCATCCAGCTTGGAGATTTCACAAATTGAAACTCAAAAAGTTGTTCATTATAGTAATCAAGTCCTGGGTTTTACTCTGGGCAAATTTGATTACACCAAATTAGGTTTTAGTAAAAATCGATCAAAGCAGCGGAACGACCCTGAATAATTGAACATTTTAAGAGAAGCTTTAGCTTCTAAAAATTAAGTTTCTAACATGCAAATGGAAGATCAGGATGAAATTGAACAAATACCCATCGGATCAGGTATTATTTTCGCAACTAATTCATAAATGGTGATTCATATAACGGATTCTTTTAACTGGTGATTCACATGGGTGATTCATATAATTACAGATTAACTGTTTACTTGGTGATTCATATTTTTTTTTTGGTGATTCATATGGGTGATTCATATGGGCGAAACAATAAAATGATATTTTAATTGGTGATACATATATTGTGCTGGTGATTCATAGATAGTGATTCATTTGACTGATTCTTTTAACTGGTGATTCATATAATTACTTGGCGCAATCAAGTAATTGTTGAATGATGAGCTATGCCTCAGAGAAATATATATAGCAATTAACCTTTGAGATAATGCATCAATCCCTCTCCCCCTCGAACTTGTCTTCCCAACTTACTTTAGCACTTAAACTAACCTTCCATTTATTTACCCCCTTAACATCTTTGGAGTGAATTAATTTCACCCTTTAATATATTATACCACTCTCGTGAGGGAGAGTACATCACACTCGCTGAAACGTTAGCGCCAGTCGGAGCCATGTAAATAAAGTATTTTTTAAATATTTTTTTTTATATATATAAGTAAAATATATATATAAATATATAGAAATATTATATATATAAATAAATATTATATATATATATATATATATATTTTTAAATATATATAAAATATTTTAAATTTTAAATATAACTTCACCCCCCCCATT
>NC_061118.1:157972766-157991300 GCF_002878395.1 Capsicum annuum
CCCCCCCTCTCTCCCGTCCACCACCACACCTGCACACACCTCATCCACCCCAGTCCAGCCCCACACTATCACACCTTTACACACCCTCATCCACTTTCGTCCACCTCCTACAACCACACCTGCACACACACGTCATATTTTTCGACGAATTTTCACCGGAAAACTCCATTACCATCATAAAAAATACCATAAAATAGTGATAAAAAACTCAACCACCTGGTAAATTCGATCAAATCAACACCAAATTCTCTAAAATCAACAAGCAATCATTCAAATCATGTCAATTTTTTAATTTTCAAATTCAATTTCATTTCTTTATTTATTGGGGATGAAGGAGGAGAAATTGGAGGTAGGGGTGTGATTGGTAATTGGAGAAGTAATTGGGATTAGATTTTGGAGGAGGGGCTAGTGGTGGTGGCTGGCGGGTTTGGGAGGAGATTAGGATGGGGTGGGATGAGGTTGGGGGGGGGGGGGGAGAAGAAGAAGGAGAGTATTTTTTTTTTGATATATATATATATATAGGTGTTTAGTAGGCGTTTTAAAATAAAAAACTAAAAATTCACGCGTTTTTCTTTTTCTTTTTCTTTAAATGTCACGTCAGCATTAGGATTGGAATTAATTCACTTTAAAGATGCTAAGGGGGTAAATAATTATTCGTAAAGTTTAAGTGCTAAACTAAGTTGTCGGGACAAGTTCAGGGGGTTTTATGTATTATCTCTTAACCTTTTTATTAATTTTTATTATTTAATCTCAAGCTGATTTTTACAACATAACCCAAAAAAATTAATGTTTGCAGTATGAATATAGCTTTTCTGATAGCAGATGTATCACTATGATACATCTGAGTCTCATATGATTCACTGTGATGCATATGCTGTCTAACTTGAATTTCACTTTAAAATTTATTAAGGAAGCATGACTTAGTGTTATCATTTGAACAACTGATTATTATAATTTGTTGATGATTGAAGGAAATGAATGTTGATGATTTGTACTAGCGAATCCCGACTAGTCTGGTTGAAGTATAGGTTTCATCAGATAACATTGTGATCTTTATTCCTTTGGCCGTGACGATTGTTTTGGTTATTCTTGCGCAAGATTTGATCTTCATATCCAATGCTTAAAACTTTTGAACTACATTCTGCTGCGTTTTTTACGAGCAAGATTTAATTTCTATGTTGCGTCCAGTTATAAACGATGTGCAACTCGATATATTTGTTGTAGATTTAGCTTGTCTCTACGTTTCATGCGAAGTTGTGATTACTATATCTTTCTTTATAGTAATTAATATTTAAAGTCTTGTGTATGCCTTATATGAATCACCTGTTCTTACACATCTTAGTTTTATATTAGAGCATATCGATGTGGTATTCTACTATCTTAGGAAAAAAGCAAAACTGGATACAACCAGTGAATATAGATATACCATTATGACAAAATCAAACGGCACGTTGTAATTTATTATTTTGAATATATTATTTTAAGTAAGAGCTCACGACAACACATAAAATACCTACTTTTCTATTTTTCAGGGATTGTGTCTTGTTTATTGCAACATATGCTGAATTTTTAAGTAATCGACATCAAATACCATCTTCAGAATTTGATCCGAAAAAGCACCATACAAGATACGCATTCTTGTTATGGGAATATGGAGTGAACAAGGTATTCACTGGATATGTTAGTGACAATCAGGATCCGCCTAGGCCTAAACGCACCTTCATTCGATCTGAGGATACAAAGATGATTGATGTTGAATCGTAGTTGTCAAGTATTTATTGTGTGACAAAAGGATATTGGTTTCTTATGTTTGTGGAATTCTAGTTTTTCAATTTTTTTTATGTTTGGTAATTTGTGGATATATCATGACAACGTATTTTTTGTATAAAATGTCATGACATTTTATCTTAGAAGCAAATCTGGTATTAGTATTTTTGTGGGCAGTTTAACTTACATAATCTATCACTAATTTTCAATTTTATCTATTAATATGTAGCATAATTATTTTGTTAACAATCACAAGTGATCTAATATGTATCACCAAATACCATATGAATCACCATTTATATTACTAACCAGTTTTTATATGAATCACCAAATACAACTTAATATGTTAAGTTGTATTCTGTTATCACCATTTATATTATGTAATCATACGAATCTCCACTTTCATGAATAACTAGTTAAACAGAATAATTAATTATATGAATCTCCATTTTCCAAATGGTTAAAATGAATCACCAGTTAAAAATGATTAAACCTGAATAAACTATAACCAATATGTTGAAAATGGATCACCATGTTAATTTTAAATTCTAATACGAATCAATTAATTTTACACGAATGGTTTATATGAATCACATAACAATATTAAGTTTTTTAATATGTATCACCAAAGACCATATGAATCACCATTTATATTATTAACCAGTTTTTATACGAATCACCAAACACAACTTAATATGTTAAGTTGTATTCTGTTATCGCCATTTATATTCTGTAATCATATGAATCTCTAGTTTCACGAATAACTAGTTACATAAATCACTAATTATATGAATCACCATTTTTCAAATGGTTAAAATGAATCATCAGTTAAAAATGATTAAAACTGAATAAACTGTAACCAATATGTTGAAAATGAATCACCAATTAACATGTTAATTTCAATTTATAATATGAATCAACAAATTTTACACGAATGGTTTATATGAATCACATAACAATATTAAGTTTTTTAATATGTATCGATTGAAAAAAATATGATTAAAATGTGTCACCAATTAACCTGTTGAGATTAAATAGTAATATGTATCACTTTATAATTTCATTTAGGAAATGTATCACTAATTACATGAATCACCATTTTTCAAATGGTTAAAATGAATCACCAGTTAAAAATGATTAAAACTGAATAAATTGTAACCAATATGTTGAAAATGGATCACCAATTAACATGTTAATTTTAATTTATAATATGAATCAACTAATTTTACACGAATGGTTTATATGAATCACATAACGATATTAAGTTTTTTAATATGTATCTATTGAAAATAATATGATTAAAATGTATCACCAATTAACCTGTTGAGATTAAATAGTAGTATGTATCACTTTATAATTTCTTTTAGGAAATGTATCAATAGCATTCCTCATGAACTCTAACATATATGCATAAGATAATAATACTAATGAATTATAAACAATGATCTTAAAAACACATATCTCTTTCAATTGTAAACAGAATATATCAAGCAAGGAACTTTTGAGTAATTAACTCAAATTATTGAATTCAAAACTTTGAACTAAGTAAACTTGTCTAATTAAACTTTAAAGAGAAAATGTCACATCTTTGTTGGAAAATAGTTGCAAATACGTCTGTTGTGACCTTTATACCCACACTTTCCACAATGATTTGATGTTGATGAAAACTTTTCACTACTTTTTTTTCTACCTTTCGTGGGTCTTCCTGGTGGGCATTTATATTTTGGAGGCAAAACCACATCTTCTAACACCTCTGGTGGTACATGTCAGCCTCGTTTATCGGGCATTGGACAAAGCGGCATTTCATAAGTCTTCACCAGTGCCTCCTTCTTGTAGTAATCTGAGGAGTATGACTTCATTTCCTTTAGATGTTTGTTTTTCAAAACAACAATAGCGTGCGCGCATGGTATCTCATCAAGCTAAAATCTGCCACAGTTGTAAGTTCTATTATACAACCGAACAATATATTTTCTTCCTTCTTCCTACATACTGTATATGTAGTTAGTTGATTCCCTAATCTGAAAATATTATTCCAAAATTTTTTATGTAAGTCAACATAATATATGAACCATAAAAGACCCAGATTAATTAAACATAAAGAATAAAAATTCAACAGGAGGCATATTTCAACAGATGTATCAAAATGATACATATGACTCCCAGATGTATCACTCTGATACATCTACTATCAAAATGTTAAAAAAAATCTGCAAATCAACTTAGTTAAAGTATAATGATTATTATTTTAACTTACCATCATACGCGATGACTTTGCCTCGTTCAATTATAGAATTTGTTGAAATCGACCTATGAATGTATCAGTACCAAGCTTACAGGAGGACTTGAATACCCAACTACATTCCGGCAATTTGCACAACAATACATAACTGAAATATACGTCAAAAAAATATATCTCCATTATGAAGTTATGTTAATTTGTTTATATATGAATCACCATATACCATATGAATCACTACTTTAATTAAAAAATGAACCAATTAACCAATGAATAAACAGTTAATATGTATCACAAATCTGAACTTAATCAGTTATTCCTTTTTATTATATAACTCACCAGTTATATGAATCACCAGACATATGAAAAAAAATGTAATTGTATGTTTATTGTTGTAGGTATCGTTTGCTTCTGATGCATGTGCATATTTCATCGAATGTAATTTTGTTTTATGACATATCAAAACAGAGAATGGAGCATCAGTGTTAGCTGATTCGAATTGAGAGGGACGGGCAATAAAAGACCTCCTTCATACAAAATCACACACCTATCGTCACACTAGGTGGTTTATGTCCACCTCTCCCTTAGCACCAGATTGTGCAAGTCCAATCATCACAGCTTTGCCTCCATCGCGAACGCTTTGTACACACTGCAAGAATGTTTGTGGTTTCCCCAAAGCTTCAATAGTTACGTCAACACAGTTAACACAGTCACGAGTCTCATTAAAAAAATTCAGAAATTTTATATGGGAGATCAATTTTTTTGTTCCAAAATTGAAAAACTTTGAGCTTCTAATATGGTTTGCTTCAATTTTGAATTCTTGTCAAATGGAATTGTGTTTTTAACGCTTGTAACAGTTTTGGCGAGATTTGTGTTGTTAAAATCAGAGAAAATCAATTGCTTCCTTAAATAACTACCAGATCTGTTTCATATGTATCACTATTTAAAATGTATCACCGCTTAGCAAATGTATTACCATTTCAAAATTCCGGGATAAGATGTAATTAGCAAAAAATCGAGATTTTATGTAATATTACTTAAAGTAACAGGGATTTACGTAAGTTACTCTAATGCAAAAGCATGGGGCAAGGCCCAAATTCAAATACAAAAGAACGGGGCAAGGCCCAAATTTAGCATCTACACTAAACACTTATTTAAAGTGCTTTGCTAAATTAAAAGTATAAACAACATAAATCCCCTAGATTAATAAAGTAATTACACAAAATCCCCTCATAAATTCTCTCTCCCAAATTTTGACAAAGATACTCATACATTCGGCCAAATATTATACATTGGTGGAATGTATAATGAAACGGTTATTCCTAAATTTAAGGTAATAAAAATAAGTAATTATATCACTGCTCCTTAATTAACGGTAATAATTAGCTAACATTAACTCATTTATGGATAAAACTAGTAACTGAAATTTGAATTTCAAAAAAAAATAATATACAAGTCAAATATTATTTTCTCTAATATTTGATTGAAGATCTGGAAAGGAAAAAAGCTCTATTGCTACAATTTATTTCTTCTAAAAAAATCTCAAAAAGCAACAAAAATTTTCTACATACGTTCTTCAAAATTTCAAAAAGCAACATGAATATCCCAATCTTGTTGCGACATTCAGAAATTTGGGAGTCAGAAACTAATTATGAGTCATACAAAAGTGACGCAATAATTGATTCGAAAAGTATTACTTTCTTGAAATTGATTTCTACTATCGCCATTGAGTTGGATATAAACGAAGTACGTAAAAAAATTAAAGTAAAATATGTGGTTGAAGGAAACTCTTCTCCAATTGTAATAAGAAACGACAATGGAGTGAGGGTTTACGTTGAGTTAAAGAAACAACTTGCTGGTTTGGTTAATTTTCCACTTTGTATTTCAACTTGCCACAAAGCCAATAGTGAAATAGAGTTTGATAAAGCAACTGGTTCTGTAATGTGTATCGAGGATAGTGAATATGATTCGGTTGCGTTAATTGTTGTTGAAACGGATAATCAGTATGCTCTATATGTGCCTGAAATGGAAGTTAAAAACTTCATTACTGATTGCAAGAATACTGAAATAATGGTGAGTTAGATCTATAAGGATAAGAAAATTCTTATTTCAGTGAGGACAAGACATGCAATAGCGAATGGATTCAACACAAAAGTGAAACGATCCGACAAAAAATGTATGATATCAATTGTATGTCCTGATCTTATAATATATTTGTTTTTATTTATTATAAGAAATTTATGTTGTGTAGTTTTAAGAAATGTTGATGTGTAATGTTAATATATGAATGTATAATGTGATACTTTATGTGTTTTATAATGTATAATTAAATAGGGTGAGGCAAACAAATGTATGATTCATTTGTTTAAGAGATTGTGAATTAGTTTGTGATTTATTACTGATTTTTTAAGTAAAAAATGTGAATGTATAATTTTAATTGTACGTGGAGATATATGTATAATATAACTATTGTAGTGAAAGTTTTTTTTTTGTTCTTACTATTTTAGTTTTATATATTTCTGTTTTATATATTGATTAAGTTTTTATTTGTTGATGAAGATATGTACTGATAACATGAATATATACTTTCTGAAATTTAATTTTTTGATTAATGTGTTTTATGAATTATGTTTTTTTTTAGTTAAAAAACGTATGTATAATGTAGATTATACATTCAAAGCTATGTATAAAATAACTGGGCAGTTTATGAAAAAAGTATATTTTATTTCTATTTTCAAGATTAATAATTTTATTTAATACAATGAATAAGTTTTTATATTTTAATGAAGTTATGTACTGATTTGTCATAACGAAGATTGCAAGTGGGTCATGAAGGCGTCTTGTATGAATGAATCGGAATTGTTTCTAATTAAAACATTTGTTTCGGAGCATAGTTGCAGTCTTAGGGATCGAGTGCTGAATAATGTGGTTGCGACAAGTAATTTTGTGAATGAATTTACTGCCCTAAAATTAATCAATCACAAAAAATTACACACTCCCGCGGACATTATCGAAGATATGATGGTTGTTTACAGAGTCGACATTAACTACATGAAAGCATGACGCACAAAAGAAAAGGCGATTGTGATGCTTAGAGGTGGACCAGAAGATGGATATAGAAAAATGCCCCGTTATATCTATATACTGAACCAAGTGTATCCACAATCGCACATTCGAATGCATAAGGCAGTAGATAACGAGTTTAAATACTTATTTATTGTATTGTGTCCGATGATTAGGGGTTTTAAATTTTGTAGACCTGTTGTAGTTGTTGACGGGGCACATTTAAGCGGTCCATATGAAGGAACATTTGTATCGGCAAGCACATTAGATGGTGCAGGTACTGTGTGTTCATGTTTTTTTGTACTCTTTTTTTGTTTTTGTATTTACTATATATTATATTAGCTTCTACATTGATGTTTTATTTCTAATGAATCATAAAGATGCTAAAATTAGAACCTTTATAGTTGACTTATTTTTTTAACAATCATTGCCTTGTTTAATTTATTTGTTGGTTGTATTCTGCCATTAGCGTACGGTGTTGTTGATTCGGAGAATGACAATGCGTGGATTTGATTTTTTCAACAGTTTAGAGAGGCATTTGGTGAAAGAGACAACATGTGTGTTGTTTCAGACAGAAATGAAAGTATCATAAAAGGTGTAATCATTGTTTATCCTAATGTCCCTCATCTAGCTTGTATATGGCATTTATGGAAAAATGTTTGCACCCATTTTAGGAAAAGAAAAGATAGACTTAGTGACCTTTATTATTCCATGGCTAAATCTTATAAAAAAGAAGATTTTGAATATATTATGTCTAAGGTTGCTAAGGTTGATCAACGAGTTAAGAAATATCTGGAGGAAGCTGGGTATGAAAAATGAGCTCGGTGTCACTTTCCTGTAAATAGAGGTAGAATGATGACTTCAAATATAACCGAATGTACTAATGGTTGTTTGGTTGAGGCTAGAAAACTTCCTATTCTAGGTTTCCTAGAAGAAGCTAGAATCTTATTTGCTGCATGGAATTGTAAGAACAACGAAATTGCATCGTACACCAATACAACTCTTGGCAGAAGATTTGAAGAAATTCTAACTCATAATGGTGTTAAAGCCTTGCGGATGACGGTATGTATTAGAATAATTATGGAATAGAAACTTTGTTTTACATTGAGTGTATATTAATATTTTTTCATTAGAAACATATTATGTTTTTTGGTAACAGGTTAAGCCAGCAGGGAGTTATCTTTATTGTGTTTATGATTCATAACAGAGGTACATTGTAGATATTGAGCGTGACACGTGCAATTATGGAAGATATCAAATTGATAAAATACCTTGTCCACATGGAATTGCCGTATTAAAAAGTAAAAATGTGGATGTAAAGGATTATGGTCGTTATTGCTCTGAATTGTACAGGCCACAAACCATAGTGAAGACATATGAAACTCCCGATAGTTCCAATGCCAGACAAGAAGGATTGGAATGTTCCAAATTTTGTTGATGATGAAAAAGTTTTGCCGCCCAAATATCGAAGACCTACTGGAGGCCAAAAAAAAGAAGGCATCTGAAATCAAGTGAATCACTGTTTTCAAATTCAAACCGCTGCGGAAAATGCGGACGAGCCGATCACAAGCGTAGGACCTGCGGTTTCTTTCCAAAGGAATCATGATGAAGATAATATGTTTTCCTACTTGCTGATGGTTTGTTTGGTTTTAGTAGTATAATCATTTTAATTACATTTTTTTGGAATGCTGGAACAATTAATAATAAGATTTTTTATTACTATTTTAGTTTCACTTGTTCAATTAATATTTAATAGTTGCAGAATATTTTGTGTAATTTTTCGTTTATCATATTTCATAAACATATCATTGTAATTTACAATTGATTGATATATGTATTATGTAACCTGGGAAATATAACAGTCACTTAAAAAATTGTTGAAACATAATCTATATGAACTGTTATACGCTAGTAGTTACTATGTAAGAAATGTATGATTTAGTGTTATACTTTGTGTTGGTGTATATTTTACAGGAAAAAATGTCTTTTTAATGACACTAAGTGATTAAACGTTATACGTTTATTGAAATTTTTTTGTTAAGTTACGAATGTATAATTTAGATTATACATTTGTATCATTGTATGAAATTGTTTAATACTTTAAATAAGTGATTCTGGTAAACTGTGTTTGTAAATTTTATTTAAGAAAATATAAAGTGTGAAAACATGTATTATGTTATGTGTTACATATATTTAACGTACTAATTATTAGTGCAATGTAGTTTTAACTTATGAGAAAATTTATGTTATAGTAAAAATATTATGTGTCCAAAAGCAATGTGAGTGTGTTTTTATTTTTGTTTATACACATCGTTAAAAAAAAATAAAAGGCAAACTTAATATCGACCAAGAAAAAGTTTGTATCATTACAGTATTGTGTTAGAAACTGCAAATCAATTGCTTAAAAAAGAAGAAGACATCCATAAAATGTTCATTAACATTAAGAAAGTAATCCTAGAAATGTGTAACATTAACAACCAAAATAAGAAATAGTTCTTTCAATGCCAACAATTAGAAAACATTGCTACTCTAAAGTAACAATTGCTCTTGTTTCAATTTCTTCGATTACACTTTTCTTTGGTCGAGGCGGATCTCCATTATCACTCGTGTACCCTTCATTTGCCTTTTCCACTCCGTAATGCCACAGTAAGGAAGCATAGCATGCACATTGACTTGCAGCATCAAACCCACATGAATGAACTTGTAGTCCTTCGCTTAATATTTCTGCATAGACACACACAAATACGCCACAATCCCTGATTTCAAAAATAAAAATGAAATAATAATCAGTAAATCAATTAAAACATTATTATACATGAAAAATAAAATGTAATTTACTTACAAACTATCAGACGCTTGTTGTGGGATATTTTGCACATAGTCAACATCAAATGAAATTTCATTTACAAGACCAGTTTGCTGAGTAATCTTCCCTTTGTATGCTTCAAGTGATGGTCAGTCAGTTCGCTTGGTCTTATCATAAAAGCCATTGTCACACCCCTTTTTCACCCTAAGGAATGGAGGTACGAGTCGAAGAGTTTTTCCAATTAAAGTGACAGTATTGAATAGGAATTATTTTAATTACAGAGTCGCCACTTGGAATTGAGTTAGGGTGTTCCAAGTCACCTTTTTGAATCTCTAGTCAAAAGGAAATGACTCTTTATTATGGTCTGCAAAAATAGAAGACCGGGTAAGGAATTCTGTTGATCGAGGGAAAGGTGTGAGACATCCCTCGAGTCCCGTGGTTCTAGCACGATCGCTTTTACTGACTTATCTTGACTAAAATTATTTTTATAATTATGTCTGTAGGCCTAGATTCACTCATTTTTAATATCTAAAATTTGTTTATAACTCTTGTATTAAACTAGTGAAAGTCAATTTTTTTTTCTTTTTAAATCTTTGCCAAGGTGCATAGCTACATCCTTGATTTAATTTTAAATATCTCAGAAAAATGCGTGCGTCGCATTCTTAATTGGGACGAATATTTTAACGTGCCTAAAATTCACCTAACGTTAAAGGCATTTGTTTTGTCTCTTGTAAACTCGAAACAATTTTTCTTATTAATTTTTTTTTTTAATTTACAATGAGTTTGGGGCTAATACTCAACTTATCTTGCACCCTTACAAATGTTAGTGAAATGCTTAAGGTTTTGTATTTTCTTGGCTCAAATTTCATTGAACTAACATTAGATTATTTAAGCCTTAAATTTTGATCTTGGCCCTCAAATATTTTATAAAATACACCTTCCTCGTCATATTTCAAACCAGGAAAATCATTTATCTTCTCTTTCTCATAAGATAACATTTTGAGTAAAATAAAAATACAAACAGATTACAAATTGCACATATAACATTAGTGACCATAAGTTAAAGAATCAGAACGAATACCAAAGCTATTCTAGAATTTTTACAAACTTAACATGTAAACATATGTCAACTTATCGTGATAAAAGAAAACTTATTTAAATAACTTACATCATCAAATTCCTTTTCAAACTTTTATAAGCATAACTTTTATTTTGAGCACCACTACACAGTACACATGTAGTAAAAATAAATTGATCGACCAAGAGAATTTTTATTAAAAAAAATTCTTAATTATTCTACTGCTCAAAGTTATTTAACGCATTTTAATGACAATAGTTCTAATATATATTTTTTTTTATTTGACCAAATTTGTAGACTCTAATTAAAGGATTAACAAAATTTGATATGGAATTTGACTAATGTCAACTAATCACATAATTATTAAATTCTCTTTATAGAAAATAAAAGAATTCCACGAAATCAATTTATCATTGAATAATTAATGAACATAACTAGTATCGTAGAATTATAATGAAAGAACAATTCAACTATGCCATTTTCAACTACGTCATTCACTTTAAACTATTGAATAGCAAAGAATTTTAAGTCCATATAAAATAATTTTTCAACAAAATCTATGATCCACATCAAAATATTAAACAAGAAAAATAATAATTGAAACGAACCTTCAAATCTTTTTTGATTAACGATGAAGAGTGATGAACAATCCGCAAATTTCCAAAGCTGATGAATGAAACGAATTTAGAAGCAAGAACGTCGTCATCGGAAACTTCAATCGGAAACTCTAAACTTCAAATCTTTCTTTATTTATTTTTCTCTCTTTTTCTGATCTTTTCTACTCTGATTTTTTCCTCATTTTGGTTTTTTTTTTTCAGTATCTGAATGAATGTAGTCACGTACATTCTCTCTGTTTCAGTTTCTGATTTTTTTTTTTGGCAATAACAGTGGTTTCTGATGTAGAAAGTACGTAGAATTCCCTGCTTGAACAGTGTAAATATCCTTAAATAGAGGGATTTAAAAAAAGGGAACAATTATCTTTTAAAGGGGGAATAGTTTTAACAACAGATAAGGGAGGGTTATTTAAAATTCAATTTTTTTTATTATTAATAATAGTAATAATAATAAATAAAGATAATAATAATAATAATAAATAAATAAATAAAAATAAATAAATAAAATAATAATAATAATAATAATAAATATATAATAATTAATTAATTTTATATTTAACAAAATATAATAACAATTTATAAATAGACAAATATAAATATAATAAAATAGTATTAAAACTACTAATTTATTTATTAAAAATTATAAAAGGAAAGTATTTTTTAATTTTTGTATTATTTTTAAAAATTAGAATAAAAAATAAAATATCTCAAAGTTAACTTTATTTAATTATTTACTTTTTAACTAAAAATTTATTAAAATAAAAATAAGAATTTAAATAATATTAGACCAAATATAATTATTTAATATCAAAAAATATATATATTAAACTTGGGGAGGATCAAAATCACGTGTCTACAGTCATTGTCTGACAAGTAAGTAGGGAGCATAACTGCAAGCTTTTGTATTTCAATAGGAGGTTCTTTTTTCCTCTTACTTGACAGTGAGTCATACACACGTATCAATCTCTCCTTCAAGACAATCACAACCAATACCCAATGAAATTCTTTACCACAATTAATTGGAACATATACCTCATCAATCATATACCATGGTAATCCAGCAGGCATACAGAATCCATGAATTATATTAGCAATGGAATCTTCATTCTTAGCCACCACAATTGATTCTGCATAGTCTTGTGGCGTCGATAGCTCAACTGTCGGTTCTGCTAGATAATAGCGAGTATGTGTATTTTCAACATATGGTTTAAAGAAGCAGCTTGTAGTTGTATGTCTATAATTATCACCCAGCTAAATCTTTAATTTCTTTCTCAAGTGGTAGAAGATCACATCTAAATGCTACAAGTGAAAATAGGGTAAAATAGTAAAAGCAATTGAAAGAAATCTGTAGCTTCGAGCTTACTTATCGATTAGATGTATGATATATAGATAAGTTGTAGTTTCATGTTATTATACATGATATGTTGGTAAATGTTGAACAGTTGATAATGAAAAATACTGCATGTATGATATGTTATTATACATTGGCTAGCATGTATGATTTGTTATTATACATTGGTTTACATGTATGATATGTTATGGTGTTGTAGAATATTAAGTTTCAGCACAATAACTTATGATATGGATAATATTTAGAATAAGTACCTCATCGTTCCAGCATGTCTTGCGTTCGGACATAAAGTAAAACCAATTCTTGGACTGTGGGTATGCAACGATAAATTTCAATTGACTGTAACCTAACCCAGAAGAATTTACTCGATAGTGGTTGTCCGTCTCTTTCCTGAAAAAATTATTGATTACACATGACAATAACCGTTTAGTTTAAGATGGCATAGTATTGTTAGGCATAAAAATAATACCAAATTTCTTACTTGGCAGAATGAGTTTTCAGTAATCCTACGGCAATTCACTGGGAGTAATCAATCATCAATTCGTTCGTCAAATCTTGGTTGATGGTGCACCCATCAAAAGTATACTTCAGCTTTTCCTCTTTAGAGCCAGAACCATACTTTGAAATGTATGGTAACCTTAAAATCTTGGACTTCTTTCTTTCTCTTTTGGCAGGTGCATTCGCTTTTGAGGCTTGAAGCTCCCGAACCTAAGCATCAGGAAAGTCAGGTGGAATCTAACTGTCTGAAAGGTCCCAGTTTCTTTCGGTCATTTTACTTGAAGCACCAACATCCATTGACTTTGTAGTCGAAGGTGTTGAAAAATCAAATAAAATTATATCTACAGCTGTTTGTATTGAATTAGTTATTGTCCCAACAACTTCATCCTACGTGAACACATAAGGATTTGTAATGTATACATACAATATCTGAATGTGTAACTATATTAATGCTTACGACATTTATGTTAGAAATCATGACAGCATCAATATCAGTAAAATTTGTTATGCAGTAGAGAAAAAAAATCAATACATTCCATTTGTTTCAAATTCTCATTCAAAATTTGATATGCACTAGAGAAATAACATTAAGTCCCAGTACGTACTTTTACAAGGTCGAACACGTAGATCGATATTTTTGTGTAAAAAAAATAAGTGTTAGGGACAAAAAAATACCTGCCCATCTGTCACATCAATAGATTCCTGATTTTTTAATTTCACTTCATTAACACCTTCTTTAGCGGTTAGATTCACATCCTATATTTAATAACAATTATCGTGTATTAACATCTATTCAAAGTATAATATAAAAGTTTGAGCTGATGTTTTACACTTGTGATAAGAAAGTTCTATCTGTAATGGGTGCATATGAATATATAAATATATCAGTAATAACAAACGATGTCATATGTGATGCATAAACGATTTTATAGCTTTAATAACATAAGTACATTTGATGTAAATCATAAATTACAATCTTTACGTTTATGAAAATTTTTGTATGTTGTATGTATGACTCTCCTTGATACATTCATTTGAATGTTTTATGTACATTTAACTGTCCTAATATGAAGAAGTTTGAAGAAACTACATGTGTATACAAACTTATAGTAGTAATCAAACATTATTAGGGACATAAAAATACCGACAAATCTTTCACATCTGGAATGTTCTTTTTTCTCAATTCTTCATCGCTACATTCTTCTTCATATGTCATAATCTCATCCTATTATTTATGTGATAATTATCATTATCCAAGTTGCATGAAGACAAAAATTTGTATTTATTAAGACAACTGTTAAATAATGTGCAAAATATTGAAAGCGTCAAGATCGATACAACTTTATATTCAGCCGATAAGGTTAATATCCTTTTTTCAACCAATAACAGAAGCTACATTTATATAAACATATATTTTAGGAAAAAAATAAATATAATGTACATAAAGATACCTCTAAAGTTTGCAATCAGAACAGTCCTTATTTTCAAAATCATCCTCACAACCTGCGTCTTTATTGGCCGCATTCACATCCTAAATTAAATTACAAGTCGATTTAAATAACAGTTATTTATAAACTTGTTTTAGGTGATTCTATGAAGAGATTCATAATTAACATGTATTTTACTGAAGGAAAATGTAGTAAGTTTAATGTATAACTATTGATTATACATTCAAGTTAATGTATTATGAAAAATTAAACTGTCCAAATTTAGTACGTAATAAGTAATAAGGAAAAAAAATACCAGCAACTGTTGCTCTTCAAGAATGTGATGCTTATGAAATTCTACATCGCGAGACACTTCCATATCGTTGATTGATCCCTTAGCATAATTTTCATGTTATATTAAAAAGAAACAAAATTTGTTTTTGATAAAGTAATTATGTTGATTTATAGTAAACGAACAACATAAGTGACAAAATGTACCTCCATATCCTCATTATGTAGTCTCTCCTGTTTGTTGAATCCGTCTTCTTGACTTTGTTGTTATTCATTAATTTTGTCCTCCTATATAACATCAAAAATCTGAATGTATGAACATTTTATCAACGTTATGCAAAATATAATGAAATTAAATTGTTATACCTGTGATTGCTTATTTTCTTCATTCTTCAATGCTTTGACGACCTCAGCAAATATTTTTGATATTAGTGTAACCAATTCGGCCATATTTTCAGCAAACTTAGCACGTAACAAAAAAAAAATAGTAGAAACACATCATGCTATTCAGAAAAAATGTACGATAAGGAAACTAAACTTACACATTTGTTTATGTAATTCTTCATTTCATCACCATCTAAACTTAATTTAGAAGTCCCTTCATGCTGTTTGGAAGATGAAGGAACAGACTTATGCCGGTGACTCTGAGGAGACACACCAATTTCTCCATGATGATGATGTTGAATTTCAGACACACCAATTTCTCCCTTGTCTGCTGCATTCTTTTGCGTTTCACGATACAAATCAGACTCATGATGTACTGCATGACCACGTCCAAATGTATCATCATCCATCACCGCTTGATTATTTTACTCGAACATGATAGTCTTTATTTTCTTCAAGGGTTGGTCAGGTAATACAGGTGATTTAAAACCAGCCTTTATGAGGATTTCCCGCAGCAGTATAGTGCTGAAATCACCAAATTCTTCAGCAATGGTACCAACACGCTGTTGAAGTTCAGCTGTTGTCCTTTTCAACTTTCCAGAATCGGATGTCGAAGCTTAAGTTGTTGGATCACATATCTCAAAATTTTTTGAACAGGACAAATCCAACTTGCTAACTTCATCGGTTGTAGGTTGTTTATTCTTGTTAGAATGCTGAAAGAATAATTTCAAAATAAAATATTTGTACATATACAAAACGACATGAATAAACAAAATAAGTACAAAGTTAAACAATTACCTTAGTGAACATGCCAGACATAAAAGTTTCGTACTTAGGCCTTATACACTCCACCGACCAATTTAGTATTCTGAGAATAGCGTTTCTCTGACGGACAACAGTTTTTGATTCTACCTCGGAGCAGCACTCAAACATCCAAACATTTAGAACGTGCAGCATTCCACCCAATGAATATAACTACTTCGCAGTGTTGAAATCTTGTTGCCAGGAACTCATTAACTTTTCAAATGTGACCTTCCCCCATGAAAAGTTAATGTACCGACCGTCCTCAACAATCTGAAAGTGCGCAACACTGATTGGTGCTTCCTTATGCTGAGAAAACATGAATGTATGAACAAAGAACAATATCGCCAGGTTCAGAGCATCTTCAGCATTATCAAAGTTTCCCATATGCACACGTATTATCAATTTTGACCAAGTTATTGCTCCTTTATTGTCGGAAAAATACCTCGATATCAACGCTGATTTAGATGATGAAGTATACATATAATCATCAATATTACCGATACACTTCAGACTGGTTATAATGGCAAATTCAAACATTGTGACTTTGAGGATTTCCCCTTGTACCCAAACATGAAGCTCGTCCTTGTTATCCTGCTGAATTTCAAGCATGAGTAGGCATTTTGAAATCTTTCCTATCCAGTTGCACGGTGACAAATCTAGAAATATATCAAAAATCGTATTTCTAAATGCTCCCAGTACATCCTCTCCAAAATATTCCTTCATCTCTTCCCTGAAAGCACAGTTACATAAACTCCCCATATGCAATGAGTGTGGTGAGACTTTATCAATTCGGTATTTCATGCCCTGGAAAAAATACATAACATAATTAGCTAACAGTTACTGATTGTATGATGTTCATTTATACTTTCATAACATAAATCAGACCAATATTAAACAATTGTTACTCATGTATGAGGGTAACTTATAACTGTATAAGTTAATATATACACTACATTAACAGATGTATAAGGTTAACTTATATATTTAAAAATTAATATAATATGTTAAACATGTGTGATGGTTACCTATTAAACAACAATTAGTCATGTATAAGAGTTATTTATACATTGACAATTAAACTGTTTAAATGTATAATAATTTCAGTCCAACATATACACTACAATAACAAATATATGAGGTTAACTTATACATCTAAAATTAATATAACATGTTAGACATGTATAATGTTTACTTAATCATTAACAAATCACTTACATTAATGTATAATAAAGTCCAATCCTAACCATTCTATGCATACACATGTATGATGGTTAACTATTAAACAACATATACAAATGTATGATGATTAATATATACACTACATGTGTGATGGTTACCTATTAAACAACAGTTAGTCATGTATGAGGGTTATTTATATATTGACAATTAAACTGTTTAAATGTATAATAATTTTAGTCCCACATATACACTACAGTAACAAATGTATGAGGTTAAATTATACATCTAAAATTAATATAATCTGTTAGACATATATGATGGTTACTTAATCATTAATAAATCACTTACATTAATGTCTAATAAAGTCCAATCCTAACCATTCTATACATACACGTGTATGATGATTACTTATATCTAACAAATTCTTATTATACTCAAAAAGAAAATACATCTAAACATGTATGAGTGTAACTTATACATATAAAATTTTCAAACAGTACCCTAATTAAACAACATATAGAAATGTATGATGGTTATGTATACATCTAACAATTTATGTCAGACCAAAACATAAACAGAAAATATACATGTATGAGGGTAACTTATACATTTCAAAAATTAATATCAGCTTTATTAGAATGTATAACCTTTACAATAATATTTCAGAACAACTATATTATACATTTCTGTGATGAAACACTAATGTATGGTGTCTTATTATACATGTGTCAAATTATAAATACACTAAAAAAAATACCTTCGGCAGACGTGGTCAGCCGGAATAATCAAATTTCTTTTTACTTGCTTTTGAAGTAAACTTCTTCGATTTAGAAGCGGTCTTATCCTTCAATTTCTTCATTGTAACAGGGTCGTTTATGTGCTTTGAGCGATTCTCTGCCCAATCAGGATCCTGTTCATCAAATATAGTAGGAACAAATCCAAGTGGAATATCTTGTACAGTTGCATCTAACTGAGTCATTCCTAAACTAAAACTTGAAGGATTATCCATTACCAATTAACACTATTTTAACTTAAC
>NC_061118.1:157991400-158139423 GCF_002878395.1 Capsicum annuum
AAAAAAAAAAAAACCCTGAATTGGTAAAGTTGAACAAAAAAAAAATTCAAAAAAATTAATGAAGTACAATATTAAAAACAATTAACTGTTGAATAACTTACAATTTGATAACCACAAGTAGAGGTTACTTCAAGTATGCCGTAATAGAGGGGTTTCAAAAATAGAGTAAAAAACGGCTTGATATTGAGAGCATAATGGAGCTAAAGACGGAAGCAAAAAACCGATTTTTACATGTATAATATTGATTGAGAGAAAATACCAAATAAAGGAATTTTTGTAATTATTATGGAATTTGTGTAATTACTTTAGCAATTGGGATTTTTTGTAATTATGTAACTTAAATTTATGTATATATGTAATTCTTAGAAATAAGATTAAAAGTGGGATGTTGGCGGTCCTTTCCTTTTCAGTTATTCACCTAGATTTCGTTATGCTGTAGAATCAGTTGATTTCTCTTCTATTCCTTCATTGTTCAAGGTGTTTTGTTGTGGTTGCTTCTTAGTTTCTTCTTCCCTCTGTTGTCCTTTTCCTACTCATTTCTTGGTAATGATATTTGATAAACATTTTCTCTTATTTTGAATGATATTTTTACATGCATGTCTCTATATTTCAATTTTCTTTAATTTACATGTTTCAAATTGGTGAATAGACACTTTAACGGTATCTTCAAATATAGTATAAGTTCTCCATGTCTTTTCCTTTTTAATTTCTTCTTTCTGAGTCTATTGTGAGAGACCCCAATTTGATGAACTTTAGAAGCAGTCGTAGAATTCAAAAGCAGTTGTTTTATCTTCCGTTGAAGTATAACTTTCATTAGATTTGTAGATCTTTTGTATTTTTTCGTAGATCTGATTTTGGGTTTAATGATTATCAAGAGATAATCTTTGGTTTGAAGATTGAGATGTTGTATTCTCAATTTGATACAGATATATCTTCCAAGAAATGTTGATTTTGCCTATAAGCTAATTCAATTTAATCCGAGAAATAATCGATCAAGCTCAGAGAAGACACAAAGTATCGAGATGTACAAAGGAGGCGGCAGTGATTTTTGACAAATAGAATCTGCTCGTTCAGCTACGTATAAGTCCCAAACTGAAATGACTACAAATAAGTACCAAACTGAAATAACAACAATATCCCTTCTGATGAAACAGATATGTTGACGGAGTGGTGGTTGCTTAATCCCTAACTTCATTTTATATAATAAGAGAAAGATAATAATTACATAAATCATGCGTAAAGAAGACAACTGAACATACGGGGTCATTTGGTTGAAAAAGAGTTATCACAAAATAATTAATTTTGTGATTAGTTATCTCAAAAATAATTATCCAATTATATATATGGAATAACATATTCCATCTTTATAATACAAACGATGGAATAAACAATCTCGATACTAGTTAATACTCCCTCCGTCTCATCTTACTCGTCCCAAATTTTTCAATTTGATTTCTCATTTTACTTGTCATTTTTCATTAATTAAGACAAGACAATTTTTTTTCTTTATTACCCTTAGTATTAATTTTTTAAAAAAAAATTAAAATATAAACATCATTTAATAGGGGTATTATGGTAAAGTAGTCATGTTATTAATTGTTTTTCTTAGTCAATGTGTAATGTTAAATTGAAATGAGTAAAATGGAATGAAGAGAGTACTTCACACCAAACACGAAATAAAATAATCCTTTATTCTATCCCAAAACTATTTATTCTTATACATCGCACCATACGACCCCTAGAAGTAGTACTATATAGATGAGAATAAAATAACTTTTATTTCTTTAGTTTATATATCATTATATTATTTTAATCGAATTTTATGTGTATTCTCTTTTATCTTAAAATACATGTTAAGAAATTATAAAAAAAAAAATTATTAATTCATTCCTTAAGATTCTTTTTTTTTTTTTTGAAGATTTACAAATATTTATAATTTTTTAAGATTAATTAATTATAGATTAATTTATAAATTAAAAAGTAAATAACTATTTTTATAATGTGGACCGTATTAGAGACAGAGGGAGTATTATTAATAACTATTTTGATAATTGGGACAACATTAGAGATGGAAGGAGCATTATATTATTCAATCTTTTCAACCTTTCCCGGCAATTTGGGGGTAAATTTCACCGAAATATGGCATGATGCTCTTAACATAAAGTAATTATATTTGAGATAATTTCAAAAAATCTTCCTTGATGTCTTACATAACAATATAATAGTTTTCATTGTGGTTTATGATATTTTGATATTTTTTAAATAATTTTAACTTATTATCATTAGTGTAAATGTGCAATTAGTGTAAAAAAGATGATTTTATTATGTTGTTCTTTTTAATATATTAATTTGTTTAGTGAATTTCATAAACATCTTTTTAATTGGTAAAAATTTGTTATTGAAGCATTAAATAATTGAACTGTGATAAATATAAAATCTAAGAGTTTGATACGGAACATTTAAAATTTGTCATTTGTCAAATGAGAACAAACTTTCATCATCAACAACAATTATCCTTCAACCTCAACAACAATTATCCCTCACACTAAAAAAAAAAAAAAAACCACATCCACACATTCTTTATTTCATCCTCCCACACAATTACTTCACACACAATCCCATTCTCATTTTGTAATCAAACAAAAAAAAGACCACCTCCACACATTCTTTCTTTCATCCTCCACACAATTACTTCACACACAATCCCACTCTCTTTTTGTAATCAAAACGTGCATATTCCACGCAATTCACACACTCACTCCATGCACCACATGCACACACCTCACCTTAACTATGTTTTAATTGCGATAATTTTTCTTCAGATAAGCAGTATTCCAAACAAACTCATTGAGCCACAAGATTTTTTCAGGACCGTCTTGATAAAATTAGTGGCCTAAAATCAAATTTTAATACAAGGCCTTAAATATATGTCCATAACAAAAGTATTATCAATAATTTAGAATTATTTTTTTATTCTGACGCATTACTTTTTTTAGTGTAGTATTCTTAAAACATAGTAATATTATTATTTATAAAAGTAAGGACTAATTTTAATTATTAAGATATTAGTCATTTGTTTGCAATACATTACCTTGAATATTATTATAAAAACTTTATTTATTAATATTAAGATTTGATAAAACGTTCTAAATATTTTTAATAAACAATAGATAGTTCTTCTTTCTTTTTTTTTCATTAGTTTAAATTTTATACCTTTTATATTTTTCAATCTTTAATATTATTTGAAGTGAAATTAAAATCAGAAAATTCATATTAAATTTTTTAGGATCTCAAAATTTTGGGAGCCTAAAATAAACACTTTATTAGCCTTATCCTTGAGCCACCCCGAGTTTTTCCATCAATATTTATTCGAAATGATCACAATTCAGTCATTTCTCTATTTTCAAATAATGAACACTCCGGATCTATTGTGTATACATTTGAATAATTAGAACGCAAAAGCGAAAAAATTGAGATTAGTAACCTGCAAGTTACCTTCTACACATGTTAAAATACATTGACATAGTAAAAAATCCTTTATAAAGACCATGTATATAAGTTAATTTTATTTGTATGCACCTCCTTCCAATCATATAAGACAGGAGGCTGGTTGAAAGGGTTTTGAGTTAATTCAGTCATGAAGTAATAATACAAAGCTTTTCCATCATTGGCATCAACCGTAACATATCTTGAATATTGATCAAAATTCAGCCACTTGTTTGCCTTGATAATGCTGAGTTTTTACCATTTTTTTGGAAACCTTTCTAAGGTACTACTGAAGTAATACCAATTTTAATCCATGTACTTGACCTTAATTGATATTAGGTGGAAATACCATATTCGTTCATTTTTTTCGGTCTAATTTTTTATTTTATAGTGTTCAATAATACTTGTTTGTTTTATAAAATCAATAAATCATTTATCTATTTTTATTCAATTTATCCTTAGCATTAAATTTGATTCATATCTGCATTTCTCAAAGTATTAAATTTATTATATGTAAAGGTTAATATAGTAAAAAAGAAAAAAAATATCTTTTCTTAATTAATAAAAACTGACAAGTCAAATGAGGAGGAGAAGAAGGAGGAGATAAGGTGAAGAAGATATAGAGTTAAGTGAGAAGAATAAGAGAGAGAAAATGATCTTGTTAACCCCTTAATCATGAATGTGAGGAGCACAACTTATTTATACTATACAATGCAGATACGAACTGCTAACTACTAGACTCTAGAACCTCTGGTAGTTAGTTATAACTATCAGATGGAACACTAACTACAACCTGTTTCAATGTGCTATTACTTAACACTCCCCCTCAAGCTAGGAAGGGGTGAATATGTCACACAATCCTAGCTTGGAACTAAGATAAACATGTTGCTCCTTGTTAAGTCCCTTTGTGAATAAATCTGCAGGCTGCTGTTGAGTTTCTATGTAGTGGTTACAATTGTTCCTTGTATGATTTTTTTCTGATGAAATAACAATCAATATCTATGTGCTTGGTCTTTTCATGGTAAACTGAATTAGCTGTTATCTGTAAGGCTGACTTACTGTCACTATATACCTCAGCTTAAAGTGTAATGTTGAGACCAATTTCCTTCATCGGGCCTAGAATCCATACTAACTGAGCTGTTACATCTGCCAGACTTCTAAACTCAGCCTTAGCTGAACTTCTAGACACAGTGACCTGTTTCTTTGATTTCCAAGAAACTATTGAGTCACCAACCTTCACAAGATATCTAGTAATGGATCTTTTAGTTTGAGGGTATGAAGCCCAGTCAGCATCACAGTAAGCACTTACATACTCATATATATTACTAGACAACAACATCCCCTTTCCTAGTTGATTCTTTATGTATCTTACAACTCTTGCTGCTGCTACCATGTGGGATTTGTTAAGATTATGAAGAAACTGACTTAGTGCTTGAACACTAAATAAAATGTCTGGCCTGGTCATGGTTAAGTAAAGTAATTTTCCAACTAGTTTCTAATACACTTCTTGATCTGCTGAAGGATCATCAGTTGGTTGCAGTTGTTTCACATGTTTGTCAAACTCTCTTGTAGTTAACTTTACACTGTAATCTATAGGAGTCATAGTAGGTTTGGCTGCTGCCATTCCAACTTCAGCCAACAATTCAAATGCATATTTTCTCTGGTGCATTAGGATCCCTTTCTCAAACCTAGCAAATTCTATACTAAGAAATACCTCAAGTCTCCAAGGTCTTTCATTTTGAATATTTATTGCAGGGTTGTTTTTGTTTCCTCTATAAGTTCCAGACTATTACCAGTAATCAACATATCATCAACATATACTAAGATTAGTACAATGTTCTTACCTGTCTTCTTGATGTACAAAGATGGATCATATTTACTTTGCATAAACTGAACTATTCTTAAAGCTTCTGATAGTTTTGTGTTCCACTATTTAGGAGCTTGTTTCAATCCATATAAGGATTTGACAAGTCTGTATACTCTATTTTCCCCCTGATTTGTAAATCCTTATGGCAGTGTCATGTAAATCTTATCATCAAGATCACCATTCAGAAAAGCATTATACACATCCATCTGTTGAACAAACCATTTCTTTCTAGCTGCAGTGGCCAACACATTCCTTACTGTCTTCATTTTTACCATAGGAGAAATGTTTCCTTATAGTCTATACCTTCTCTTTGACTGTATCCTTTGGCTACTAACCTAACCTTAAATCTTTCAATCTCACCTGTAACCTTATGATTTATTTTGTACACCCACTTGCAGCCTATAGTTTTTTTTTCTTTGGGTAGTGGAACAACATCCCAAGTGTGGTTGGAAGTAAGATCTCCAATCTTACTTTGCATAGCAGCTATCCACCTAGGATCTTTACAAACTTCTTCATATAATGTAGGTTCAGTGTCAAAAGAAGTTGAAGCTACAAAAGATTTGTAACCATCATACAGGCCACCGTAAGATATGTGATTAGAAAAAAGGTAAGGTACCTCCTTGTGAATATTGAGAGATACAAAATCAGACGTACAAGCTAGTGGTTTTCTTCCTCTGGTAGACTTTCTCTGATCCTGTATTGTAAGTGGATGAATTACTTCTACTTCTTCATGTGTTATTTGATATTGTGCTGTGTTCTGAGCTTATGATGCATCACCAAAAACTGATGAGGGATTATTAGTATGCACACCAAACTGAGTATCAACTTGAGTGTCAAAGAGAACTATTTGTGACAGTTCTATAGGGAACACATGATGTGAATGATCCTCAGACCTTTGACATTGTTTGAATGGGAAAACCTCTTCTCTAAATGACACATCCCTACTTACTGACATAGTTTTGGTGACTATATCATACAACAAATAACCTTTTTGAGCCTCAGAGTATCCCATAAACACAGTAGGCTTGGTTCTAGCCATTAAATTGTTATGTTGATTCAACACTTTTGCATAACACAAGCAACCAACTACCCTGAGGTGACTGCAGTATGGTTCTTTTCCATATAGTTTTGGATAAGGTGTTTCATATAGTAGAACTGAATTAGGGATTCTAATTATGAGATACACAGTAGTTGAAACATAATAACCCCAAAACATGATAGGAATTTCTTCTTGAAATCTGAGTGCTCTGGTGACTTCAAGAATGTGCTTGTGCTTTCTCTCAGCCACACCATTCTGCTAAGGTGTGTAAGCACAAGTTGTTTGATGCACAATGCCAAACTTCTTAAACAATTCACTACAAACAGAATTAACAAACTCTGTCCCATTGTCTGAACTTATTACCTTTATTTTTTTGTGAAACTGGGTCTGAACATAAGCAACAAACTGTTGAATTAGTACACAGTTCAGATTTGAACTTTAAGAAATAAACCCAGGTAAATTTGGAGAAATCATCTATTACTGTCAAGAAAAACCTTTTATCATTCATTGTAGAAACTTTATAGGGACCCCACAGGTCTATATGAATAATATCAAAACAACTTTCAGTCTTGATACTACTAGAACTAAAGGGCAATCTATGTTGCTTTGCACTAGGACATATTATGCAATGTTTAATTCTCTTATCTATGACTTTAACCTATTTAGGTACTAATCTTTGTAATAAATGAGCAGAGACATGACCAAATCTCTTATGCCATAGATTTACCTCTGTATGTCAATTATTGCTTCTGTATACAGATGAATCAACTGATGCTTCATGTTACACCTTCTTGAGTGTATTTTTGTCAACTTGATCTACTAGTAGGAACAATCCTTCTTCAAATTTACCAATCGCCCTCATCTTTCCAGTATAAAGATCTTGGAATACACAAAAATCAGAAAAAAAATCACTGAACACTTTCATTCCTTAGTTACCTTAGGCACTGACAACAAGTTGTATTGAAACTCAGGCAAGTGACACACATTAGTAAGTACATTCTCTTTTGTTAAGCCACAACTTCCAACATGTGTAACTAATGTGATATCACCATTTGGCAGATAGATCTTTTTAGGTACTGCAGACCGTATTATGGACCTTTCATCAAGCAATTTTAAATCAGACACCATGTGGTTTGTAGTACCAGTATCTAATATCCAATCTTGGGCTTGCGAAGACACTAAAAAAGCACTACTAATACCTGCTACATTAGCTGCAATAGTTGACTCATAATCATGAGAAGCTCCAGAATTCTGATTAATCATTTGCATATCTATTTGCTCATACTGTTCTTTAGTAAAACCTGCATTGCCTATCTGACTGATCTGAGACATTTGCACACCTAAAGCTGATTGTCCTACTGAGCCAGTTGAATAAGAACATTGACCTCCTCCTTGCACACAAGTATTCGGTACTCTATAAGCACCATACCCAGAAACATGAGAACCAGAACCATGCTTTGTGACCCCATCTTGATAATCCAAGACTGCATTGCAAGCTCCATTACCTCCATTACCTTCATATCTGGGTTTCTTCCTGTTCTTAAAATCATGTGGATATCCAATGATCTTCCAGCAAGTTTCGTTGGTGTGGCCTTTCAATTTGCAGAATTCACATTAGAGGTTATAGTTCTTTTTCAACCCCTATCCCTGACTCGTTCCAAACCCATTTCTTGAATACATAGCAACATCAACACCTGTTGAGTGCATTGAGGGATTAGCTCTAAGAATACCCGTAGTACCAGCCACAATCTTGTGACTTTCATCACTAATAATCATGGCATAAGCCTGATTGACTGTAGGTAAGGGACTCAGAAGAAGAATCTGACTTCTTGCTTGAATATACACATCATTCAAACCCATCAAGAATTGGAACAACTTCAATTCCTGCAAATGTAGTACAAACTCCCTTGATTTGTCACAATCACAACCTGGTGCAGGCACCAATGCCTTAAATACTTCCCAGTGATCCTTTAATTTTGAAAAATAAGTAGACACAGAAACATTTCCCTGAGATATGGTAGCAATTTCCTTTTGTAGATTGATGTTTCGAGTACCATCAATCTTGTTAAATCTTTCATGCAAATCATCCCAAACTACCTTCGCAACGGAAGCATACATGATCCCTCCAAGTAGATTCTTAGTAACAGAATTCATAATTCAAGACAATACAATCGCATTCACCCCCTCCCACTGATTTCCCAAGTCTGCAGTGAATTTATCTTTTGGACATGTTCCATCAACCATTCCCAACTTGTTTCTCCCAAGCAAGGCAACTCTCATAGATCGAAACTAGATAGAATAATTTTCAATACCAGTTAATTGGAAGGAGATGATTTGGATACCGCTTACATCTGCAGGACTAAGAAACAGAGGGTGATTATAATCAATCACAGAATTTGAAGTTCCAGTCTGAGCTACTGACTCAGTCATTGATTAACACCAGAAATTAGGAAGAATTTGTCGCAGAAGAACGCAAAAAAAACCCCAAAAGATGGAGTCAATAGATTCAAGATTGACTCAATCTTGAAGATTCACACCAAAATATTACCAAGAACTGATCGACCACAAAGCTAGAACCTTCAGCTTAGTGGCTCTGATACCATGTCATTAAACTGGATATAGTCAATACTATAAATCTAAGGAGTTAAGTGAGAAGAATAAGAGAGAGAGAAAATGATCTTGTTAACCCCTTAATCATGAATGTGAGGAGTACAACTTATTTATACTACTCAATGCAGATACGAACTGCTAACTACTAGACTCTAGAACCTCTGGTAGTTAGTTATAACTCTCAGATGGAACACTAACTACAACCTGTTTCAATGTGCTATTACTTAACATAAACTATATCATTAAAATAGTAATTGTTTCTAAATATAACATTATCTTTGAGACATACTAAAAAGGACAAAACGGGTCCTGCAAATTGCAGCAGATGAACCGACGGAGTGTTATATACACAAGGAGAAAATGTATCTCTAATAATTTAAATTTTTAGATAAAAATATCACACAATTCAATATGCATAGTATGAGAACATGCAGAATTTTTGGTTTCAAATTTCTTTGTTATTTATTATGCAAAAGTTTTTTAACATGCTTAATCCATGAAACAGAATGTAACTTTACACGTCCTCACATGTTGAAGATGGATTAGCAGTGTGATATGTAAAGTCAAATTTTTCAAATTATGTCAATCTTTGGGCAGTCATAATTCAATTTTTTTTCTTGCATGAAAAAAGTAGAACGAGGGCTAGTAACAAATGAACCTGATGGTACAAATTTTGGCAAGTTGGGTCCCCAAATATCTGTTCTCTCTTATGTTTTATATAATATAAATATTATTTTAAAATATTTTTTCCATTTAGTTAAACCATAGATTATAAACTTGAGCCTAAATATTAATGGATAATATCACATTACCAACTAGGATTGTAGTGAAATGGATAGGATCTGTTTCTACCTTAGTTGGAGATTTAAAGTTTGGGCCATGACTCCTGAATGTGGAACAACTTTTGTTAGAAATTGTTTTTTCCTTAGATTGATCTTACACTAACACTAATCTCAATTAGTCAAGACTGATGTGAGTACTGAATTGGCTAAGAAATAAGAAAAGGATTAACCTCTCAAAACTTCATTACTATTGTATTAGTTAAATCAACATCAATAGGTATTTAAATTATACTTCTGGTGATGATATTAATTTCTCATGGTCTCTCTGTGCTACTTGTTGACAAATTATTGTATGTATGACTAAGATATGGCCGTTACATTTACCAATTTATCACTTTGACAATTCCCCCTCACCTATCTATTCCCTAGTTAATAAGTAGAGTTTCTTATTTGAGAAGTTGCTATATATTTTATATGTTGAAAAATAGCCACTGACGTCAAATTTGACACTGTTTGGCCATTTTGATCATTTCAAATTTTCAATTTGTTTCTGGTGAACTGATTGCAATTTGCAACTTGTTGCTTACAAGAGGCCTTGAGCTGAATAAACTACTATGTTTGACACTTTCATTTTGTTTTTGAGTTATCTTTTATTGGTTGTTTGGTTTCTTTTGTTGAGTAAGCATGACCTGGAATTAATTATGATCTTCACATGCGGAAGTCATCCCAAATAACACGAGTTTTTTTTTATATGAAATATACATTAAGACAAAAATGGAAAAGGTAGTGCTGCTAAGATATTTAATTTCAAGAAACCAAGCATATGGCTCATTATTCACCAAACTATCTCAGATATATATTTCCTTTCATCATATCATCACACAACCTTTCTACTTCGGACCTTTCTACTTCTCTGAAGGTAATGGTATAGACTGCATACATTTTACCCTTTTCAGACTCCAATATGTGAGAATACACTGAATTTGTTATTGTTATTTTTATATTTAATTCGAAGATTATTAAATAAAAATTTGAATACTCACCAATAAAATAAAAATTTATATAACCAATCAATTAAACTATTAAAGTTCCCTACTAGAAAGAGAGGGGGGAAATTAGAAGTAGAGAAACCAGCATGCACTTACACACAAGTATACACACAACCTGCATATTCACTCCACATGCACACATGCAGCACAACACCCGCACTGATTCCCTACAAGTGCGTGCGCGCGCACAAGTTCACGCACACTTTACGTTCATTATTTTAATCTTTTTACCTGATTTGGCATGTGAAATCACTTGATACGTTGCTTATCATTGACACTTACTGCTTTTATTTTGTGTTAATCTTTAGCTCGTATTTCTCATAACAAAAACTGCAAAATGCTAATTATATGGGACAAGAGTTTACAAAACAGCCTATTTTAAGGGCAATTCATGAAATTTCTTGCACGTTCTTTGGGCCTTTATGATAAAGTGACATTCTAATGCACCTTAAACTAATAAAGTGGGCTCATCACTGAAAAGTGAAAAAACAATTAAATGGCGAGTCCGAAATTTGTAGACCCACTGGGCTTATTTAGTTTTTTTGGGATCAATATGTTGTGTTAGTATCTAAGCCCAAATTTCATATGAAGAAAGTCCCACGCAACTTAAGCATCTATATTCTATAGAAGCTGGTTGAATCCATATTATTACTACTAGAGAGTAGATTGTGAGTGTGCGTGCATATAGGCAAATTGAATTGTTAGCAAATTTGCTGAAGTTCAGTGACATTAGCATTTTCATATTGAAAAGGTGAGAATTTGTTGTTTCAAGTAGTTAGTTATACATGATTTGGCAAAATCCAATAGTACGTCATACTCTTGGATAGAAAGCATCATAGTTAATTGGAGAGTTATATAGGACTCTTCTTCTCCGCCATCTCTTTGCCTTAACGTGTACTTGTTCAATTTCGGTCGTTCAAAATTTGATTGAATCGTATTGGATCGCTTTAAAGCTACATAATCAATGACATCAGAAATCTGAAAAATAAGAAAAATGATTCATACAACACGTTAAATTATACATATTGTGTAAATAATTATCTACTCCGTCATGAGCATAAGATTATTTTATTTTTAAAAAGAAAAAAAAAAGACAGTCTGATGCATAAACTCGTATAGAATTCAGATACAACCTCTCTTTTTTCATTAGGGCGGATGCATTCTCAACTGTGGCATCCACCATCTTTAAAATAATCTTGCAACTCTTATTTTTCCGCGAAACAAGCAAAATCGATCATGTGTCGAGATGGAATATTCGTTAGTACATGTTGGAATAATTATTTGACTCTAATCTCATAACACCACCTAAACACTACGACATTATGTTATATTTAATATTGGAATGCACAATATTTCCAAAACATTAAACAAATAACTAAATTAATTGACAAATAACAACATCAAATGTTACAGTTTTGACTTCAATTTTCACCGTTTATCAGGCGTAACAGGGAAGCCAATACCATGTCTCCTAGTTGGAAAGACCACAAATAACAAACTACAAATTACCCCAATTCCAATAGGAACAATATCAAGTATCTGTTTTGTCTCATGATTAGGTGTAGGATAGAAGCAACTCACCACATTTTTATCTCTCAAAGCCACAGCAACAAACACAAGAACAGACAACACAGCATGAACAAAATCAATAAACCCTACTTTGTACCTGTTCAAGTCACTAGGCACACCAGAAATCGAAGCTGCCTGATAATCAAAGATCCACAAACCTTTGAACGTAGCTAATCCATAGTAAATTTGCCCGTCTGGTGTTTTGAAACTATCAGTGAAACAAGCTAAAAAGCACGAAAATGCGAGCATAGCAAGGAGGATTAATGTCAGGGGACGCGTCGCGGCATCACACGATCCGTTGTTGGTGAAAATTGGGATCAAAAGTTGGAACGCCAAGAGTGTCCCTGTTGGGAGTAGGTTGGCTAAATGAGCCGTGCTTTCTAAGGCACGTTGAGAAATCGTTGGCCGAGGTATAGGTGGTCGTTCTGTTACATGATTGTTGTTGTTGTCGTCGTTGTTAGTGGGGAGTAATGGAATTTCAGAGGCATCAGACAAGGTGGATGCTTGCTTTAAGTTGGTTGATCTAGCTCGTCGAGACATGTCCATCAGCACTAACACCAATAATTCAATCACCCACTTGATTTCGAATAATCAAATATAAGGACTCTTTGTTAACTCTTCGTGCCTCCTTAATTGACTCGGTTTAGAAATTTGAATTATAGAAAATTACGATGAATATATTGAAGGTGGAGAGGAGATTGGACATACGATCTAGATAGCTACAACGATATTATATAAATGAAGTTGTGGTCAATGGAAATTTTATGCGTGTAAGGGAAATAGGAAGATAGATAGGTTTGGTATTATATTTGACCTAAGAGAGGTAGTTATTATAGTGGAAATTAACTCTTGCGCTGGCAATACACGTTAGTGTTGGCTTTCAAACATATGTTATGTTTGCTTCTAAGAAGTGAATGATTCATTTTTTGACATATTTTAATTTAGTATAATTTAATGTGATAAAACAAACGTCAAAACAAAGTAGTGGAAGGGAACTTAGCAAGGTATGACTTGGCAAAAAAAATTTATTTGCTTCTATAATAATTATCTAGATCCATTGATCAAATTATATTTGAAAACCTATTGATTAGTTGTTATTAGCGCACAGTTTTTAATTTCTTTTAGGTGGATAAGGGATAGCAACGAAATAAAAAGAGAAAATCCTTTGGACTGAAGGTGGATTTGTGTAGTACTAGCTAGACTTTTAACTTTAATTCGTTGCTTATATTGTTGATGATAGACAATAAACATTGTGTGCATTTTAAAACCAATAATCTACACCGGTTCCTACTTATGAATTGGTATTTAATTTAGCCCCATTGAAAACAAGTAGTACGAATATAAATTTTTTTCTTAAATATTTGTGGTTAGTTTTGATAGATAGGTAAAAAGCTGAAAACCACTATTGTGGATCTTGGTAAGCATGATTGAAGTGGGTCGTGTAATTTGAATGTATGGATTGAGGTAAACATTAAGAAGTTTGTTTTAAAATTGACATTAGAATGTCGGATATTAAGTTTGGAGTCATTTGGACTTTATGTGAACTAAATTTGAAGCAAAAGAATTGTTGGTAAAACTTTTACATCGTAAATTATGGCAATTTATCGGGATTGGTGGTTAAATTATTGTGATCCACCGTAATTTAAATTGATCAGAAATTTTAGCGATTCGTCAGAATTGATAGTCAAATTCTGAAGATTCATTAGGATTTTGATAATAAATCTTGACGATTCATCAAGATTTGTGGTCAACTAATTGTGAACTAGGGAGAATAACCCATAATCTTGATGATCCATTGACAAGACAAGATTTTCCATCAATTTAAAATTCTAACGATTTGCTCTTTTACTACATACCTAATGATGGATGCGAATTTATTTTTGTAAAACTTTTTAAAACATGTCCAAATTTTTGAACGGTAACACGGAAAATTCTATCTCAAATGACTATTCTAACACTAGTTAAACATTCCATTAAAAGAGTTGGAAGGAAAAACAACTACCTATCCATGTGTCACCACTGCAAAAAGGAAAGGTACGTTTGCCAAGCCATTCTGATGAATTAAATTTAGGCAACAAAACATGCAGCAGTGTGAAAATTTGTGGATTAGCTTGAAAAAGGGAAGACATCAAATACTCCACATATTGTATTTCTTTCCCCAAAACAACCACTTCATAAATATGTAGTAAAAAACAACAACTAATTTTGAGGGACATATCTGATTAGGAGGTTTATCGATTGGAGTTAGATATTATTTGCATTTTGCATTATACTTATTTTTCATTTTAATTTATGTAGTAGAACCTCCCACTCATGAGAACTGACATGAAAATTCCCAAAAGTAAACAACAGTTTAGCTCAAGGAGGAGTGTTTAAGAATGGTTTAAGAGCTCCTTAAATTGTATCAAATCAGCTACATTTTGATTTGCAATAAGAGCAAGGCAAGGATAATATCTCTCTGACATGAGAGCAATTTGATCTAATTAATTACAAATAGTCAACACTGACTTATGAGAATAAAAATTTTGAGACTATCATAGCACAGACTATTTCACAACCTCAGTTAAAAAAAATGGAGCTCGTAAAAATGGAAAAAAAAAAAAATTTGGACCGTTTCTTATAAATAATTGACATCTTATTAATTTAAAATATCAAGAAATAATTTATCATTTTATGTCTATTTTTTTTTTCGTTTATAAAATTTTTAATACTTAAATGACTCATAATAATAGATTGGAAGCAATATTTATTAAAATTACGGTTGAACGGTGAAGCAGATATGTCATAAATTCCACTTTTTTTTAAATTAAATATTATTAATTTTCTAATACATATGACTTATAATAATTAATTAGGGATGATATAGTAAAATCACGGTTGAAGAACATCAACTTAATTTAAAACTTCAAGAGTTAATTTATCATTTTATGTCTATTTTATTTTTTTATTAATAATTAACTATGAGTTTTTAATTTTTTAAGTAGTTAATTACTGTAATTTATAGTATTTTTTACATATTTTTTCACTTATATAATTCATTAAATTTATTTAAATATTTTGAGTTGTTAACTATTATAATTTATAATATTTTTTACATAATTTTTAATAATGTATGTTATTCTTCTTGTCAAAACATTTGTGTCATTGATAGTCAATCATATTTTAAAAGTAACTTAAGTTTTAAATTATTATGATTTATAATACTTTTTCTTCTATTTCAATTTAAGTAGCACTGATATAATTTTGAGAGTCGGTCAAGTATTTATATATTTTAAATTTTTTAAGTTGTTAATTGTGATTTAAAGTATTTTTTTACATAATTTTTATTTGATATATATTGACTTCACACATATCTTTTTTTAAAACAAAATATATTTTGAATTTGTTTTACTAAATAAACTCTATTAATCATATTTTAAAATTTTAAGTTGACTGTTAGGGATTTATATAACAACAACAACAACAACAAAAAACTCAGTATATTCTCACATAATGGGATCTGGGGAGGGTAAAATGTACGCAGTCCATACCACTACATCCGACGAAGTAGAGAGGCTATTTTCGATAGACCCCCGGATCAAGAAAGGACCCGTGACCGTAGTCAAACATCGCAAGCATACAACATGATAAAATAACAATGATACAACAACCACAGAAAGGTACATTAACCAACAAAGGGCACCCCGTCCCCCCAACCCTAGCACTACCAACCAAGCTACACGAAACTCTCCTAACTACAGCCTATGACTTGACTAAACCCCTTAGCCCTCTACCCTAATATTCTTCCTCCAAACCTTCCTATCGAGGGTCATGTCCTCAGTGAGCCGTAATTGCTCCAAGTCATGTCTAATCACTTCTCTCCAGTATTTCTTTGGCCTATTCGTACCCCGTTTGAAACCATCCAAGGCCAACCTCTCACACCTACGAACTGGAGCATTTGTACCCCTTCTCATCACATGCTCAAACCATCTCAACCTCCCCTCTCGAATCTTATTCTCCACCGACGCCACTCCCACCTTCTCCCGAATAGTCACATTCCTAACCCTATCAGCCTTCGTGAAACCACACACCCAATGTAACATCCTCATTTTCACCACCTTCAACTTCTGTATGTGAGAATTCTCAACAGGCCAACACTTCGCGCCATACAACATAGCCGGTCGGAGCAACTCTGTAGAATTTGCCTTTAAACTTGGGAGACACCTTCTTATCGCATAAAATTCCTGAGGCGAGCTGTCATTTCAACCAACCCACCCCAATACGGTGAGAGACATCCACATTAATCTCTCCATTCCTTTGAATCATAGACCCAAGGTACTTACAGCTATCCCTCTTACAAACTACCTGAGACTCCAACTTCACTACTACGTCATCCTCTTGCCTCATGTCACTAAACTTGCACTCCAAGTACTCCATCTTAGTCCTACTCAACCTGAATCTTTTATTATCTAGGGTTTGTCTCCAAACTTTCAACTTATCATTAACACCTCGACGTGACTCATCAATCAAGACTACATCGTCCGCAAAAATCATACACCATGGCACTTCACCTTGAATACTCCGTGTCAACACATCCATTACCACGGTGAATAAAAACTGACTAAAAGTCGATCCCTGGTGTAACCCTATCAAGACCGAAAAATGCTCAGAATCCCCTCCCACGGTCCTTACCCGAGTTTTTGCCCCCTCGTACATGTCCCTAATCGAACGAATGTACGCTACAGGGACCCTCCTCATCTCCAAGCATCTCCAAAGAACCTCCCTAGAGACTTTGTCATACGCCTTTTTCAAGTCAATAAACACCATGTGCAGATCCCTCTTCCTCTTTCTATACTGCTTAACCAGTCTCTGCACTAGGTGAATTGTCTCAATCATCGAGCGACCAATCATAAAATCAAATTGATTCTCCGAAATAGACATTATCCTTCTCAACCTTTGCTCCACCACCCTCTCTAAAATCTTCATCGTGTGACTCAATAACTTAATACCTCGGTAGTTGTTGCAACTCTGAATATCACCATTGTTCTTATATAAAGGAATCATCGTGCTTCATCTCCATGCCTCGGACATTTTAGCGGACTTGAAAATGTGGTTGAATAAGTCGGTCAACCACCTCAACCCAGTCCTGCTAGCAAACTTCCAAAAATCAACTGGAATCTCATTGAGTCCCAATGCCCTGCCTCTTCGCATCTTGCGAATAGCCTCACAAACCTCTTCCACGTTAAAACGCCGATAATAGTCGAAATCGCGACATTCTTCGATGTTCTCCAGCTCCCCTAATACAATGTCTCTGTCCTTCTCATCATGCAGAAGCCTATGAAAGTACGACTGTCATCTTTTCTTAATAAGAACGTCATCTACCAAAACACTGCCATCCTCTCCCTTAATGCACTTAACCTTGTCCTGATCCCGACCCTTACACTCCCTAGCTTTGGCAAGCCTATACAGCCTTTTTTCCCGCCCTTGTCCTCTAATCCCGCATACAGTCTCTCAAACGTTATTGTCTTAGCAGTGGTGACCGCTAACTTAGCTTCCTTCCTAGCCAACTTGTACTCCTCCCTGCTCACCCGCCTCTCCTCTTCATCCTTACTCTCAATCAACTTAACGTAAGTCGCCTTCTTCGACTCCACTTTTTCTTAACTTCTTCGTTCCACCACCAATCCCCCCGATGCCAGCCAGACCAACCCCTCGATACACCCAAGACCTCTCTAGCCGTCTCCTTGATGCAACCCACTGCGGTATCCCACATACTATCCACATCCCCGCTACACTCCCAAGTCCCCATCCCTTCCAACTTCGCCCCTATCTCCATAGCAGTAATCTCAACTTTATATTTATGCATCTTTTGCCTTCTCATGTAGACTTCTTGTAGTTCGTCCTTTACAAGATTCAAATTGGTGACACATTTTTTTTATTAGTCCGTTCTCAGTCACGTTTACCTTATTATGTTTTGAAAAGTTGAGTCCTCATGTGAAACTGTTGCTCTAATTTTGATTTTATTTATATTGCGTTCTGTTTTCTTCTTGTGGAGCATCAATACTCAATTTTTTGTTGCTGAAGTTTTAGTGATTTCCTTTTTAGGAAGATAAAAATAAGGCTGCTGCTCTAACGAATGCCTATATCTTACTTGGGAAACATCAGTTAGAGATACAACTTCTGCTGTTACTGTATGTGCGAAGAATCTTGGGGATGAGCAGCTTTCTCTTGTTATTTGCCATCTTGTTGAAGGTTATGGTGGAACATTAGAGTGTTATCTTATTTCGAAATTCTTCCTCCCATCTGCTCTTGCCAAAGGTGACTACTGGTTTGCAAGTATTCTGGAGGTATTCAGCAAGAAATCTAGTTTAGTTTTCGATAAACTGATGGTTTTAATTTCAAGAGATTCTGTTTGTAGATCTTGTTCCCTTGTTTGTATATTTATTTTAAGTTTTTGTGGATGTTGGGGGAGTATTCACAGGTTTATCTTAGAGTGCTTGCTTGCCCAACGGGGTCCTTGAACAGTAAATGCATATTCTCATCCCGTCAACCTGATCCAAACATTGGAGACTTATTCCTAATGTTAGCCGCCAAGACTACCATGAAGAATGCTATTGGGGAGCAAAATGCTGCTTCCTTGAGTAGATGGGCAATCTTGATGAGGGCCCACTGCCTTAAGCTCAAGCGGACTGCTAGTAAGTTCATCTAATCTTTTTATTTTTTTTAACTAAAGTTTGGGGATTCACAAGCCTTTTTATTTTTTAGATTCTTTTCAAGGATTTTTTATGACCCTCTTTCATATCTAGAATGCATAACTGATGAAAATATTCTGCTATTTGGTTTTCTTAAACTATCAATTCACGCCAAATGAGTTAAATAATTACATGATTGGAGATTCTTTCTCAAAAAAAAAAAAAAAAAAAAGGAAAAAAAGAAGCATTTTAAAAAAAAAGGACTTACATTATTGGAGGTTGTAATTCATTTTCTGATATAACTCTTTCCTCTACTACTCCATATAACGTGTTTTTAATAATATATAAGCATGTTTTTGCTCTTTGCTACACATAAATATCTCCAAACACCAACCAAGCCATTGCCCTAACATCATACTTTTAACTGTCACATTGGAACATGGCTCCGCTCGCGTTAATGTGGGTGGTGCAGAGGGAGAGAAATAGGAGAGATTTTTTTGGGTAGACTCGAGTTTTCCTCAATTGAGGAGTTGCGTCCAATCCCTTATTTTCTTTTGGTGCACCCATAGAGTTCACAGTTGTATAGAAGATTGGGTGTAGTTTGTAGAGAATCATTTCTTTTTGTAAACTCTCTACCTTTTGGTATACCCTTGTATAAAGCCAGGTTTTGGTCATGCTTATGAATGAAAATATGTTTACTTGATCAAAAGAAAAAATAACATTTCACCATCTTCAAGTCCCCTTGAACTGCTTGGAAGTGATTTTGTTGTAAACCATTCTCTTACAATAAATCCATAGGAAGATTTCTCTTATAAAAAAAATCAGTTAAGGTCCCTTTTCAATGTAACTTATGTTTTGGCGAATTCGTGGATATGTATAAAATGATTCTCTATCGCAACCCAAATCTAGATCATCTTTTGCATGCCAAGTACTGCTTGGAGAAAAGTCAACTTTGAATAATTCATCTATCATCTTTTTTTGTTTAAAAATGCCTTTAATATTCTTAAATTTGGTAATGTGCTAAATCCTACTGAAAGCAGATTAAGTTCTGGAATACCACGTCAGAAGTGATGGTAGGATGGCCTACCACCATGGCAACATTATTTGCTGATTAGGATTTGAATTGCAAGTGAAACCATCTTTCAACTGATGTGTTGAAGAGTCCCCCATGGGATGAAAAATGGATAGGTGGTGGTCTCCTTATATGACCTTGGGCAATCGTCTCCTCATGAGCTAGATTTTGAGGTTGAGTTCGGCCCAAGGTCTATTTCTTTATACAGTATTAGAGAAGCACCCATCCCAACTATAGTTCATCGATGTTGGCCCCATATTAAATTGCCCATGCTCCTAATGTTCAGCCCAGCCCCTGGGCATAAGGTGGGTGTTGAAGAGTCCCACATTGGATGAAAAAGGAATGTGTCTTGGGCAATCCTCTCCTCATGAGTTAGCTTTTGGGATTGAGTTAGAACCAAGATACATTTCTTTACATGATGTGGCTGTTTGGCATCAAAGTGGAACACATTGACTTCTATGTCACCTTTTCTCCCCCAAGTCAGTTTATTTTAGGGTTTCTCCTCCAATATCTTTAAAAGAGACCGTATACCTTAAGTGTTATTGCTTGTCAGGTGACCCTCTCAACCAGCCTGCCCGCGTGTATTGAGTTTACTATTATATGCTCATTTTAATTAGACATTTTTGTAGAAGGACTAATAGTTTTCCTATTCCTTTTCTCTGTAAGCTTGAAGTTTTGGAATGCCTTTCATCTTCTGTGAGCGTCACTGGTGATTCGAAGCGACGAAGTGTGCCAGATAATGTGGACCCTGGATGCCTGCATGAAATGCTGAGTGCAATGTTAAATGAAACTTCATCAAACTGGCTATCACTGGGTGTGGCTTTTCAGATAGATTCACGTGTGAGATCAGACTTGTCTATGCAATATATGTCTAAAATGTTAAGAAGACATCCAAGATGGGTAGACAATGATATGGCACGTCTTCAGAAACACATGTATACTGTATCTGAGAATCGAGAATACAAGCTTTTACTTGAATCTTTTCAAGATGAATTGATGACTGCAATCGCATCCTTTCAACTGAAGTTCTCCATAATTCCTCAACATCTTATTTACAGGGTGTCTACTCATAACAAATGTTATGTTTGCAATTTTTGTTTCGCGAGGGCTGATTGTCAGATTTTTTTTTCTTTTTGCCCTTGTACAGATCTTTTTGTCGTTTCGCAACCGCGGTTTGGTGTATATAGGATGCCACTTGTTGCAAGAGTACATAAATGAATATCTGTCAAGTGAGCAAGGCAGTGGACTTGATGGTTGTTCATTGTATCCTTGCCCCCCAGAGCTATTTCTCAAAGTGTCTGGAGAGCTATTTTATATTTTTGAAAGATATATCATTATGTGTAGCATGGACTGTTTCTACTTGAAGTCATTCACCTTTAGTAATAATAGAGCTGACGAAAACATCTATTGTGCCGTCTGTACAAGAGGAGGTTATGTTGGACATTCTGGTGTCTTAAAGCCATGATGCAGTTCTCTTCTGTTTCTTGTACAGAAAATGTTGTAGGGACACATTTTACTATCCTTGGTTTGTCAGCGTATCTTTTACTGTTTGCATCTGCTTGGGTACAAAGAAATTTTAGTGTTCTTATCCTGATTGTGAAACCTCTCTTGATGGCAAAAACTTCAGTGGAGACAGACATAAAGGACATACAGAAACTTCTCTGCGAGTCTTGAGAAATGATGGTCGTCTGATTGACCTACTCACGCTGCTGGATCCTCTGTTCAGAACAAGACTTCTGGCTAAGATACTAAAGGTAGCATGTGCTCACATCTCTTATTGTGTGAATCAGTTTGCATCTGTTCTGCTGGAGAGCATAGATCCAGGTGCAAATACAGTGTATGAAGATTATTTATGCTCACATAAACCACCAGATACTAAACTTAAAAGTCATAACATTGTAAAGATGGATGTTCTTTAATAGATTACGGCAGCACTTAGTTTGTTGTAAAAAGAAAAAAAAAACACAGTAGTAACAAACTACCGCAGCTCAGCTAAGTTGGTAAATCTGTACACTCTTACCTTATGCATGTAAAGATAGATGGTAGGTATTGACTGTATTGTGGCATGTGAGAAAAAAGCGATTTTTCCACTACTTGGAAGAAGGCCATCCTTGGCCATATTAGTAAGTGCATCGAATACTGCATCCAATTAGTATATATGTAAACGTATCAGGTCGCAGACCTACTCTCAACACGAGCTTCACAAAGACCATGATTTGCGATGAATAAGTAATTACGTAAGGTATGACCCTTTTTCAACCATCTGCTGCTTACAACAGAACGTTCTTTCCAACTTACAATTTCTACAAAACCCAGATACTATTGGTACTAGAAGTTGCAATTTATGGGAACAGCCTTTTTCGGTTCCATCTCTCCCGTTGCACCTAATTCATAAAACCCTGTGGAGAAAAGCCAACAATCTACGTTGAGTAAGTTTAAGCGCTATCGTTGGGATGTAATCTCGTAGCACACAACTGATCGAAAGCTCCATCGTTGGGATGTAATACCGTAGCACACAACTGAGCGAAAGTTCTATCGTTGGAATGTAATAACGTAGCACACAACTGATCAAAATAATTCCATTGCGCAAAGACACAACATTTGGAAACAACCCATTCCTTAACATTTTCCCGTGCACAAGTGCTTTGTGAAAATCCTTCTCGACACAAGCTTATTAAAAAGCATTATAACACAAATCCTTCTCGACACAAGCATTATAACTCGCAGAATATAAATCAAACATATAGAATTGTACGAAACCGTAATTGTAAGACCCCGCAAAATCTTACGGCAAAAATTAGCTCATTTAGCTCCTTAAGCTCTTCAAAAGCTCCAACACTTAGAATATTTGAGCTAAGCGTTAAAGACTTAGTCTCAGTTTTAGCCTTCGAACTTTGGAGATTTATTTGACGACTTTTTCGACCTCCGTTTTTCGATTTTCAAGTTGCCCTGTGATGACGCAAGGCAATAGTACATCTCGGGTGAGTTTCAGAAATTTTGGAATAGCGTAAGGGCACGTTTGGGTGCTCGAACCAGTAGCTAAAGGCGATAGGCCCGCGGCACCTTGGAAATCACCCTGCTCAAGTCAGGGCGGCGCCTTTGCAAGTCTGGCGGACTAAGCTGCACGACGCCTTGCTAAGTCCGACGGACTAGGCAGGGCGGCGCCCTGGGGATCGCCCTTGACCAAAAATCCTGCATTCCACACCCGACCTCCTAAGGGCAATTTGGTCATTTTACCATCATATATATACTCAAAAACACAGGATTAAGCCTCATTTACACCAAAATATACTCAATTTTCTCAAAATCCTCTCAAGAACACATTAGGGTTTTCAATTGGGGATTCAAGTTCAAACAAATTTCTCTATTAATCTTCAAAAATCTTCCATCTAAGGTATGCGTAGTGTTGATTTATGGGATTCCTTTCATCCATAAAGCTCAAAAATCCTATTTAAAATTATAAATCATGATGCGTATGTTGTGGGTTGTTTGTAACCATGTTTATCTTGTTATATGATTTCCAAGTTGGAATCTTTATGTGTTTTTCATGAAATTACGTTAGTATGTAAGTTGAAATCCATGAATTGAGTTGTTTATGATGTGTAATTTGATGATTCCACCTATGCCTTAAGTTGTGCATGAAAGGTGTTTGATAAAATGCCTAAAGGGATAGAAATTATACCTTATAGCTAAATTGTGATCCAAATGACTGTCGCGCCCTATTTCAAACTAGTCGAAACAGCACACAGTGTATGGTGACACGTGTCGTGACTCTTGGATTTTGAAAATTTATTTTTTAGAGTCGCCATCTAACTTTTTAGAAAAATTAGGAAAACCATTTTTTATGTAGAAAACTCTGTTTTAGTCTATCGAAAATATTTTGAGATTCTGAGTAAGGATTTTGGTTACTCGAGGGGAAAGTATTAAACACCCCTTAAAGCTTATCCGAAGATAGTCCTTACGCTTAGTTTAAGAAGAGCTAAAATAGTGATAGAAAGTCCTTTATTATTTTGAGAAAATAAGCTCAAGGTATATGAATGTATCACTGCAATTTACAAGGGCATAATACAGTTATTGAAAAATATATATGTTTTCAAATATATGTACAAAAGATAAGTAGTATTTTTATATATAAGAGCATTGAGTTCATGGTTATGTAAGAAAGTATGTTTATAAATATATGGTGCTAAATGTGAGAATAAAGTGAAGGAAAATATACTTTTAAAGGGTGTAAAAAAAATTTATTTGAAATGATCATAAATATATGTACCTATTTAAAAATATATGGAAAAGATATGAAAACTCGTTTGACCTGTGAGGCTTTAATAGATAAAAATAAATGTAGTAGTATATGATGAAGCTTTAACACCATATGGAGCATAGTAATAATAATATCACTATTAGTTACAGTAAAGTAATGATAATAGAAATAATAATGATAATTTAGTAATAATATCGCTAGTAGTTAGGGTAAAGTAATGATAATGATAATTTAGTAATAATATCGAAAGAAAAATAATAATAATAATTCAAGAGTATACCTTGCGTGCGGCAGCGTAAGTACATGTATATACCTTGTTGTGTTTTGGAGGGCTTCAAAATTTGAGATTTTAAAAATTAGTGACAGTAAAACGTTAGACGATTGAGCCGAAATTGATGAATAGGTTTCTTTCCTTTTTTCAAAAATATGAACTTAGCTATTTTATTGTCATCCTACAATAGTGTTAAAATTCTCATCCGTCCTAAAGGATTGTGACATTTATTTTATTAAAAAAAATATTTTCCCGGTAATTAGTAAAAGGAAGTTAATTGAATATTAAAACCGCCGAAACCCCTTTTAAAGCAAAATCCATCTTTACGAGTAAGTCATAATATGTTAATTGCAAAAACAAGAGGATATTAATCTGTTTTAAAGAAATTTTCAGCCTTTAAAGTGATATAAGTACGATAAATGAACGATATAACTTAAATACGGTAATAATAATAATAATAATTAATTATCGATCCAAGTTTCAAAAGACTAACAACATAACAAGAATAATGAAAATAAAAAGAAAAGGGCTAAGAGATACTAGACTCCTAATGGAGTTTGATCTTTAATTTTTTTTTCACGACTCCGAGACTCTGCAATCATCCTATAGCTGACCCGATAATTGGGATCGAAATGGAGCTCCAATTGAAACTCCAATTCCCGAGTTCACATGTAAAATAAAGAAACAGAGACTCTGCAATCATCCTATAGCTGACCCGATAATTGGGATCGAAATGGAGCTCCAATTGAAACTCCAATTCCCGAGTTCACATGTAAAATAAAGAAACAGAAGGAAATAAGAATTAGGAACTTATCAAACCATAAATCTACATGAAAATATAAATAACAGAAGCATACATACACCAAACAAGAAAAATTAAAAATCGTCCGAAGCTACTATCACTTTGATACATATCTGGACAGCCATTATAGCTACTATTATATTGAAAATCTCACTTCATACAACTCATTAAAAAAAAAAAAACAGTAGCAATGGTACAAACTATTAGTTTTGGTACTTCATGATTTAGCCTGTCAAGTGGAATTATTTTGCATAATGCAATCATAACATATGAAGAACACAGTACATAAATGGATAAAGTTTATAAGGTTAAATGGACAAAATTTCACATTATCTTGCACTTGAATTCAAGGTTGTCCTCTCTTGAAAGAAAGAAATTTTATGTCAAAGAGATGAAATCACATTTGAAATCAATTTCTGGGGAACCAACAACGGCATCATGACCAAACTTTTATTAAAAATATATTATACACCCAAAACCATCTTAGCATCAAAAGTTGATTAACAAACAGGGTCCAAAATCACAACAACAACATTAGCCGATGGAGAAGGAGATGAAAAGTGAGATAAAAAGGCAGATTTTACCTTTTGTTGGGCAGCAAATCGGAGCTCCAATGTCAAGGATTTCAAACTTTGGGAGCCCGAACTTAAAACAAAAAGGAAGAAAGGAACTTGTGATTTTGTGACTTTGCGCAAGTGTTCCCTAATTTTGAGTGTTCAACTTGTTTTTCTCCAACTTGTCCTCCCTCTTTTCACCTCTAGGCAATCTTCTATTTATAGGTGCAAATCCGGATTTGAAACCAATATCTCATGAAAACCAACGGTTGGATAGAGATGATGAAATTAAATTCAAAAAATTGAAAAGGACGATTCATCTCCATACATGTGTATTTGGGGCTGATTTTTTGTTCTTGAAAGGATTCATGAGTTGGAATAGCCGATAAGGGAAGGGAATCTTGTGGGTGGCAGCTATGGTAGGGGGGTTTAGGTTTGCGGATTTGATGTGGCAGAAAGGGGGGTGAAGGAGGAAGAGAACGTGGGTTCTTGGTTGTTTTTGCATTTTGAGTAGGTGTATATTGTGACCCGTCAGCTTTTTGGGGCACAGAGTTATAGCACCGCCTAATTAATCCTCAGAGAGAGACAGAGGGATATTTTGTTGTATTCTTGAGATCGGACGGCCTAAAAAAAAAAGGGTATACATATAAGGATAAATGTAAAAGTTGAATAAAACTGATTTTTATCCGTCCGGTTATTTAATCCATCAGATAATAATAAATAAATAAATAAATCATAAGGATGAAAATTCTGGATCTTTTGGTCAAAATAAATTGACAATCTAGATTGATTGGTGTTAGTTGAATAAAATCTGAAGCGGGTATGGATATTGGATTGGGCTTAGGCCTAATTTAGATCTTGGTTGAAATTTATAAAATAAGAGTTGGGTTCGGGTGAATAAAAAATGAAATTGGATTATTGTTGATCCGAATGCTCTTTTTTCTACTGAAATTAATTTTATCGATGTTTCCTGATATCCTAAAATTAGTTTTAGTTTAACGTGTATAAATTACAGACATAATTTATATAACCGCCTAATTTAATATCTTTCTGCGATTTAATATTATCAATATATGTATATGTGATTAAAAAATAACAATATAAAAATAAAATATAAAACATTTGTTTTATCTGACAATACATATATATATATGGGCACAATATCGCCTAAAAATAAAATTAGAAAATTGCGAATGCAAGTATCAAAAGATATTTTGTGATTTTGATGTTAAAATATTTAATTAAATTTAACTAAAATATTTTATAATAAGGTAGAAAAAATATATTCTCTTTTATTATTTAAAAATTTGTAGAAATAGAGATAAAAATACGAATCTTATTTCCTATTTAATTTTTCAAAAATTATTTAGGGTCAAGAAGCATCAGAAAAGTAATTAAAGGAAAAAGGGCGAGCCAAAATTGGATGTCAACAATGACAAATGCATGTTTTACCCTTATGATTGAAATGGCTTCTATGGTATTATTTGCATTATGGATATTTGAAGGAATACTTACGGGACTAATTGATGAAATTATGATATGTTGATATGTATTTCTATTCATGTACAAGACTATGGTAATCATGTACTTCATGAAATCCCCAACTTATTGTATTATGGATTGTTGATGTTGGTCATGTATTCAAGAATGTCATGCCTGATCAGTTTTCTTCTATCAAGTCCTGGGGTACTTGTACCCGAAAAATATACTTGTGTGTCTAGATCCAGTATCATATTTTCACGATACTCTCAGTCAAGCCATGATCCATAGAACTCAGTCAGTCATGTGACTCAGGAAAAACTCAGTAAACTCAGTAAATCCCAGAAATCTCAGAAAGCTCAGTAATCTCAGTAGTATTTTGTCAGTCAACAAAACTTTATGAACTCAATCCAGTTTAGTTCGGTCAATTATGTTTAGTTTCTATATAGATGGGAGTGGGATTCAGCACCGAGTGAGCCCAAGGATGGAAAATCACCTGTTATTTGAGGGTGTGATTCCTAGAAGCAATCCTTGTGCTCCAGAACTATGTAGCCAGTGTAGGTTGAGACATCATACCTGCTATATGAAGGCAGATGAGGTGGCTTATCCTGTTATATAAGAGTCTCACCATTCTCGTTTGAGTACTTACTAGATGAGGGATCACTCACAGCCTGTCCTTACTAGTGGCGCGGTATTGACACCCTTTCAATTGGGGTTACAGATTGGACCCCTACTCAACTATAATCATTTATTTGGGATATGTCAGTTGGATGAATTCCTCTACAGTTTTAATTACATAATCAGGACTATCAGATACAGTTACTCAGTTTTAGTAAAAGAACTCAGATAGTTCTTCAGATTTCAGTACTGTCAGATATAGTCAACTCAGTACGGTATGAAACTCAGTTAGTTCCATCAAAACTTAGACTGTCATACATAGTCGCTCGGTATCAGTTATATCAGTATCAGTAACTCATGTTATCAGTATTCAGACTCAGTAGTCAGTATCATCATGAATTCATTTACAGTTTCATATTCATGCATGTATTCTCATATTCATGTCATACGGTCAGTTAGTATAGTTCATGCATTTGAACCCTATTGCATTCAGCCTACCCCCACTTGCATACCAGTACATTCAATCGTACTGACGCATTCGCGCTATGGTGTTTTACTTTATACCATAGGTTCAGAAGCACGAGCTCCAGATCAGCAGTAGCATTCTAGTTTTTCGCATTCAGAGTTTGCAGTGAGTCCTCATCCTTCGAGGACAAGATCAAAACTTTATTATCTCATTACTTAGTTGATTTCAGTAGTTGGAATTAGTTGGGGAAAATTCCCATCAACTCCTTATTCAGACAGTTAAAGGCTTTTCAGACTACAGGATTGTTCAGACAGTTATCTCAGTTTTGGGGATTTTAATACCCCATTCAGATGCTATATTTTATTAGTTATGATGCAATTTTAAACCTTATGGCCTCTCAGTTCATGTTTCCGCACCTATATGGTATATTATGCAGTGGTCAGGTACAGATATCGGTCATGGATTAGTTTATGGCCCTTTGGGGTCATGAGTACCGTGTAACATTTTAGGTACCAGATTCGGGACATTACAGTACTATAATGGGTCACTATACATAGGGTGAAAATACGTCAATATCCAAATTCCAAACATATAGAATAATACAAAATCGTATTATAGTGGGTCATCATACATAGGGTGAAAACACGTCAATATCCAAATTCCAAGGTTTAGTGACACGTCCTAATTCTAGCTTATAACCATCCTATTAGATTATAGTCATGGGTCACTCATGTGGACCGACCCAGTCTTTTTTATTTTTTAATTATCTATTTATTTGAAGATAAGGGAGTAATTTGAATTTTGACATATAGGGGGAACAATTACTACCTAACTATTTATCCACTCAAATACTCCTGTGCATAAGGGTTTTCTTCCTCTGAAAACAGAAGAGATGTATGAGAAAAAACAAAAATATTACAGCAGCTAAGAACATCAACAAATCAACAAAATCCAAAAGGAGACTTTTAGTTTGTGAATCTATACTCCATTTCCTATAGAGACGAAGACTGACTTGGGGAGATTGTTGTTAGAATTTTTGTCCTGATTTTCTTATCAAATTAAGTTTTTACTTTTTCTTGGAAGGAAAATAAAAGTAACCATAATTACTTTTATTTTTCCTAAAAAGAAAATATAATTCTTTTCCATATTTGGCAAACCTCTTTCTTGGAGGAAAGGTTTTGTACATCTATAAATAGAAGACCCCTTCTTATACCATAACACAATAGCATCTACAATGTAATCATTAAAAGAGTCTGGTTTAGGGGGAGATTTCTCCCAATAGATTTTAAGTTTTTCAATATTAGTTTTCAATATGTAGGTAATTTGACCACCCTATCAATAATACTTTTTAGTATTATATTTTTATTTGTCGTCTGAACCGTTATCCAGAGTAAAGGTGAGATTGACGAGGATGTCTCGCACCTTATTGGGGCGGGATGGATGAAGTGGAAGCTCGCGTCGGGGGTGCTGTGTGATAAGAAGGTGCCGCCCAAGCTTAAAGGCAAATTCTACAGGGTGGTAGTCCGTCCGGCCTTGCTGTATGGAGTGGAGTGTTGGCCAGTTAAGAACTCCCACATCCAAAAAATGAAGGTGGCAGAAATGCGGATGTTGCGCTGGATGTGTGGGCTAACTAGAGGGGATAGAGTTCGGAATGAGACTATCCGGGAGAAGGTTGGTGTGACTTCAGTGGAGTGCAAGATGCGGGAAGCACGATTGAGATGGTTCGGACACGTGAAGAGGAGGGGCATGGATGCCCCGGTCCATAGGTGTGAGAGACTAACGTTGGATGGTTTTAGGCGGGGTAGGGGTAGGCCGAAGAAGTACTGGGGTGAGGTGATTAGGCGGGACATGGAACAGTTACAGCTCACCGAGGACATGACCCTAGATAGGAAGGTCTGGAGGACGCGAATTACGGCAGAGGACTAGGGCCAGTTTGGGTCGCTAGTGTAGGGAATTACTTGGTGGGGGTTCTATTCCTGTTATGATTCCGTGTTCCGTGTTCCATGTTTTATTACGAATCTGTGTGCTTTCCTCTGCTTTCCTCTGTTTTATATTACTTATGGGTGCCGTATTTATGTTATGTAATCTGCTTCTGTGCTTTACTATGTGTTTGTGTGGTATCTCGTGCCTTGAGCCGGGGGTCTATCGAAAATAGCCTTTCTACTTCTTCAGAGGTAGAGGTATGGACTGCGTACATCTTACCCCCAAACCCCACTAGGTGGGAATACACTGGGTTTGTTGTTGTTATTGTTGTTGTTGTCGTCTGATTTATTTTCTCAAGGTTTGCAAACTTTAAGTTTCTGCATGACGCCCTCTCGATTTCGAACCCAACAATTGTTTCAGTAGCAAATTCAGGACTTCCGCTGCAACAGTTCAAGGTACATACAGATTTATGTTTTTTGCTCCGAATTTGCTCACAATGGCATCAGAGACAGGTTTAATGCCCCGTTTATACACGTTATTTTTCAAGTTTAAGAAAAATTTACGTATGATATTCTTCATGACTGGTTGTATGAATTTATGGATCTGACTAGAAACGCCATTATAGAATTTTTTTTGGATCCTACATGACGCTCAAAATTGTATTTATGGATTCGATAATTTTTTTTGGATCTGTTATGGAACTGTGTCTGATTAAAAAAAAAAAGATGAACCTAGTGGCGTTTGTTTTTTAGAAGAAGAAGAGTTATTTGTAAAAAAAACTGTCATCCTTTTTTATTTTCCTTTTGATAAGATTCTGTAATTTTTTTTTAACTTAATCTTTAGGGATTGAATGCTTTATTGAATAAATAATAGGAAAGAACAGAATAGGAATTGTTTCCTTAATAATTCTTGGGAAAAGAATCTCTTATATGTTCTAGTGGAGCAACTGTATCTATGAATTGCATAATATGTTATCTTTTTTTTTTTAATTGTAAAGTAAGTGTTGTGATGGCACTTAACAGAATAAAAATAAAGATGTAGTAATTTACATATTTTTTTGGTAATTAACATGAAAATATTCTATAAAGGTGGCATAGTGAATCCTTTTATAATTTTAAATAGATAAGTAGTTGAATTAGGTTTGATATTTTTTTTTGCCTTAATTAGTTTATGATAATTTTAAATAGATTTTGTCTTCTACGGTGAATTGTGACATAAGTATCACATTGAGTCGTAAATCCATTCTTATTGTTTCTTGGTTCATATTTCAGAAATGGCTGAAAGGAGACAAACTCGAATCACTCCAAGTGGGAGTTTTGGATTTCGAGCAAAGAGACAAGGTAGAAGAGCATGTCGTCGAAGGACATGTTTTTGAGGTCATGAGATATTATGAAATGGTGGCTCAAGGGGGATACAAAATCTGTTGCGGAATGAAAGGACTATACGAAAAGAAAGAGAAAAGAAATTGAAAGAGTTCAAGTCTTTTAAGATGTCACCTAACATTAGTGTTGCTAGTTTTATAAATATGTTTAAGATGAAACATGTAGAACTGGATAACTATGAAGAAATATCGGATTGGGAAGCATTAGCTATTTTAGCAAATTCTTTTCGTGACCCGTGGGGCAAGAGATTAATTGATCTTTACCACGAGATTTGGCCTAGAGAGCTTTTTTGGGTGTACATAAGTCGTCTAAAATACTTGTGGAATGAATTTTATCTTTAGATTGACTTGAAACATGAAGTTATTAATTAACTTTATATATTATAAATATTAAGTTGTTTATCTCCTTGTATATGAATTTCATTCATTTGTTTGAGTTTAAAAATGACTTAATTTAAGCTATCATTATAATACACATTAAGAAATTAATTTCTAATTTTGGTTAAGGGTTTAGTTAGTATATGATGATTGGATTCTTAAGTGTCCTTTTGACTATACACTAAACATGAAACCTTTATGAGAAATGATTTGCTTGAATGTGTAACTTGCATTCATAATTGATAATATACTTGCGTAATTGTCTCTTAATAACAGACAAGGCATCTAAAAGCATAATTACTGGCTTGAACAAAGAAGAAAAACTCAATGGGAACAACTACGACATTTAAAATCGTAAGATGTGGTATGTACTGAAAAAGCAAAACGCTCTTGAAGGTACTAACCATGTCTTGAGTCTACCAGAAAAGGGCAATACTGCACAACACAAAAGAGCTTGAAGCTTATAAGGATTGGAAAAAGACTAATTCCATTGCACGTGGAATCATTATAAGTTTTGTGGTTGATGACCTTATACATGAGTGTGAGGAATTTCTTACTGTAAATGCCATCTGGGCACACTTACGAAGAACATATAGGGACACTTCTGTTACCCGCCTCAGACAGCTGACTATCAAATTTGACGCTTATAAGAAGCGTCATGATCTAAATATCAAACAACACCTTAGGGTGAAGTCGAATATGATAGCTCAACTCAAAAGTGTTGGTCACGTTCTCTCGGATGAGCAGCAGGTTCAGGCAGTGATCCGATCTCTTCCCAACAATTGGGAACCTCACAATGACAGCATCACAACTTTTTCTGATGTTGCATGCCACATTGAACTTGAAGATGAGTGGCTTGGTGCTGCTAAAGTTGCTTCTAAAGCCTTTATGACAGAATCAAGTGGTAAGAACTCTTCAGGATTCAACCATAAGAAGAAGTAGAAAAAGAACGGAAAGGGTAAAGAGATCGAAGAAGTACCCTCTAAGAAAAAGAACAAGCCAAATTCCAAGAGGAAAAAATATTTTTCAAGAAGAAAGACAAGAGCAAGATAAAGTGCTTCAACTGCTAAGTTCTGGGGTATTTTGCTCGTGAATGTCCTGAGGAGAAAAAGGTAGCATTTCTAAATCCATCTCTAAGTGCTACACATGTTTCTAGCACTACTTTATTAACTGAATCTTATTCTATATGGATTGTAGACTCAGGAGCCACCGACCATGTGAGTCGAGATCGAGAAGCATTTATGGAGTTCCGTCGAGTTTCACCTGGATCAAGGTGGATCTATGTAGAAAATAATGCAAGACTTGAAGTCAAAGAGATTGGCACTTGCAAAGTAGATTTGCATAAAGGTTGGTCTTTAATGTTGCATGACGTCCTATATGCTCCAGAAATTCGACGAAACTTAGTACCTGTGTCTGTTCTTTTAAATGTTGGTTTTCATTTGTTCTTTAGTCGTAATTGTGTAAGAATTACTCTAGATAATGTTTTTTATGATTTTGTACATCGTTATGATCGCTTTATTATTTTAGATTGTAACCCTTCAACTTACAACTATTATGTTGACCATTGTGTAATGTCATGTTATTCTAGTAATAATGATGTTGAATTACTTACATGGCATACTAGATTGGGTCACATAGGGCAAAATCAAATGAATAGATTGGCAAATGAAGGAAATCTAGGTTCTTTTATCAAAAATTGAAATGTCAACTTGTGAAAATTGTCTTGCCGGAAAGATTACACGTAAACCATTTGGGAAGGCTAAAAGAGCTAAATTCCAATTCTAATTAATCCATTCTGATAACCGTGGTCCAGTGAATGTGAGGGCAAGGACTGGTGCTTCATATTTCATTATATTTATTGATGATTTCACGCGCTTTGGTTATGTTTATTTGATATCTCATAAATCAGAAGCACTTGAATGCTTTAAAAGATATATGAATGAAGTTGAGAATCAATTAGACAAAAGTATAAAGACATTAAGAACCGATAGAGGTCGTGAATATTTGTCAAAACAGTTTGAAGAACTGTGTATTGAAACAGGCATTATCAGACAATTGACTACTCCTTATACACCTCAACAAGTGGTGTAGCCGAAAGAAGGAATAGAACATTGTTGGATATGACAAGATCCATGATGGCGCAGGCAAATTTACCAATCTCTTTCTGGGGAGATGCGTTATTAACTACGGCCTACATATTGAATAAAGTGCCTTCTAAATTAGTATCTTCTACTCCTTATGAACTATGGATTAGTAATAAACCAAACTTTAATGATCTACGACCTTGGAGTTGTGCTGCATATATTAAAGATTATTTTAGTAAGTTTGAAAAACTAAGTCCAAAAGGAAAGAAATGTATCTTTATAAGATACTCAGAATACTCCAAAGGATATGTGTTCATTGGTGAATTGGAAGATGGAAGTACTACTGAAATTGAATCACGAGATGTCACATTCCTGAAAAATAATTTTTCAAAAAGGAATGAAATAAAGGAAAATGAGCCTCTTTACGAAATGCTGAATGCAGGTAATCAAATAATGTCACAAAACATGCTTGATAATTCAATTGATCAAGAAATGATTCTTTGTCCAAGTGGGAGTTGTGAATACCAAAATTCTATTGAGGAATCTAAACATCAATTACGTAAGAGTACCAGAAAAGGTGTTCCTAAACGATTTTATGATATTGAGGATTATATCTTTCTAGTATCTCCCACAGAATTGGATGAACCTAATTCTGTGATTGAGGCTTTATCAAGTCCCTAAAAAGATGAATAGATGAAAGCGATGAAAGAAGACATGTCTCGAGTACCATATTCCAATGCAGTTGGGAGTTTGATGTATGCTATGATGTGTTCTCGCCTAAAAATTTATTATGTCGTAGGTCTGGTTAGCAGGTATCAATCCAATCCTGGAAGAGATCATTGGAAAGTAGTAAAGAGAATTTTTTGATACCTGAAGGAAACTGTTGATTATTCACTATGCTATAGCGGATTCAATTTATCCAGAAGAGGTTATACAGATGCTGATTGGGATGGTGACCGGTATGATAGAAAATCAACTTTCGGTTATGCCTTCTTGCTAAATGGTGGTGCAATTTTGTGGAAAAGTAAGAAACAAACTTGCACAGCCCTGTCAACTATGGAATCAGAATTTGTGGCTTGTGCATCTATAGTACAAAAAGCTATTTGGTTGAAAAGATTCTTTGAGCATTTGAACATCGCAAAGAATTCTAAGGGTCCCATGATTTTGTATTGTGACAGTCAAGCGGCTATCGCATATACGAAGGATCCTAAATATCACAGCAAGATCAAGCATATTGATATTAAGTATAACTTTATAAGAGACATAGTAGCAAGTGGAGAAATAAATTTACAATACATTCCTATACAAGAAATGATAGATGATCCCTTTACTAAGGCGATATCTAGAGACTTGTTTGAGAAACATATTATGGCTCTATGATTACGTAGGATATGATTATATTCATGTATTGTAGATGACTTGATTATAATTATTATCAATATAAGAATCTTAAATTTATGTTCAATCTCATATGCATGTAAAAATGTGTTGTATTAAAATAGTGTGTCGAACAAGTCGTGAGATTGGCTCTCTTACACGAACAATTGCCTCTTACATCGAGGAACATGAAGACAAAAGTTCCACCATAAGATAATGACTTATTTTGTAAATCCAGATGTGAGTTTCTGTAAGTATATGAATTTGAGGATTATTAAAGAAAGAAACTCAAGTTAGACATTTAGAAGTGTCTAGACCTAGATATGTACGATGTTGAATGGCTAAAAGAATAAGACACACGCACCAATATAAGGTGAGAATATTGTAACACATGTTTCATACCATGTTTTCTTAGCGACCAATAGGTTAATGAAAGAATGAATCCCTGCTTCTTTATTGTGTGAGACCCTAAAAGTTATTTTAAACTTTTCATTGAAATACCCTTAGACCTTTGATTGTTTCTTGAAGTTTCGATCAGTGTTGCTACTTTAGAATGTTACTAATAGCCATGGAAGATTTGGCAATGAGGTACATGTCTAAGAAAGCAGTTGATTGGAACAAATAGATTCGAGTAGAAAGGAAAGACGATTAAAATGAGTATTTTAACTTGTTTACACAAACCGGCTATTACACTAACCATATAAGACTTAAGTGTAATTGTGTATATAAAGTTAATCATGAACTCGAGTTTACTTCTTTAAGAGGATGAGGGATCAGATAAGTAACTATTGGAGTAGTTAAATAATATCTGGGGTATTGTGAGTATTAAAAACCTCATAGTAGCAAAGAATCCTTTCCACATGTGATTGGATTTCTTTATGTAGCTTGTAAAACCTTATAGGTAAAGCTCATAATGCTCACAGGTCGCACAAACTATTTGTAATATGAATTGGTGACTTGTTGATGTCGTACTGGTACGGGTCTAGTCCCTACCATGTGTGAAGTGGGAGATGTTAGATTACGGGTCATGGGTCACTCATATGGACCGACCCGACCCAGTTTTTTTTTATTTTTTAATTATCTGTTAATTGGAAGATAAAAGAGTAATTTGAATTTTGAAATATAGAGGAAACAGTTACTCCCTAACTGTTTATCCACCCAAATACTCTAATACATATGGGTTTTCTTCCTCTGAAAACAGAAAAGACGTATGAGAAAAAGCAAAAATATTACAACAACTAAGAACATCAACAAATCAACAAAATCCAAAAAGAGGCTTTTAGTTTGTGAATCTACACTTCGTTTTCTAGAGAGACGAAGATTGACTTGGGGTGATTTTGTCAGTAGCAAATTTGACACGTCCGCTGCAACAGTTCAAGGTACATACTGATTTATGTTTTTTGCTCCGAATTTGCTTACACACCCAATATTATTTACTGAGTTTTAAACAAAAAAGAAAAGCAGTAGGTGTTTCAACCACTCTTACCAAAACCAACCTTTTTTTCTTTCTCCAGTCATCTCATCCTTCTCCACGGCGTCACCAATCTCGTTCCCGAAATCAGCGGCTGGTACAACTTTGGTTAGAACATCATTCTTCTCGACAGCTACAATAGCTTTTTTCTCCACATCCATAGAATTTTTGGTGAGTTCGTTGGTACAACTTTGGTTAGAACATCATCCTTCTCAACAGCTACAACAACTTTTTTCTCCACATCCACAGAATTTTTGGTGAGTTTGGCATCAACTTTGGTCAGAAGACCTTTTTTCTTCACAACCATAACTTTTCTCAGAACATCATCCTTCTCGACAGCTACAACAATTTTTTTCTCCACATCTACAGAATTTTTGGTGACTTCGGCATCAACTTTGGTCAGAAGACCTTTTTTCTCCACAGCCACAACTTTGTTCAGAACATCATTCTTCTCCACAGCCACATCATTTTTAGCTTGATCACTTCCATATATGTTGTTAATATGAATGGTGACTTTTTCCATTTCCTACGTTACAAAAGTTTCAGATTTATATATTTTAGAAAGAAATTTATACTTCAAACACACTAAATATGTTTACAAGCCATTGCTTGCTTAATAGCCTTGATATCTCTTCTATTTTTTTTTCTCATACCTATGAGCTTTATAACATTTAAGCCCATAGCCACACAAATCCTGCAACAACAACTTGAATATCACATCAAAAATTAACGACAAGAGCAAAAAAAAGATAAAAAGAAATGATATGATATATATGCTCACTGTTATAGTCAAAACTCGAGCACAAAGAATGAGATCCTCTTTTTTGTGGGTTTGACGAAAATGATATCCCAATATAGTTTCTGAACACTTTGCGTGTTGAGAAAACATTAGATCTATTTTAGTGAAGAACTAAGCTACTATATATAGTTTCTAATTTCTTACCAATGAGAACGTCTTCCGTTTCTCTAAATTTCTAATTTCTTACCAGATATTGAATGCTCCGTCTCAATAACCAAATTTTAATACAGGTGTTACATATATAACATACATAAAAAATACTACTCTAATAATTTAGAGTTGTCTTATTTATTCTTGCATAGTAATTGTTTTGTTGTAGTATTTTTAGAAAACACTTAACATTTAACTTCACATATCAATATGATTATTAATAAAAGTAAGTATTAATTCTTATTAACAAGATGTTAGCCATTTATTTGCAATGCATTAATTTGGATATTGTTGTTAATACTTTATTTATTAATATAAAGTTTGAGTTGTTTAGTTCAAAGTTCTAAAATATTTGTTGTAAAAATGAGATCACTTTTTCTCTTCTTTTTTTTTATTATTATTAGTTAGATATTTTTTAAAATATATTTCACAATCTTCATTATTATTTCAAGTGAAGTTGAAATTATAGAGTTTACTATTAAAAATTTTGAGGCCTCACCTAAAGTAAATGCTTTACTATTTACCCTTGAGCCACCCCTGGCTCTCTCAATTCTTCTTCTGGTTTTCTTATAGAGAGACATAGAAAGAAAGAAAGAGAAAGAGAGAAAGGGTATTAGGGTTATTTTTGTTTGTTAGTGATAGTGGAGATGGCTTATAATGGTGATTGCGGTGACAATGATTGATGTTAGTGATTAATAATGTTGGTGGTGATGATTGTGATGGTTGGTATTGTAGTGACTGTTATGATGGTGGTGGTGGTGGTTGTGATGTGACGTTGCTTGATGTTAGTAGTTTAAGACGTTGATTGTGTTGGCTGAAACGTGAATGCATGATGATTGACGATGTGTTGGTGATAGTTGGGATGTTATTTGTTGTGATGATGGAGATGGTTTTTAGTAGAGATAAATTGTAGTGATGGTACTGGTTGAAGTGGTGGTAGAGGTGACGTTACTAGTGACAATGGTGGTGGCGGCCAAAGAATATGTAGAGGTTGTGATGTATTATTGGTAGTTAGCGGTGGTGCTAGTTGTTATAGATGAGTTGATTGGTAATAAGGATTGACCAGTAGTGGTTGCTGATTGTGGTGTTATTGACGGCAGTGGTGGCGGTCAATATAATTAGAATAAAAGAAGTAGTAGGTGTGGTAGCGATTGACAATTGTGGTTAGTAACGGTATTCTTTGTCGATGGTGGTTGTGATGGTGGAGGTGGTTGGTGGAGATGGGTTATGATTGAAAATGATGACGAAGGCAGAGGTGGTTAGTGATATTGACTGTTGATTATTAATAAAGTGGTAAATATTATCCAATATCAAAATATCCTTTTCAGACCTATTAAGACTTGATTCTAGATCTGAATGATTAAAACCTGTTCAGACCTATTAAGAGTTAAAATCCTAATAAAAAATAAATGCATTTAATGGTTTGAAGTTTGAACTATTCAGATTCAGACCTCCATTAAATGCAAACAAATGAGGCCTAAGTGACCCACCATTGCTTGCCTATTTAAAATGTATTGCCAATAAAAAAAATTGTTTTATTAATTCAATCCTTAAGATTCCTTTTTTGAAGATTTACAAATATTTATAACTTTTTAAAAAATAATTATTATAAATTGCTTTATAAATTAAACGGTAAATAACTATTTTTATAATGTGGACAACATTAGAGATAGAAGGAGTATGGACAGATAGAAGGTCGAAGGAGTATTATTAATAAGTATTATGATAATTCGGACAACATTAGAGATAGAAAGAGTATTTTATTGTGGTTTATGATATTATTACATTCACTTTACTTATTTTGTTATTTTTTAAACAATTTTTACTTATTATCCTTAGTGTAAAAAAATGATTTTATTATGTTGTTCTCACTAATAACTATTATCCCTCACAATAAAAACAAAAAACAAAAATAGGACCACTTCCGTACATCCTTTCCACTCAGCCCAGTCTCCGCAACATTTTTTTGGGGTCTGTCATTTGGGAATTAGGACCACAAGAATTACTTCACACAATCCCACTTTCATTTTGTAATCAAAACTTGTAAATAAGAGCGGGATATTCCATCAAAACTTGCATATTTCATCAAAACGTGTATATTCCACCAATTCACATTTCACTCACTCCATGCACCACATGCACACAACTCACTTTAACTATGTTCTAATTGCACATAAGCGATAACCAGGATTCCAAATAAATTCATTGAGCCACAAAGTTTTTATCATCAATCTTTACTCAAAATGATCACAATTCAATCATTTCTCCATTTTCAAATAATGAATATTCCGGATCTATATAGTGTGTATATATTTGTGTAATTAGAACGCAAAGCAAAAAAATTGAGATTAGTAACCTGCAAGTTCCCTTCTACACATGTTAAAATATATTGACATAGTAAAAAATTCTTTTATAAGGACCATCTATATAGTTAATTTTATTTGTATGCATACCTCCATTCAATCATAAGACAAGAGGCTGGTTAGAAAGGTCTTGAGTTAATTGAATGAAGTAATAAAACAAAACTTTGCCAGCATTGGCATCAATCGTAGCATATATCTTGAATATTGATCAAAATTCAGCCACTTAATTGTTTCCCTAGATAATGCTGAATTTTTATCATCTTTTTTAAAACCTTTCCAAGGTACTACAAAAGTAATTTTAATTTTAAACCACGTACTTGACCTTAATTGACATTGGGTGGAAATACTCCATTCGTTCATTTTTATCTATCTAATTTTCTATTTTGTAATATCCAATAATACTTGTTTATTTTATAAAATCAATAAATTATTTATCTATTTTTATTTAATTTATCCTTAGCATTAAATGCAATTCATATTTGCATTTCTCAAAATATTAAATTTATTACTCCCTCCATTTCATTTTAATTGACCCTTATTGACTTGGCATTCCCCTTGAAAAAATATTTAATAGAGGCTTATTTTTACTAAAGTAACCCGATAAATTATGTATTGAAAATATAAATCTGAATATTTACGCTTTACATAGTCATTTAATGATAGGGGTAATATGGGCAAAATACAATAAACTTCTCTTGATTTTGTAAAAGAGACAACTAGATTGAAACAAATATTTTTTAAAAAAAGGCCTACTAATACGAAATGAAGCGAGTATATTTAAAAGTTAATATGATAAAATTACCTTGATCATTTATTATTCTTTAATATTTATGCTAATAGAAAAATAGACAAATAAAAATAGATGAAGAAAGTAATTATTTCGTTTGCCGTGTCTGGAAAAAAATTCTGCGTGACATCGTTAGAGTACTAACGATGCATAATAAAAGTAGACAAAGACTCACAATTAAGCTGACCTTCATTTTTTATTTTTTTTATTGTCAACTAATTCTCAGTTTTATATTAGTTGATTATTTTCTTTTTTATATACTTTTTAAGAAATCATAAATTAGATGGCAATATTACAAATTTATTCCTTAGGATATTTTATAAGAACTTTACAAATCACTTCCTCCGATTCATAAATACTTACTCATTTTTAACTTGCCACATAGCTTAAAAACTGATAAATAGATGTAATTTTTATTTTGAAAAATGCAATAAGTGTTGTATTGTATTTAATATTGAAGATAAAAATAAAAATTAATAAATCATCTATCAATTTTATAAATTGAATAAATATTATTATTGAACATTTAAAAATATAAATATAAATAAAAATAAATTAAGAAAATATTACTTATTTATACTATCTAATTAATTGTCGCGGTAAAGTAAGAAACATACAATAAATTTTATCTCGATTGGATTAGTGACCAAGTAACTTGAGATAACTATTTCCACTAATCAATATGGAATGGCCCATACCGGATAATTAATGAACAGAAATTAAAACAACAAATAGCTTGATTAGATTGATTTTAAGACATATTTATTTTTAATATTATCATTTTTTCAAATTAATTTCAAAAAATAATGTAAAAAATATTTAATAAAAATACTATAATAAAATAACTATATTATTAATTATTTTTCTTAATGAATATGTCAAATCAAAATGCGATAAATATTTGACGGAGGGAGTAATAATATTGACCCCTTGACAAATGATAACCATGTCCTTGTCCTCATATCAGATTTAGACGTCAACGACGAGGGCTTACTAGTTGGACCAGTATTAATCCTCTTATTGTTACTCTCTTCGTTCGCTTTTATTTATTATTTATTTTTTAATAAAATTTTTATTTTTATGTATTAATTTTAACATACTGAAAAAAATAATTTTTATTTTTAAGTCTTAACATTAATTATTTTCTATTCAAATTAATTTCAAAACCCAATAATAAATATTATTTAATAAGAGTATTATAATAAAATAATCATATCAATAATTTTTTTCCTTAATAGATATATCAAGTTAAAATATAACAAATATGTCTAATTTGTATTACTCTTTTCTAGAGCTTTACTTATCACATTTTTAATTTGATACTAAAAATAATTAATAATATAATTATTTTGTCATAGCTAGTATTTTATTAAATGAAGTTGACATTACATTTTAAAATTAATTTGGAGAGAAGATAATTAATGTTAAGGTTAAAATAAAAAAAAAAATTATTGATGCATTAAAAATAATAAATAAAAATACAATTAAAAAATTATGACAAGTAAAAAAATTAAAAAAAATAACAATGTGGACGTCTAATCCTCCATCACCACTCTAAACCGCTAACATCACTGTGGCAATCTTTACCGCCGTCTTCCAACAAATCTAATATCACAATTAGTACCATGCCCAACTATCATCAATACATTGTCGATCCTTTTTGGTAATAGTTAGGTAAGAAAAATATGGCAATCGATATTTTTCGTTCACCATCGCAACTATCACAATTATCATTTCTATCTCTATCTCTATCTCTATCTCTATCATATTAAAAGTATGAAGGTTCTTATAATTGAGATTTGCCTTTTTTGTCCTTCATTAAAAGACTCCACTTTAAATAAAATCGTATTTTCCCCTTTTATGATATTAATATTAATTTAAATTACAAAATCCTATATTACATAGTTATTCACATTACAAAGTCCTAGTTAATTGCCCCAAATCCAGACGTACAAAACCTTTTTGAACACGAGAATGAAAATTCAAGCGAAATAGTTTGTTCATTACTTAACATTTCATGATTTTTACATAATGTTGAATTTTGTACGCTATTGTATAATAAATTTGTATGAAGAAAGAGAAAACCAGTTGTGCATACCGAAGATAGCCATTCAATGGCCAAAATCACCAATGGTATGTTTACTATACCTCGCTAAATTTGCAATATCAGCTTATTGTCTAGGATAGAACAGTACTATTTTATTTTATTGACATTAGCTAAAATGATTTTTAAACTAATTAAATTGTCTTTTCCTTCAAACTATGATTGACAGTTTTAGATGGTTAAGCGAATAGCTCAAAAGTATCTTGCCTTTATCTTGGTTCATAGATGAGTACAATATTACTGTAAATTAAACATTTACAGCCAACGTGTAAGTCCAGTCTCTCATTAAAAAAATGGAGAACCTCAAAACATAATTTTATTGGTACAGTAAAAAAAAAAAAGAAAAATAAAGGTGACACAATATGGTGGTAACAGAACGACTCCACATGGCATAATAACCAATATTTTGTTTTCAGGAGATTTGGTTTTGCAGCCCTTTACAAATATGTTCTTAGTTTTATATACTTTTCACATTAAAAGAAGAAAAAAAAGATTCCTACATTAAATAATACATGAATTCATACATGCATAGCAAACATGGTTTACGTAAATAAGCATTTAGGTTTCTTATTATTACAGTCAACAAATATATTGGGATGCCTGATTAATTAAAAAAAAAAACATGATTCCTACATGTAAAGTAAAAATAAAAAACAACTCCATGTCTCAAGGAGAGAAAAAGAGAGGGAAAGCTAAGAAAAATGAATTAGTATATTCAAATTTTTTTGGACAGCTAAGAAAAATGAATTACTAGAATATTCAAATTTTCTTTGCTTTTGTGGGTAAAGATAAAACTGCATCACCATTCCATTTTCATGCCAAAAGAACTACAGGACAAATATATCTTTTTTTAGCATATCTTTTTTCACCGAGTCACACTAAATTATAACTTTGACTTTAAACTTTAATACTGCATAAATAAGACTTTTAACTATTCAAAACCTGAACAAATATGACCTCCGATTTTGCAACCCTATGCGTGAGTCTTACTCGCGCCTACATGAAAAGATAATTCAATCACACGGTGCCACGTCGTTAAAAGGGCTAACTTGGAAAGAAGTCATATTTGTGCAGTTTTGAATAGTTAAAGGTCATATTTGTGTACTGTCAAAGTTTTGCTTTTTGTGTTAAAATGACATCGTTTTTTTTAATTATTATTATTATTATTATTATTGTTATTGTTGTTGTTGTTGTTGTTATTATTATTATTATTATTATAATAATAATAATAATAATAATAATAATAATAATAATAATAATAATAATAATTTTATTTATTTCTATAGTAGCGGCACCTAACTTCTTTTTTTTTAATTTTAAAAATTTATTATTATTATTTTATTTATTTTTATATCAGCCGCACCTAACTTTTTTCTAATTAAAAAAAAAAATAGCCACTAGCAGGGATCGAACCCGCACAGTAGGCTGAAGGAAGCGCCCAAGAAGAGCAAATAACACCACTGGGCTATCTAAGTGTCTTGTTTCATGTGGTTCAACATTAATATATATACATAAATAGACATTTTCTATCTTATATATATACAACGTAATTTTTTTACCGAAGGGGGTCGGGTGAACCCCATGGCAACCACATAGGTCCACGCCTTGTTAATTTAATAAAGTTTTAATAACGTTAATTTAATACTAACATTTTAATAGCGTTAATTTGATAACGTTAATTTAATATACTACTACTACTATCTTTAATAACATTAATTTAATAACGTTTTATTAAAACTATAATTTTTTATTATTAGTATAGCGTCATCTTTAATTTAATATTTAAATAAATAATATTTAGATATATTATATAACTTAAATTCGTCCCCTGCTTTATAATATATATACATACCCGCTCGATTTTTTCATATGAGGCTGACCCGCCTAATTAATAAATTTTTCATATTGCTCTTTTTCCGCAATGACAAAAGAAATTAGATGTCATTTTCATCTTTGAGCCGAAAATAATGAAAAAATAATAGTGAAGAGTCATTTAAAGGTCATATTTGTACAGTTTTGAATAGTTAAAGGTCATATTTATGCACTGTCAAAGCTTAAGGTCATATTTATGTATTCTGCCCTTAGATTTTAAGCTGGATGCGCCCAGTTTTGTTTGTTGAACACGCGTTTTGCCACGTAGGATTGGAGGTCATATTTGTGCAGTTTTGAATAGTTAAAAGTCATATTTGTGCACTTTCAAAGTTTAAGATCAAAGTTATAATTTGGTGTCAAGTTTAAGGTCATTTTTATGTAGTACTCTCTCTGTTTCGTAATAAACGAATTGTTGAATTTTGACACATAAATTAAGGAAAAAGACATAAATTTAACACAATTTTCTATTTTTACCCCTAAAAAAGAAAAGAGCTGACCTTGTAATATTTTTTCAAAAGTTAATTGGTTGTCAAATCATAAGGGTAAATTTAAAATAAAATTCAATGATTTACTTATTTTGAAACACCAATAAATATCCCAACAATTCACTTATTTTGAAACGGAGGAAGTAACTCTTTTTCATGATTAGTAAATGCACCTTCAATTTACATATGAATAATATATTTATCAATTGGTACAAAGAAAACAAATTAGGATGTATAGCTTTTCAGAAAAAAAGATCCCATCTTTTATTGCAAGAGTTGTAGATTTCCATTTTCGGCAAACAGACTCAGCACATGGGCTGAACCAAGAGGTTGACCAAACTGAAATTAAAGCATATTTTCCGTTTCTGGCTAACTTATAAGCACTAACAATGGGTTTTCCAAAAACGGAAAACGAAACGATTTCCAATGTAAAGGTGAAACAACATTGGAAGACAAAACATCAAGAGAATATCAAAAACTCATTATTACTCCAATTATTCAAAACCCCAGAATCCAGAAAAAATATACACAGATTATACTACAGTGATATCTTATATCTTTACATGCTCATTAAAAATAAATCTTTTCAAAACCCCATGTTGTGTACAAATGCAAGAAAATCTATCAAGAACAGCACAATATTGTATAGTATACACAAGCAAGAAAATCTGTCAAAAACAGCACCATATTGTAGTATACACAAGCAAGAAACTGTCAATAACAGCACCATATTGTAAAAAAAAGCAAGAAAATCTGTCAACAACAGCACTATATTGTAAACAAAATCAAGAAAAATCTGTCAACAACAGCACCCTATTGTAAACAAAAGCAAGAAAATCTGTCAACAAACAGCACAATATGGTATACAAAAACAAGAAAATCTGTCAAGAAAGCAAAATATCGTACACAACAGCTAAAAAAAAGTAGCAGGGTAGTAGGGGTAGTAACAGGTAATCTGCCTCTGCCTCTCCTGCTGCTGGAGCTGCTAGTAGTGTTGAAAAAAAGACGTACGGATGATGGGCCCCACTTCCCTGTGTCCTTTTTCATATATGCTTCTTTTCTTGCAAGTCTCCTATTTGCCCTCCTTTTTTTATGTAAGTAATGTACATGTGATTTTGTTATTCATATAAGCATTATATTACCACTAATATTTAAAAGTTTGAAGTTTAGTGTTAGTGGTTTGAATAGCCAAGAAGAAAAAGCTTATTGTTATGCACTTACAAAATGTAGCTTTAAATAAAATTTAATGAAAAGAAAGAAATAATTATGAAAAATCATCTCTTAAGAATATTATCAAAAGTTTATAAATTTAATAGATGAGAATAAATTTACTTAAAACTAAATTTTCCATCAATAAGCTATGTACATGCCACCGAGTACATATTTATATGCACCAAATATTTACGCTAAATAAAGCAAGTTTAAACAAAGGTTAAGGATAAATATATGTATTACTATTTACTAATTTGGTGTAACATCAAATGTGAAAATTTGTATTAGAAAGAAGTTCCGAACCTTAGATAGAAAAAAAAAAACATCTTAATCACATAAGTAATAAATATGATGCTACGATTTAAAATCAAGTATTTCTTTACCAAAAAACTTGGCCAAAATACCTTTATTCTCTAAAATATATATTTTTTTCCAAAAATATTTTTGACCCCTTAAAAATTTGGTCAAAAGGGATATATAATTTCTATGGGGTTTCTTGTTGACATAAAATAATATTAGAAAGGACATCTAAGTTTTAAGCAAATAAGGAGACAAAAAATATCACATTATGAGTAAACAATTCAAAATAAGATTAGTTCAAGAGTTGGAAGAAGTTGCTTATTATGGAAAAGATAAGTTGGTGAGAAAGTATGGCCCTTAATAGAATGTGACATTAATTAATAGTTCAAAATCACATGAAATACTAAGAGAAGTGCATCTAAAATAATTAATGAACACTTGGAATCCACCCTATATCTCAATAGGTCATGCAACTAATCCTTGAGCATGTTTTTAATCTTACTTTCAATATTGGGAACTTAATGGATTTTTTTTAGAAAATAATATTTTAATCCCTTAATTTTATGTCAATTATGAAAGCATATTGAATTTTTAATTGATTGAAATATATTTTTGGTCCCTTATGTATGAAGTATGCAACATTTGAAATACATTTAAAGTTATATTATCGCTAAATATGTAGTAACAGTACACACTAAATATGACATATAGGTAATTAAGTAGTGAAGGAAAAAGAATCAAAAACACATACTTTAAGTAATTAAATGTTAGATGTACTTAGTTACATATTACAAGAACTAAAAGAAAAAAGAATTTACTAATAGTTAGATGTGATATTCTATATTGAATATTGATAATATTTAACGAGTTTAAGGTAGGGGCGGCATGATATTTGAAACTTTAGTATGGTAATTTTGGTATTCGATATTTAAAAACACTATATCCAGGTTTTCAAGGTTGTGGGTGTTCAAATTTTTTTTATATAAAGTAGTGTGTAGCTGAAGGGAATTGAACCCGAAACACTGGAGACATGGAAGCCACACCTCAAGCCATTGCACCAAACCATGTGTTTGTTGATTGGGTGCATTTTAATATATTATATCATTTATTCTGTATTTCTTATATAATTACATCTAATCTACGTCGAGTTTAGTGGGTACCGGAGCACCCGAAAAATACACGTGGGTCCGCCCCTGACTATATCATTACTATATTTTATTAATTCGGTATGGTTCGGTATTTTAATGTTCGATTTCGATATTTTGCGGTATGATAATCGGTAACCATAGTTTGTTCAACTTTGACAATATACACTCGTATAATAAAGTATTATTACTTCGACTTATCAAAAACCCGTTTCAATGTATCGTAATTACACATTACACATGTAAAAATATTCAAAAAAAAAAAGGTACAAATAACTCTTTTGTTAGTCAATTACAAAAAAAAAAAAAAGACATTACAATTAAGATAGAGTAGTCAAAGTTTCAATGTCTTAACATTTTTATACTAATACTAATATGTTGTATATTTGTTAATATTATATATATATATATATATGTATGTATGTATGTGTATGTATGTATGTACGCGTGTGTGTAACTATATGTAACTATATATTTGGTATGATATTCGGTATTTCGGTATGTGATTTATAAATATGGAATACTGTACCATATACCCAAAAAATTTAAAATGTATATCATATACCATACCAAAAATTATAATATACAAAAACCACGCTATCAAAAATTTTGATTCGATATATACCATATCATCCTCACCCCACCCCGATGTAAGGTTTATATGTAGTATGATTGTTAGTATTAGATGAGTAGAAAAAAAATGTTTAGATTATATAAAGCATCTATTTAGCTTAAGAATATTTATAATTTAGATGGCAATGGAATAAAGAAATACGAGAAAAGAAAAAAATATGGAGAAAAAGAGTGGTTGCTGAAACTTCTAATCATTTTGATCAAAGTGGGACCCCAAGTTCCACTTGTCACACTATGGAAGGTATTTCACACAAGTATTATCTGCCACCTAATACTTGTGTCACATTCACAATAAAAATTTTCCTCCCTAATATACTATTATCCATCACAATAAAAAACAAAAAAAAAGGGACCACCTCCGTACATCCTTTCCACTAACCCCGTCTCCGCATCATTTTTTTTTGTCTCACATTTGGGAATTGAGACGAAAAGAATTACTTCACACACAAACCTACCTCTCATTTTGTAATCAAAACACAAACCCACCTCTCATTTTGTAATCAAAACTTGTAAATGAGAGTGGAATATTCCATCACCCACCTCTCATTTTGTAATCAAAACTTGTAAATGAGAGTGGAATATTCCATCAAAACGTGCATATTCCACGCAATTCACATTTCACTCACTCCGTGCACCACATGCACACACCTCACCTTAATTGTGTTCTAATTGCACATAGCGGATAACCATTATTCCAAACAAAATCATTGAGCCACAAGATTTTTTCATCAATATTTACTCGAAATGATCACAATTCAGTCATTTTCCTTCATTTTCAAATAATAAACATTCCGGATCTATATATTGTGTATACGTTTGTGTAATTAGAACGCAAAGCTAAAAAATTGAGATTAGTAACCTGCAAGTTACCTTCTACGCATGTTAAAATACATTGACATAGTAAAAATTCTTTATAAGGACCATCTATATAAGTTAATTTTATTTGTATGCATAACTCCATTCAATTATATGACAGGAGGCTGGCTAGAAGGGTCTTGAATTAATTCAGTGAGTAATAAAACAAAAATTTGCCAGCATTGTCATCAACCATAACATATCTTGAATATTGATTAAAATTCAGCCACTTGTTTGCCTCGATAATGCTGAGTTTTTACCATCTTTTTTGAAACCTTTCCAAGGTACTGCAAAAGTAATTTTAATTTTAAACCACGTACTTGACCTTAATTGACATTAGGTGGAAATACCCCCTTCAATAATACTTTTTTTATTTTAGAAAATCAATGAATTATTTATATATTTTTATTCAATTTATCCTTAGCATTAAATACGATTCATATCTTCATCTCAAAGTATTAAATTTATTATATTTAAAGATTAATATAATAAAATTTCCTCTATTATTTATTATTTCTTAGTATCTATGCTAATAGAAAAATAGACAAATAAAAATATATGGTGAAAGTAATTGTTTCGTTTGCTGAAAAAAAATTTGTGCGTGACGCCGTTAGAGTACTAACGAGGCATAATAAAAGTAGACAAAGACTCACAATTAAGCTAATAACCTTCATTTTATCTTTTTTTATTTTCAACTAATTCTCATTTTTAGTATTAATGGATTATTATTACTTTTTACGCTTTTTAAGAAATCATAAATAAGAGGACCAAATTTTTATTTTTGGCATATCAGAAAAGATTAATTCTCGTTATTATTTATGGGGTGCGTAAAATGTGGAAAACGTCCTAAGACCAAATTTTTATTTTTGGCATATCAGAAAAGATTAAAAAAATAAATTAATTTTATTTTTAATATTAAATTTAAAATAAATTAATTTTAAAATATAATATAAATATTACTTAATAAAAGTATTATAATAAAATAATTATATTATAAATTATTTTTTTAATAAATATATCAAGTTAGAATGAGATAAAGTAAAAATCAAATGGAATGAGTAGAACATTGACCCTTGACAAATGATAACTATGTCCTTGTATCTAGACGTCAACAATGAGGAGTTACAAGTTGGATCAGTGTTAATCCATCAGTCTGTTCGTTCACTTTTATTTGTTATTTATTATTTAATTAAATTTTTATTTTTATATATTAATTTAATGTATTTGAAAAAGATAATTACTATTTTTTAATTTTCAGCACTAATTATTTTTTCTCTAAAGTAATTTCAAGATACAATTACAAATATCTTTTAATAAGAGTATTATAATAAAATAATCATATCAATAATTATTTTTTTAGCGGATATATCAAGTAAACATATAACAAATACGTCTAATTTTTGTTACTCTTTTCGATCACTTTTACTTATCATATTTTAATTTGATACTAAAATAATTAATAACATAATTATTTTATCATAGTAACCAATTCAATGATGTTTACATTGCGTCTTGACATTAATTTGAAGAAAGATAAAACAGAAAAATATTACTATCTTTTATTGATATATTAAAAAATAAATATACAATTAAAAAATTACTGATAAGTAAAAAAAAATGAAAAAAAATAACAATGTGGACGTCTACTCCTCCACCACCACCACTATAAACTGCTAACATCACTGTGGCAATCTTTACCTCCATCTACAAACAAATTCTAATATCCCAATTCACAATTAGCACCATGCCCAACTATAATCAAAACATTGTCGATCTTTTTTGGTAATAGTTAGTTAAGAAAAATATGGTGATCGATATTTTTCTTTCACCATCCCAAATATCGCAGTTATCATTACTAAGCATCTACACGAACTATTACTATTACAATTATCATCACTACTAACCATCTCAATCATTACCAGCGATTATAAATTATTTTACTTTTTATACATTAATAATTTAATTTTATTAAGATAAAATATTTTTAGTATTTAATTAATTTGTATTTGAATTATATATTTATCGTATTTAGAAATAATTAAATTTTATGCATTCAATTATTGAAAAATATTGTTAATCATTTGATATTCATATGTAAAGTCAATATCTTTTCGGTTTCATGTCAGGTCTCTCGACTATTGAGGTCATTCACCTTGTGAGGAGATTAGTGGAGCAGTTTCGGGAGAGGAAGAAGGACTTGCACATGGTGTTTATTAATCTTGAAAACACATATGAGATAGTTCCCAAGGAGATTCTGTGGGGGTACTTGGAGGCTAGAGAGGTACCCGTGGCGTACACCAGGTCGATTCAGGACATGTATGATGGCGCGAAGATTCGTGTGAGGACGATAAGTGGAGATTCAGAGCACTTTTCGATTTTGACAGGGTTGCACCAATCAGGATCGACTCTTAGCCCTTTTTATTTGTCTTGGTGATGGATATTTTGACGCGACATATTCAAGGGGAGGTGCCTTGGTGTATGTTATTTGCTAATGATGTAGTACTGATTGACGAGATTCAGGGAGAAGTTAATGATAAGTTGGAGATTTTGAGACAGACCCACGAGTCTAAAAGATTTCGGTTCAGCAGGACCAAGATAGAGTACTTGGAGTGTAAGTTTAGTGATGTGCCGTAGGAGGCTGACGTGGTTGTGCAGTTGGACTCTCAGGCCATTTAGAAGAGGGAGAGTTTCAAGTATCTGGGATCTATGATTCAGGACAATGGTGAGATTGACGAGGATGTCACGCATCGTATTGGGACAAAGTGGTTGAAATGGAGGCTCGCTTCTGGAGTTTTAGGTGATAAGAAAGCGCCTCTGAAGCATAAAGGTAAGTTCTACAAAGTGACAGTCCTCCCGGCTATGTTGTATGGAGCGGAGTGTTGGTCAGTTAACAACTCTCACATACAAAAATTGAAGGTGGCGGAGATGGGGATGTTGCGATGGATGTGTGTCCATATCAGGAAAGATGGGGTGAGGAATGAGATTATTCGGGAGAAGGTGGGAGTGACTTCAGTGGAGAACAAGATGAGAGAATGAAGTTACATTGCTTTGAGAACGTGATGAAGAGGGGCTCTGACTCCAGTACAGAGGTTTGAGACACTGGCTATGGATGGTTTTAGGAGGGGTAGAGGTAGGCCGAAGAAATATTGGAGGGAGGTGATTAGGCATGATATGGAGCAGTTACAGCTTATGAGGCACATGATCCTTGATAGGAAGGTGTGTAGGACTCGAATTAGGATAAAAGGTTGGGGGTGGGAGTGCATCGATAACAGTAGGAGAGTGTTCTTTATTTGTGTATGAAGTTTTTTTGTTCGTGGTGTTGAGTGATGTCTTTGATTTCGGATAAATAGTTTTTAGTATTATCTTATGGTTGTAGTATTATCTTTTGGCTAATGGTGTTAGTTTATTTGCATCTAGTTTATATGAATTTATGTTTTGTATTTGTCATATTGATATCGGTTCAAAGCCGGAGGTGTATCGGAAACAACCTCTCTACTTCACCTGAGGTAGTGATATGATCTGCGTACACTTTATGCTTCCCAAACCCCACTATATGGGAATACGCTTGGTGTGTTGTTATTGTTGTTTGTATGTAAAGTTAATATTATTCAGATATATATTTAGATTTAAACCTCATAATTTTAATAAAAACTAATGAGTCCAAGCTCACTCACATATATATGAAGATTCTAATTCCACTCGCATAAGCTCTTGGAAGATTGGCAAAATAGTGTCAGCTGAATCTTGCCAAATTTGCATGTATGGATGAACTGAATGAAAAACTTACATTACCAATATTATCATTGAAACCCCGAATTACTTGTTCCCTCTAAAGTGCTAAAAATGAAAATTTATTACTTGCAAGAATGACCGATGGTGGAATTGGAAGAGCAGTGATTGATAGTGAAACTAGCGATGATGACGACAACAACGGATGGTAGTAATTTAAAATAAATTAAATAGACCTAGTGCCTGAAATTTGAATAATTAGAACATTCATTAATTAGTAATTAGAGCAATAAAAGTACCTTTGTTCCCTGCAAAAAAGGGTTTTTGCCATCAAGATTTATAGCATGGCCCCAAATCATAACGATGAACATCTTGAACCTGCATGCACCTAATATCTCATTTTATTCTTCCAATTATAGCCATGAAAATGACAACTCGTATCTTCATGCGCACCAATAATTAAGAATCAGAAAGTCACAGGTTTAAACTTGAAAACAATTTCTGACGGAAATATATAGTAGAACTGTGTACAATAAATGCTTATGATCGGACTTTTTTGGACTCCATGCATAGTGAAAGTTTTAGTGTATCGAGCTGTCCTAAATATTATACCCCTCCTAATCTTCCACATTTGATTTAAATGAATAATTATTTTTAAAAAAAGTATTTTCAAATTTATCATCATCTAGTAAATGATCAAACCAAATTTCTAAAATACTTTCACTACTTAATTAATAATGAAAAGAAATATAGGATAATTTTATCAAATTGTTTTGCGAATGTTATCGAATAGATTTTCTTAATGAGTTCATGAAACCCTGGGCGAAGCTACGTTACAGTAAGCATAGTCAGATAAATAACTTTTGTTGAACTTTTTTTTAGATATATAGATTAAATGTAATGGTTTTAAAATATATAGTAATAACTTTGACACAAAAGGTAGCAACAATCCAGCGGCCAAGGGTGCAGAGTCACCCAGTTGCATGGATTTGAACCCCAATCCAACAATCTTTTTTACTTTGGCTTAGGGTGTCACGTGGGCTGGGCCAACCCGGCCCAAACTAGCCCTATTATCTAACCCGGTCCGGTTTGACTCGGCCCGGTAAGCCTAGGGCTTTAGGGTTTCGGGTCCCGGGCCGGTTATTTTGTTAAAATGGGCCCGGCTAACCCAGTCCAAACCAAGCCCGGTCCAGGCCTATCGGTTAATCGGCTCGGCCCGACCCGAACCAAAAAAATTAAAAAAAAAAAAAGATATTTTGGATTTTTGGGCCAAACTAGCCGTTGGCCCAACGGCTATATAGCCGTTTTTGGGTCCAAACGGCTAGTTTGGGCCCATTTATTAAAAAAAAAAAAAACTTTAAAAAATATTTTTTAATCCCAAAATAAAATCTATAAATACCCTACAACTTCAAATCATTTTTCACACAATTTTTCACTCTCTCAAATCTCAATTCTCAATTCTCAAATATTCAATATATTTAATTTCTTAAAGTGTTCACTTTAATTTTTTAATTTTTCGTTTACAAAGTACAAGCGGAAGTTTCTAAAGTCGCAATCTTTGGATACTTCCAAAATTTGGTATTGTCGTTCCATCTCTTACGTTTAATTTTTATTTATTGTATTAATTGTTTAATATTTAATTTTATTATATTTGTGTATTTTGAATATTTTTAGTTTAATTTAATTTATATTATGGATAAATTAAGAAACCTCGCTACTAAAGGTGTTAAAAATTTTTGTCCTGGAAGCGGTAGTGATAGTAAAAAGCGAATTACTAGCGGTAGAGGTAGTTCAAGTAGTAGATATACCCGTGTGCCTTCGCCTCCGGTACCGCTTGGTACACCTTTTGAGGAAGAAATAGCTGTAGGTGCTCACGATATGGATTATGTAGAAGCTCAGGAAAATTACGGTATAGAAGAAGAAAATAAAGTAGATGCGGTTAATTTAGACGAACATAATGAAAATATTGCTGAGACACCCGCAGTAGGAGATGCTAACGTTAGATCTGAATCAGTTAATCTCCCTTCCCGTCCTCCCAGTGCCCCAAAGCCTCGTAAAAGAACTAGTATTGCATGGCAATTTTTTGAACGTATATCAGATATTGAGGTGCAATGCAATATTTGTCAACAAATATATAAGCATAAAAGTGGAGGCAAGCAAGGGGGTACGGGTACGTTAATGAGACATCTAGCTGAAGATCACAAAAGAGAGTTAAATATTGCAAAAGGTGGTGGGGATGTTGGTGGGTCAACGCAAACTAGAATGGACCCAGCAACCGGTCACGTAGCGAAGAAGTATAATAAATTGAGGGACAGGGAAGAACTAGCTAAAATGGTAGCTGTGGGTTGTTTGCCTTTTAGTTTTCCTTCTTCTGATGCCTTTATTCGTTATATACAAGCAATTTATAATCCTATGTTTAATGGTATTCCTAGAACTACTTGTCGGTCTGATATTTTTAGACTCCATTCACAATATTGTTTTTATTTATCAACATTGTTAAAAAATATTCAATGTAGATTATCCCTAACTTCTGATCTTGGTCGTGCTGTAAATAAAAATGATTATTTAACTGTTACTTGTCATTGGATGGATAGTAATTTCGTGATGCAAAAACGTATTCTTGCTTTTTTATATGATGAAGATCGTAAACATACTGGACAATTTATTGCTGATTCTATTGTTAAAATTGTCGGATATTATGGTATCGAAAATAAAATTTTATGTATTGCTTTTGATAATGCTTCTAACAACAAGACTGCTATAACAAAAATAAAATCTACGCTATCTCCGCTCTTGCCTGAAATTTTTCATATTAAGTGTGCATGTCATATATACAATTTAATTGTAAAAGATGGTCTTGACTTTTTTGAGTTTTATATTGAAAAAATTCGTCTTGCCGTTGATTTTATTCAAGGAAATAATCGTAGATCAAGAATTAGAGAATTTAAAGTTAAATGTCAAGAAAATGGACTTACACCGATTTTGATGCCTGAGGAAATTGATACTAGATGGAATTCTACATATGAATTTTTAAAAACTTTTTATAAATATAGAATTCCTATTACACTAGCTTTTAACCAACATTGCGGTTCATTTGTTGATTCTGCTGATTGCATGCTACATAATTCTGATTGGGTTGTAATTAATGATCTTGTTAAGTTTTTAGAAAAATTTTATCTAGCTACGGTTGAATTTTCCGGTGCTTATTATCCTACTGTTTGTAATATTTTGGCATATATAGCCGATATTTCTGGTTTGTTCAAAGAATATAAAAATAAAGAAGGTTATAAAGAAGCTGTTGGCGCCATGTTTACGAAATTTAAAAAATATTTTTTTTCGATTCCCCCTATTTACTTGGTTGGTGCTATGCTAAATCCGTGCATGAAATATAATCATATGTGTCACTTTAGTACTCTTATTTATACTAACTTAGAAATAACTACTAACCATAATTCTGAACAAGTACAACCTGATTTGTGGACGACTACGACTGGTGCAAAAGATTACATAGAAAAATTATATAATCACTATGCTGATTTATTTGATTTAGCCGTACCTACAAATATCACTCAAACTGTCGCTCCTCATCCTCCCAAGAAGCCATCATCTTCTAAAAGGCCGGCACATAGTGGTTTTTCTGATTCGTTTTATGATTTAAATTGTTGGAACAGTGTTGATGAGAGAACTTACACATCAACTTATCGGGAAGAACTGAAATATTATCTTCGGACGGCACCAGAGGATCGCAGACGACGGATCAACACGTTGGATTGGTGGAGGAGTAATGAAACACAATATCCTGTGCTTTCAAGATTAGCTAGAGATATCTTGAATGTTCCAATGTCAACCGTTGCATCAGAGAGCGCCTTTACTCAGGGACGACAGCAGCTTGGAGACAACCGACACTCATTGGGAAGCAATGCAATGAATGTTCTAGTTTGCCTCAGAGATTGGATTAGAGCGGAAAGAAGAAACCAAGGAATGGAACCGGAACCGAGCGACGAGCTGAAACTTGAAGAAATTATGACTTCATGGGAGAACTCAGCAGAATCAAGTTCAATGCATGATTTTGCCCCCGTTGACTTCGACTATCCTATGCAAGCTCCCATTAATATTAACATGAATGAGTTAGAAAAAATGATGCATAATTTATAGATTTTTCATTCATGTAAATTATAAATTTTTGGATCATTTTACAATCAATAAAATTCTCCAAATTCATTCACTCCTTAGTCCTTGTTTTTTATTTTTTTTCATTTAATGATTTAAAATTTTAAATTGAATTTCTAGTTTTCTAGTTTAAATTAAAAACTTACTTCTAATATATTATTAATTTACTACCAAATATTATTAATTTATTATATTAAGTAGCATATGTTTTGTATATTTGTGCATATATCTTCTATAGAAGTGTATATTTAACGTATACATGTGTATATGTTTTATAAATTAGTATATAAGTATATCTATATATATTGTAATGTATATATAATGTAGTATATTTTATAAGTAGTAGTATATATACATTGAATAGTGCGTATACACATGTATATATCTTCTATGGAAGTGTATATTTAACGTATACATGTGTATATGTTTTATAAATTAGTATATAAGTATATCTATATATATTGTAAAGTATATATAATGTAGTATATTTTATAAGTAGTAGTATATATACATTGAATGATGCGTATACATAGAATAGAGTGTATATATGTGAATAGATCTTCTATAGACATGTATATTTAACGTATATATGTGTATATGTTTTATAAATTAGTATATAACTATACAAATATATATTGTAATGTATATATATTATAGTATATTTCATTTAAAGTATTACATATACATAAAATAGAGTGTATATACGTGAATGGATCTTCTATAGACGTGTATATTTAACATATACATGTGTATATATTTTATAAATTAGTATATAACTATACAAATATATATTGTAGTATATCTCATTTAAAGTATTACATATACATAGAATAGAGTGTATGTATGTGAATAGATCTTCTATAGACGTGTATATTTAACGTATACATGTGTATATGTTTCATTAATTGGTATATAACTATACAAATATATATTGTAATGTATATATATTATAGTATATTTGATTTAAAGTATTACATATACATAGAATAGAGTGTATATATGTGAATAGATCTTCTACAGACGTGTATATTTAACGTATACATGTGTATATGTTTTATAAATTAGTATATATATTGTAGTATATACTTTTTTTAAAGTAGTACATATATATGGAATGATGCGTATATATGTGTATATATCTTCTATAGACGTATATCTTTAAAGTATACAAGTGTATATGTTTTATAAATTAGTATGTAACTATATATATACATATTGTTGTATATATATATGTATATATTGTAGTATATATTTTATTTAAAGTAGTACATATATATTGAATGGTGCATATATATGTGTATATATCTTCTAAAGTAGTATATATTTAACATATACATGTGTATATGTTTTATAAATTAGTATATATATATATATATATATATATATATATTGTAGTGTATATATATATATTATACTATTATAGCATATGTTTTATTTAAAGTAGTACGTATAGTCATATATAATTATATATTGAATGGTACGTATATATGTGTAATTATTTATATATTTTTTAAAAAATATATATTGTATATATTGGAGTGTATATAGTGTATATTGAATTTTTATTTATTTTTTAAACGAGTTTGACCGATTTTTAACCGGATTTTGGTGGGTTTGACCGGGTTGGGTTAAGTGGGTCGGGTTAAGGTGGATTTTAATTTTTTTACTGTTTGACCTAGCCCGACCCGACCCGGTTAACATCAAATCCTGCCCTTAACCGACCCTCAACCCGATTAAAATGGAAGGGTCAGTTCCGGGTTGGCCCGGGCCGGCCCGTTGACACCTCTACTTTGGCTAAAGTACGATTTTTAAAAGAAAATTGTCTATTTTCTTAAAGAAGTTTATTTTTTGACTTTGTTTTTTTTTTAATTAAATAAAATACACTGTTTTCATTTTGAACTATAATCGAAATTGCTCAGACACACCCCAATTTAAATAGGGTCTTACTATTCCTGGACTAATTAAAATCATATTTTTGTCAATTTTAAGTGTCTATATGGCACATGCGTAGGACACTGCGTGAATCAATACATTGAAGGCGTGAATTTTTTTTTTATGTCTCCTTAACCAATAAGAAAGCACCACATGTCTCAAACGAAATTAAATAATAGTAATTTCTTTAGAGTTAAGAACGGCGCCGACGACAGAATGGATGTAGACGGTTAAGATAGTGAGTTAACGGTGGAGAAAACGCCGAGGAAATGATCGGAATATGGTTGTTTTTGATGGTACCAGGGATTATTGGCGCCGCCGCAGCAGCCGAAATCCATGGAGAAACAGGGTAAGTAAAAACGTTAATGGAAATAATGGAGCTGTTTTTTGTCTTATTCGTTGCATACGTGACCATTTACATGCCAATCTAAGTTACCACAACCTTTCATTTGGCTGAAATGTGCCACGTATGCATTTAAGGTCGTCAAGGACCTTTAAGTTGGGGTGTGTCTCAATAATTTCGCTTATAGTTTAGAATGAAAACAATACATTTTCTATAAGAAATAATTTGAAAACAACTAATACTTACTAATGCAAACAGTATTAATATGTCACATTTTGCACTATTTTTATACATCTTACTAAACGACCCTTAGAGTGAGCATTACTACTCCCTCAGTCCCTTTTTAGTTGTCATATTTTATTTTTTGAAAGTCAATCTGACTAATTTTCAAAGCAAGATTAGATTAGATTGATTTAATATTTTAAAATTAAGATTTTAGACATCCAAAACTTATATAAAAAATATTATAAGTTGTAATTTTTCTTTTTTCAATATCTGTTTTTAAAAAATATATCTTAAAATGTTAGTCAAAGTTTCTATTGTTTGACTCTTAAAAAAACTATGAGAAGCAAAATGAAGTGAACGAAGTATTAAAAAAAATATAGAATTAATATACAGGTTCAACTTCTATGCACTTATTTTAAGCCAAAATTGACTTTTAAGCATTTTTGAATTGTTTGAGTATATTTAAAAGTGCTTATAAACACTTAATTTTAAGCTAAAATGCTAAAAATAAGTCAAATGTTATAAGTTAATAATCTTACGTATGACTTTTGGCTTAAAATGCTAAAAATAAGTCTGTAATTAGAACAATACAATTAAACCCTAACTTTTACAAATAATAATAATAATAATAATAATAACATAAACATACACCTTCACTTACCATATTAACACAAATTTCCACCCTTACAAAGTAATTATAAATATTTCAACTAATTATATGTCTTCGTTTAAAGCAACGGAAGCTAATTGTGTATCTCGACAGACCCAAATAAAAAAAAATATCAAAAGTTAATTATGTATCTTTACAAAGAAAAAATAGATCTTCATTGGATGTATCGGGAGCTAATATGTATCTCGACAGATTCAAAAACGATTTTTTTAGTAACTACACAAAATATTAAAAATTTCTATAATTAAGCTCCAAACTATCAGAATTTATTTCGTTTGCCTAAAAAAAAATCCTTAAACTCTGACCAAAATTTCTCCTACCACCTGAAAACAACCACAAATAGCAACAGAACAGAAACTACAATAGTCAAGAATATTATAAACAATATAACTGAACCTTACCTTAACACATTTTTTTTTTCAATGTTCGACTGAACATTTATCTACGAAATAAATAAAGCTACAACAAAATAATATGATGATCGAAATATTAGAACGATCAAAGATTAAACCTAACCTTTTTGTGATTATAAATGACATCTTCAGAGCTCATCAGATACTTAAAGAGGAACGTGAAAACTCATCATCACGCTAATAATTAAGGAATAAATTTAAATATAGTGCACGAAATTTCATCATTGATATCAAAAGTTAAAATTATGTCGGTATTGATACAAAAAAAAACACACTCTAAATAATAAGATAAAGAACTATATTATATATGTGCATAATAATATAACACAACTATTTTTAATAATAATATGGCACAACTAGTTTTAATATAGGGATAATACTCACAAAAATACCTGAACTTTGACCGAATTTTCAGTTGAACATATTGAACTTTGCGGGGGTCCTATTACCCCCTAGACTTTTTAAAGTGGATTTAATCCCCCCTCCCCCCGAAACTCTATACCCAGTTTCAACGGCTGGCGGTGTAATACACGCACCAATCTCGTTTTTACACGTGTATTGACGCGTGTAATACACGCGCCAACCTTATATTTACACGTGTTCGAGTGGGCGGATATATGTCATTAAAATACGAAAAAAAATCTTGAAGGGTAATAGAACCCCTGCAAAGTTCAGTATGATCAACTGAAAATTCGATCAAAGTTCAGATATTTTCTTTTGAATATTATCCCTTTAATATAAGATGATGACAACTTAAAAGTGGGATGAATTTTTTTTTGAAAATCTCTCTCCAAAAAACTAACACACAATAATTCTACCAATAAATCGATCAAAACTTCGAGAAGGAGTTTTGATTGTATGATAGCTGAAATTGCCAGTATTGCTGAAATGAAAAATATTCATTAATATTGTTTTTGACTTTTCAATAAAATTTTTAATTTTCCATGAACTATCATTATTTCCTAATATGAAAATCTCAAAACCATTGAAGGATTTGGTGATTAATGATCTTAAGATTAACTTTACAACCAATTATTCTTAAAACGAAAAATATTGTTCCAAGAAAGTATAACAATATAAATAATGAAACCATAAAATAAAAAAAGAACAAAACTATCAATAATTACAATAATATTCTGTAGAACGCAGATTAAAAAAAATAAAACCTTCAATAGCACACATAAGTAGAATTAATTTGATTTTTTTAAAGTGGATTTGTTGGAGGCTCTCTTTGCATAGGAGATCCATGCAACTTTTACCGTGACGAGTAATAATTTTTTCACGTAAAATTCATCTAGCGATAATGTCCGTTAATGTTTTGATTTAGTTTACAACATAAGTAGAATTAATTTGATTTTTTTTTAGGTTTAGTTTACAATATAAGAAGAATTAATTTGTTTTTTTTTTTTAAAGCTTGATCAAAATTAAAAGGATATCAAGATATTGTGATTTTTACCTAGTTCAATAAGGAAGTAATCAATATATATAATTTTAGTTGAATTTAAATCATTAAATATATAATAATAAAAAATGTAAATTGATGATTTTATTTAAAAGAAAATTTTTAATGAAGGATAAAATGTTCAAATTACTTTGTAAGGCTCTTTACACTTTTGATATATTATAGATGTAGATACTATGTAGGTTATATAAAAAGAAGTTTTTATAAATAGTACTTTTAGTGTTCAATTTTATAAAATATAGTGACATGTTTTTTTCTACTAGTATGGTATTTTTCTTTCAAAACGTAGCAAATATATTGTATTTCATATGCATATAAAATTTAATCCTAACTTACATCACATGGATATAGTATCTGATTGTAACTATATATGTGATCAGGTGTATATGTATGTATGTGTTTTTAAAATATTTAGTTAAATGTATGTAAAGACATCAACTGTATATGCGGTCAGTTAAATCCAATATAAATGTTTTGAAATCGCATATGAAAACTGTACGTGAGATCAACTATATGTGAAATGTACGTTGTATGTGCGACAATCTCCGACGAAATAACGTCGATTTTTCAGTGGCCAACTAAAACATTGATGAACTCTAGCACCTCAAAGCGATGATGACAAATAGTTTGTTTTCCTATTTTGTCGTTGTTATTATTAGCTTAACTTAAACTTGAGCTAAATCAATGCAAATCGTGGGATTACAAGTCATATAATTACTAAAATTGTAAGCTCGAGTCACCAAGAGAAGAAAAAACAAGTGAAATCTCCTTCAAAGAACCTCTTTAAAATTAAATTGAGTATCAAAAAACGTAATTTGCTCAAATCAAAACAAGAGGGGAGTCGAATGACATCTTTAGAAAATTGGTGGGTTAATGTTCAATACAAACAAATTTATATAAATATTACTTATCCCAATGTGGAAGGAGAAGAGAAAAAGAAAAAAAACAAAAAAGAAAAAAAGTGAGTTTTATGGGTGTTCCAATCTGTAATTCCGACATCTCTTTGTTTAAGGGTCCATTACAACCTTAAAATTTATAAATATATATATTTTTGTATATTTGAATTTAACTGCAACGGAAAAGCGAGGGAAAGGCAAATAGAGGGTAAGCGTTTTCTCACAAGTGAAGGCAAAATTACAAAGGAAAAAGGGTGAGATTCTTGATCTTTGGTTCGTTCATATTTCCCTTCCTTTTATTATTATGGGGTGGGGTGTTTAGCTTTGTTTTCATTTGTTAATCTTGTTTTGTGTAAATGGGGTTTTGTTGGTTTATCCAAATTTTGTGTCTTTCAAGTTCTTGATTCTTCTTTAACATTTACAGAGCTTGTTTTCTTCTTGTTTGTTTTGCTAATTCTCATTTTAAGTTATGGGTTGTAATGGTCTATTTAATGTAGTTCTTCTTTTTGCTGATCTGTTCAGGTTAATCTTGGTTGTAGGTAGATTCTAGGGTTTTGTTTTGTTTTGCTTTGCTCTTGTTGGTATTTTTTGAGTTTGTTTTTGTTGTACCCTTTTGGGGTTCTGACAAGAGATTATATCTGTGTGTGTTTTCGAAGATTAGATGTATCTGTAGTTTACTTCTCTTTATGAAGAATGAAGACTAGCACAGGAAAATTCTTGATAAATCTGGAACTGTGTTGCAAATTCTTTTTATTTTAATCAATTTTCTTGTTTTGAGGTGTTGCAGCCGGGTGTTTTTGCACTTTATGTGGGAGACTGGGAGCTAGCCTCCTCCTTTTCCTCTTCTTATTATTGGTGGTAGTATTTAGCAATTGCGTAGTCTCCTGTTCCTCTATGTGTGGTGCTATTTGTTGCTTTATTTGCTTTGTATCGTGCTATTTAGTTGTTATGTTTTTCTTGCAATCCCGACGGAATAACAATCCTTTTGAGCCGAGGGTCTATTAGAAACAACCTCTTATCCCACAAACTTAGGGGTAAGGTCTAGGTACACCCTTCCCTCCCCAGACCCCACTTTTGGGATTACACTGGGTATATTTTTGTTGTTGTTTGCAGATCCATGTCAAGTGTGACTATTTGTCACATTAAGAAATTGGTGCTTTAGGGCTCTTAAATTTATTTTGTGATGGATTTTGTTTGTTCTAATTGCTATTATTTGTTCCGCGACTACTTATTTTTGGATATCTTGCTGTTGAGGTGGATAACGTTCTTTAATTTTTTTTCTAACTGGGTCCTGCTTATCCTGTTTTTCGTAGGCGGATCAATCTTTTTCTGCTTGTCGCGGTCTTGTGACAAAATATACGACCTAGCTGATACTTTTCTCCTCGTTCTAAGAGTATCAAGTTTCAACTGACTAAAGGCTATTGCCACCTGAATCAGTTTTTAAGGAAAGATGAAACGCCGCCGTGGATGCAAAAAAGGTAAAGCAAAGAAGCCTCGTATAACAGGTACAACTGAGGGAGCATCTAATAATGGTAGCATGAATACAGAAACTAGTTCTGGTACGGAAGAGATTGACAATGATGGAGTCAACTCTGGCGTTGAGGCTGAGACACCATCTTCTACAGGAACTGATCAACCAGAAAAACCTGTGATGGCTAGTCCTGCTGTGCCAAGGGATAAACCTGCCGGTTTAGCGGTTTATGGGCGTATGAAAGTGAAGATCAAAACATCGAAAACGGTAGATGCTCCGCTTACTTCTCCAGAAGTAGCTACTCACAGTGATACTGATAAAAGTAGCCAGCAAGCTGGTCCAGAAAAACAAGTTCTCTCTAATGAGAAAATGGAAGATAGTGCAAACTCAGTGCCTGAGGCTAATGTAACTACCCCAGGAAATGTGCTAAAAAAATGTGGAGGCATAAAGATTAAGTCTTCATCAAAGGGCTTCTCTTCAAGCATGAGCCCTGTTAGCAATGCTGAAATGGTGAAGGAAGAGAAAACAACAAAACAAGAGCCTGAGTTACTTCACCGTGATGTGAGATTAAACAAGCAGGAACTAAACATTGCTTTGGAGGTAAGCACGGCAAAGAACCTATTTGTCCTGGCTTGTTCATAATATGTAATGTTTAACATGTTCCATGTGCTATGTGTGGTTGGGTTGAAAGAGGACAGTTTGGCAGATTATGTGTTATAGCTGTTGCGTATTAGTTGGTAAGGAAGTAAAAGTTGAGTGGGAGTATAATCAGAGGTTACCCCTCCATACGAACTATTTTAGCCCCTCCAAAAATTGGACGAATATGGGAAATTATGTACCTTAACTTCCCTTTCACCCTTACCTCCACTTTGGGGTAGTACATCTATGAACTTCTCTTTTCTTCCCCCCCACCCCACACTTACCTTCTCTTTCATGTATTCAAACATAGTGTTAACATAGGTTACCATGGTAAGGAGATTCAGAGTCATAATGATATCTTAACGGTCATTGCTTTTATACTAATTTATTTTTATATCCTGTTAACTTAGGTTATAAGAAAAATTATGAAAATGGAAGCTGCTGAGCCCTTCAATACTCCGGTTGATCCTATTGCTCTTGGAATTCCTGTAAGTAATAAATTATTTTCTTAAATTTCTTTTTTTCCATGGTATTTCCATGTGAGGGGTTTTTGCAAAGTAATAGAGAATCTTTGAAAATCTATTTGATTGGAAAATTCTATTGTAAATGGGTAGGCTGATAAAAGTCCTCTGTATATTTTGGGGTCAGCATTAACCTGGCTTCCATTGAAACAAGTTGCTTGTGGCATTAATAAAGATCAAATATTACACTTCTAATTTAATATAGGAAACTTGTTTTACCTAGGAATACAAAAAAATAAAGTGATGGCACGAAAGTATGTAGAGGTTGTAAGTCTGTCCTCGGTATATTGTCATAAAATCCTTTGGATGCTTTACCATGTCCTTTTTTACCTTCCTCTAGTACATTAATGAAGTTTTCTTCTATTGGCTTGGAGAGCAGGATTATTTTGATGTTATCGATACACCTATGGATTTTGGGACGATATGTAGAAATCTGGAAAGTGGTGTCAAGTACATGAACTCCGAGGACGTCTATAAGGATGTGCAGTACATATGGAATAACTGCTACAAGTATAATAATAAAGGTGATTATGTTATGGATCTCATGAAGCGGGTGAAAAAGAACTTCGCAAAGTACTGGACAGCAGCTGGCTTATACAGTGATCATCTGCAAAGTAAATCTCTCCTGTACCTTAATATATTGTCTTATCAGTATCAGTCTGTTGAATTTGCTTATATGTTTTTCTTCTTTTTCTGCAAGTCTAGCAATAAGGCTTTGGTTATCATTTTTGCATATTAACAAATGTACTTTGCTTCAGTCTTAAAACCGTTGTTAATCAGCACTTTCCTCACACCTTCTTACCTTAATAGGTGCTGAAAGCAGTCAAGTTAAGGACACTACACCTTCAAGTAATGGAAAGGAACCTACAAAAAGTGGTTCTTTGACTCAGAAAAGCAACAAAAGGTTCCAAGGGTATGTTGCTCAATTTTCTGTTTATGTACTTTCTTCATTGGCCATCATTTATATGCGGGTGCTAATATGTTTGCATGATATAAATGTGGAAAAATTGAGCACTTATTATCAGAAAACAACAAGGAATTCACAATGTTTTTTTAAGCAGAAAAAGAACAGGAGAGGATTGTCCTAGCCCCTAGTGGTGAAGACACCTCACCTCCACCTCCAACCATAAGGTTGGCGTTCCAGCCACCAGCATAACTAAGTGGGACGGACCACTGTCAAGCTCCTGGACTGGAAACTTGAGAAATGGAGTTTGTGGTATCAGTTGAGAGTTTCTTATATAGCCAAAAAAAAGGTTTATACAGATGAAAATCTTTATGCATTAATTCTGCATTTTTTTATTGTTAAGGGTTGGAGATGGCAGATGATATATTACTGATAATTATATCTTTCTTCTAAAACAGAAGATGGACATTTATACTCCTGTCCAAACTAGATATCTTAATTGCTATCTTGTGAAGTCTAAGGAAATGCCACCTTTATGAAGCAACTATGTGCCACAATTACTCTTATTCTGCTGCATTTACCTTAATTCCCCGCCAAAAAAAAAGAAGTATTCCTCCGACAATTGGTTGAATCTTTTTCTTTCCCATAACTATAGGCAAATTTTATATATCCAAGAAAATACTTCTTTCATGGAAAAAAAAAAGAAAAAAAGGTTCTTTTCCTTCCGTGGTAAAATGCATTCTTGCTGGTGGCGCTAAGTTAGCCGTTCAGTGGCAGAGTCATAATTGTTGCATTGACTGGGTGAGTGGGTGGATGTTTTCCATATAAGGGCGGAGTCAAGGATGGAGCGTGCAGGACAAGGGGAGGTCAATGGCTGGTTATGGATGCCAGTGAAGGGGATAAACAGGGAAGGGGGATGCACCATTGGTTGGGCAGGAGACGGTGAACTAGATGCAGAGCATGAGTTATCTTGAAGGAGGTCGTCATAGGAAGAAGGTCACTCCGCAGACCGAAGCATTGAATGGAGGTCACTGCTAGGGTGTGTGGGACGGGAGAGAACCATATAATCTGAAGGAAAATGTGAGGAGCAAAAATAAGAGCAGACTTGCATTAATTCATCTTATGATAACCTAAAAAGGTCTCTTTATGTTCTATTCGGTGGGAGCACAACCTAGAGCCTGACCTGCCCCTCTCCGTTGGAATTAAGTATCTCCAATTCTTTTTTATCACAATCCTGAAACTGGGTTTAATCCAGAGAAACCAAGAAGACATACTATTGCTGGATAAACCTAATCTACCCTATTCTAGAGGCTAATCACAATTTTATCAAACAGCCCCTAAAGGAAAGAGGAGAACTTCACATATAACTCCTTTCCATGTTTCTATTTACTTTTAATATCTACAGTTACCCTAGCTTCAATATCTCGATGGACTCTTTAACCAAGGTTTTGTAAAAAGATTCGCTTTTACGTAGATTAGGGAGATTGTCGGGTGTTTAATTTTAGGACTTGATAAAGGATCTAAAAATTCTAAAGCAAATAAATAAAGTGAAGTTTATTTCATAAAAGTTGGAAAGTTAGATAATATATTTGCTCGATAATTTTCCAATGCCAAACAGAACTAATACTGGCAGAGATACCATTTTGTTTTTTTTTTTGCTTGGTAAAAATTACAATCAAGGGACACAAATATTTGGTAATCTGAAGGTTGTAGAATCGTATTTTGGTTTTTGAATCATAAGGTTACCCAATCAGGAACTGTTTCACAGGCCTCTGCCTTATATTCTTTCTGTTTTAAAAAGTATTAAAACCTATTCCCCCAGAACTTTTCTGTATGTTTCGGTTTGTGCTATATACTGGTGAAGCTACAAATTTTCCAAAGGTGGTACTCTGGTACGAATTTACTGTTAATACCGTCACTGAATGTGTAAACTTTTTTCCTCGATTTTGTTGGACTTTTCTTCAGGCTCAAGAAGCACAAGGAAGGATGTCTTTGTGCTATATGTGTGATGATACGGCGGAGGCAGGAGCGGGAGGAGATCAATCGGTTGTTGGATGACCAAGTCGAGGCTAGTGATGATTCTCCAGATGACTTGAAGCCTGAGGTACTTAAAGCCTTCATTTTACCTATGCTGGTGTTACATATTTCTCTGTTAAAAATGCTTGGACATATTTTATAGTTGAAGGTTTAGATTACGGAGTCAATTAGAATCTGTAGATAAAGAAGTGATATCTATTGTGATTTCAAGTTGTTATATACACATTTAAGAACAGAGTGTAAGAATACATAACTACAGTCAAAAAATCTTCTTAATTTATCCTAGACAGTGCATAATAGTACAAAATTTCTAATGCTCCATTCATGTTGGAACGTACATATTGTACACTCTTAGCTTGTTGGAATTGTATTCAATATAGGGATTTAGAAGTACTTTTTAAAGAATGAAAGAAAAACTTCAACTTGTTTTCTAAAATAAGTCATAAATACTTGTGTGACTATAAATCATCTTATTAAGTCAACTAGAAGTTTAAAGAAGATGGCATTCTTTTTGGAACTAACTAAAACTGAAAAAGTTTCACACAAATTAGACAGCGGGAGTAATAACTAGTCGCTCGAAATTAATGAAGCTCGCCGTTGTACATCCTAGTTCAGTCTTTTGCCTAACCATCTGTCGTTGTGTGCTTCGGTTATTCCCATTAAATACAGGATTTGAAGCTCATGTAGTGCAACTTCTCACAAATTAGTGATCAGTCCCTCTTTTCCTTTTAATTCCAATTGTTGAAGAAGCTGCTTTAACCATATCAACTCACATTTAGCTGAGAACATGAATCGAGACACTGCATCTGTATCTGATGCGCTCATCACATCCTGTTTTGCATGCTTCTGGATATCTTGCTGGTTAAAATTTGTTTGGATATACTTGAGAATGTTGGTTTCAATGGATCTCTGCATTACATGTTTGTTTAAGAAATGTTTGTTACATTTTCCAGATTTTTTGTGATCATTCTGATAGTGTTTATACAATTTTCTTACTAACTGTTATTTCTCCATTTTCTTTCTGAAAAGGAAACTTCACCTGTAGAAAGTCGAGAGTACACCTCATCAAATATGGAGAACTCACCAGAGCAAGATGTTGTCACCATTATGCAAGAAAAAGGAGCAGAGAAGCTAGGGGAAGGTATGGGGAATGAAATGGGAATCCAAAGTAAAAGAACGGGGGTCATGTCTGAGCATTTGCAGTCAGGTTATGCATCTGTAGATGAACGCAAAGCAAATAATCAGAAGCAAAATGTGGAGCCAGGTTTGCTGAATGACAATCGAAAAGGAAATCTGCAGCATGGGAATGAAAATGCTGCAACTGGGCAACAGAGGCCAAAGGTAAGCAATGGAAAGCAATTAGTCTGGGATAAGAATTGTTTATCCCTTTGTTTCCGGTATTGATAACGCTCATTCAGTAGCTGGTTCATCGTGTATCAGTTCATTCTTCAATTCGTGAAGTACCAGGTTTTACAGTGCATGGCAGTTTACAATAAACAAATTCATTATCTTTTCAACTTCTATTGTGTTGTAACTCTGTTTTGGGTGATGAAATTTGAACAGGAAGTGCTAGATAAGTATCGGAAAGCCAAGATGTTGGAGAACTTGCGTTATCTGGAAAATCCAACAGTTATGGAGTTATCTCGAATCCTTTTTGCTGATGATCAAAGATCCGTCTGGAATGGACCACATTCACTGGTTAAGCGTGGAGGTTCCACCCGCAAGAGCTCCATTCATGCAGCTGTTTCCTTGTTGATGCAGTAGGTTTATTCTTAATAGTATTGACTGATCAAAATGTGAATCTCAAGTTCTCTTTAAAAGGTCAACGGCATAGTTGGTTCTCTCTTTTTTTTTTCCTGGAGGTGTCATGTGGTCGGTTGAGTGTATTTTGAGGGTGATTTGCTTCTCTCTCTCTTTTGGGGGGAGGGTTGAAATTTGGATCTTTTGATTGTAAATTCACTCCTATATCAGGACTAGATTGTCAGGCATTTACTGTTCAGGAATAATGATATAATACATTTCTATTCAGCCTTTCGAACTTACTGACTACTGCGATTATATTGAGATTCGAACATTAAATTGCTTTACAAGATAAACAGGCTAATCCCTGCAACATTACAAGACTTGCTTTTGTTTTCTCCCTAAACCTACTAGAACATTACAAGAGATGTTCGTGAAGGCTGACCATAACATAACAAATCAAAATAACTTATCATTACCCACCACTTGGTTCCACCTAATGCAAAAAATGCTAGTTGTTAACAAGTAACTGTTCAACTCGCTTGACCAAGAAATACATGCTCGCACAACATCAAACTAGTTTGTCGGGAAATACTACTTATTGGCTTTGATAAGTCCCAGGAGGCAAATCATATTTGACATGTCCAAGATAAAGACCACAAGCTGGAGCCATCGGAGGTGCTTCAGCGATGGATTTTGCTTCAAGGATGCGTTTTACTGAAATGATGCATTAAAGAGGAATAAGGGGTCAGACTGAAAACCACTATATCCAATGACATCAAACGTTTTGAGTAAAAACATACCATCTGGAGCCGTTAGATCTCCAGCCCCCACTGACTTGAGGACTCCAACAAGCAGCCTAACCTGCATGAAACTTATCGTTAAGAGTTGACATGTGAAACCAATATATATATATATATATATTAAAAAAAGAAGACAACTTTGATGATATATATGCTTAGTCAAGATTAGTTTATATCCATCAACTCCATTCTTTTGTTTAATTTCAGAACAAAACATATACCTGCTCAAAAACTCAAACCAACCTCCAAAAAACAAGAAGAGAAATCAATTTAGTGAAAATATTAAACACTGCAAACCCATCTCATGTAACACAATTAAATCGGCAAGGAGACTGAAAAGTTAGTTTGACGTAATTGCCAAGGTTCATGTGTAAATTAATTTAAAGGAGAAAATCCAAAGACAATGTTAAATTAGATTCTTGGATCAAATAAAGTTTCCTATTGACGTTATTCTGAAACATTTAAAAAATTTCACAAATCTAGAATACGAAAGAGTTTCACCTAAAAATAAGACTAAAATCTAATATAAAGAGTTCTTCCAATGTCCAATTTTTACTAGTATTCATTAGTATAGTTGTTGGATTGGGGATATAACAAGACTAATAAGTAATCTGATATAAGAACTTCTTCTTTCCCATGTCCAATTTTTACAAACTATAATTTAATTATTCATTAGTATATTGTAGGTTGGGGATCGGGAAGGGCAGGAGTAAAACACAGTTAAAAGCAAAGACAATAACATTTGGAAGAACCAAAATACCAACCTGATGGTAAAGAAAAGATCGTGCCCTTGCGGTTACCACATAGCAGCGGTGTCTTCTTCTAAGGCCAAACTTTTGACAAGCCTCACCACTTGGACCTTCCAACTTTTCTTCGTTGGTGTTCAAAGAGATGTGGGAGTGGTTGGTGTCTGAACCGATGGATACAGTTGGATCCTCTATCACATTACTGCTCTTTAGTCGCTCTGAGATTGATGGAAAATAAGGAGTTGAAACGACCTCAGTAATATTAAGTTCATCCAGAGTTCTGATGGGTGAGTTCGCCTGTTAATGTTGGAAGTGTTAAAAAGTCATCCAAATTTCTCTACAGGAATGCAGTAAGAGTGGAAAAGAAAGTAATGAGAAGTGGTAAAATCTCAATCAACTGCAAGCCAAGGTTCACCTGCTCCAACCCCACCCCGAAAAAAATAAAAACCCATTCAATTGCGAAAATGTGTTCTCTAGCTCCTTTGAGACATTATCTTAATATGATAATCCTCTGTCACAAAAAATGAGGATCTGTCAACATTATTACGGATGGATATTTGTTACAGCATAAGAGAAACGAGCAAGTCATGAGCAGTAAGTTTTTTTTTTCTTTTTGATAAGGTAGTCCTGAGCAATAAGATTATAAGAAAGTTCCAGCTGAATCAGCTTGCCCATAATTAGCATTTCCACAAAAAAGAATATACTCCCTCCATTCCAATTTACGTGGCATTGTTTGACTAGGTACAGAGTCTTAAAATAAAAAAGGATGACTTTTGATACTTCTGAGCCTTCGACACTTATGTGGCTATACGTCAACTCATTAAAGGTAAAATGAGAATTTTTAAGTAAATTGTTTCTAGTATAGAAACGTGGCATTCTATTTGGATAGACTAAAAGATGTGTCGATGGAGGAGCACAATGTTTTAGTTATATCTTGATTTTATAATATACTTACATATCATTCAAGTTGTTAAAGGCCTATTTTCACATGGTATAACTCAAAATGAGATTTATTTTGTACGCATTATTCATCCATGGCATGAAAAAGACAACGCCTCAAGGAAGTAAAACTAGCATCTTAGACAATTACAATTATGGTCCAAGGATAGAAAAAGCTGACCTGACAAGCAGCTGCTCTGAAAGAACTGAAGTCATGACGTCCAATAAGAATGTTACATGCCTTCTGGAAATTACAGAAACAATTTCGTTACATGGGATATTAATACCAACCTTAAGAAAGATATGAGCAGCTAGTCAACCTGCATGGCAAGAAGATCCAGATTCTCAGGCACATGCCAAGCCCGGTCTCTCTCAAAGCTTGATACTGGCTCTGGTCCAGATAACAATCGGTAGAAGTACCTAAACAAGATCCCCAGTGTCCAGAACTCAATCATTGATCTCATAAGCACGTGTCACACGAAAATAAGGGAAAAGCCAAATTTAGCATATAGTAGTTAATTATGTGAAGTGGATAGACAAATATTGAGTGTTTCAACACCTACGCGGATAAACAGTTACTTTAAATATAATAACTGTTATCCTGTTAAACACTGACACTCAAAATGGGTGGGAAAACAACCAGGAACAGCGGCACACAGATAAATAATACCATCCTAGCCGGACAGAAGACTATTCCCTGCAGCTAACCTTACCCATACACATCAAGAAAATCAATTTTAAGAAATGTCACATGGATCACATATGCATGTAAAAATTCAATATAATTCTACGTGATCAAGATATTGATGCCTACGTGCGTTCTTGAGCTTTATATCTGGCATGAAAATCAGCTGGAACACATCGAACGTCAATAACCATTATATCACCCTCATTCTTCTGCAACCAAACCATAACGAACAAAAATGGTCAATACCTCCAGATAGAAGATCAATACCTGCTTGATTAGCATTATGTTTTGTTGCCCCAGTTCACTCTTAATGAAATTTAACAAACTTAAATACCTGCTTGATTAGCATTATGTTTTGTTGCCCCAGTTTCACTCTTAATGTAATTTAACAAACTTAAATACCAGCTTGATTAGCATTGGGTTTTGTTGCAGGAAACAGGGGAATATAAAAGGAGACAAATGACAGGTTTACTTAGTTGAAGTATCAATGGTTACTTCTAATTGTTTGGTACAGATGATTCAGCTGGTGAGAGGGACTTCTCAACCCTTCTTCTTTCCCATTCTTCCAAAATGAGGGAAATAGATCTTTTGTCCCTCCACATTTATTTCCAATACTCCTACCTGACTGAATGTAATCTAATTCACAGAAACTTATAATTTAAGTTTTGCCTCTATCAATCTATAATAACATTGTTTGTATCATAGAAAGGTTGTTGTTTGTTCACCATGTATATAGGACATCACCATTTACTTAAAGAGACAACCCTAGGGCAATAGAGCAAAGAGGGGAGCATTGACGAGGCTCCATATAACTTTGCCAAGATATTGCTTTTGCTTTTGCCAAAATTCAAGTCTGAATTCAAAAGTGAGTTTTATATTTCACACAACATGATGGAAGCTACTAATGGGCTGTAACAAACATGGAGAGATGATGGTACAATCAGCATGGTAACTTTGTGAACTTAAAAGTGAGTGGAATGTCCTCTATACTTTCTCTACAGAAGTTCAATATAATTTTAGGTGTATCAGGAGAAGAACACTTTAGCCCACCAGAACTATCCAACAGTTACAAACGTGCATTACTGATAAGATTACTAGTGAACTCTAAAATATCTGCAGACTCATTCTGAACAAATAGAAATTAAAGATTGGAACATTGACGAGCCTCCATATGCACATAAAAAGAAAAACCCCAAACTAGAAGAAACGGACAGATCTCCCTCAAGCAAATATCATGGGAAGATCAGCAAAGATTAGAATCAAGACTTTTGAAGGATTGTACAAAATTAAATATCAGGAATCAGAACTTGTTAGATAATCAAACCTGTAAAAAGTGGTTCACGGCTCTTTTTACCACCAAAGGCTCATGGGGAGGTAACTGCACGAGAAAAATACAAGCAATAAGGATTTAGCAAAGTAACTTATTGGATGAAAGGTAGAAACAACTTTAAAAGACAACTATTTAGTATTTGAAACTGAGGTATAGTTGATTGATCGATTGAACAACTAGGTTTACATGATAAGTGAAATAACTTTACGAAAGCCAGTTGTACGTATAGAAGAAAGAATAACGAAGATTCGGGTTACTTTCTTCCTAATACTTATAACCAATATGTTCTTTAAAAAAGGTAAGTGGATACAGCTGATAAAGAGAGTGAGAATAAAAAGGATCAAGACTATCTTTCTTTCCAATATAATTACCAAGACTTCGAAGAGAAGTTGGATATTGTTGATAAAAACCTTTGGCAACAGAAATTGACGAGTTCTTAACTTTAATAAAGAATCTAGTAACAAACTAGAATCAAGTCTAAATTTGAAAAACCTTTTTCTTAAGAAGAAAGAAAGCAAAAAGTTAAACTCTGCACTAGAACCAGAGACATGTGAGCATGCCAAACCAAAAACTTCTCGCGTATCGCTATAAAAAGGTTAGAACTTCTAACACCGCCCCAAAAGTCACATATATCTCTGTTGTTTCCTACAACCCTATTGTCCAGATCCACATGCTTTAAACATTTTAGAACCTCAGTATACAAGGAAAATTTATTGTTTATTCTAACTTTTAGATAGATAAGGAGAGCATTGGTTATTTTGTTGATAAAGAATTCACATGTTCTTCGGCCAATGTCAAGCGACAAGAAATTGAAGTCAAATATAATGACATTATAAAAAATGTCAAACTTGATGGCTATAAAACCAGAATGTATTAACACAGTTCAAAGAAGAGTATAAATCTATCAATATCTGACATGTCTCTTAAAACTCAGGATGACATTCTTTGATAATTCACACTTCCTCATTCAGAATTGATGTCCTTCGCAAAGAAGACATACGATAGAAAAAGCTCGTTATTAAGAAAATTCAAACCCCATGTCAACTTTTCACTGCATAGAAGATGCACTCCCTTTTCCTACAAATCTATTATCTTGTCATGGATAGTGCACGTCCCAGCAGCAAGATTTTAGCATTATATCATGCGGTTGAACAGCATAGAAGTTAGTTCGAGACTAATATATTTGCAAGGAATAGATAAAAATTGGTCACTTAATTGCGAATATAGAAAATAATGTGGGGCAAATAGTACAATCTAACAGAAGCAAGATGATAACAAAATTTCTCTGCATTACATCCATTAGGATAAGATGGGCACTGTTTTAAAAAGGAAGTACAAACAGAAAAGTACCACTTCACCAGGTTTCCTTTTACTAGTCCTTTCAACATCTACATGGCAAACATTTGAAAGAGCATGTACTCCAGCATCCTAAAGATAAAACCACAGCGAGCTGTAAGTGTGTTAATATTGAACATTTTAGAAACTTCCAAAGAGTTGGAAAGAAGACATAGATAACCAAATAGACCACAAAAAAAGGAAAGAAAACAACTAGTAAAAAGATGTTCTTGGAAAGTGAGTCATTTCCCTTTAGAGATTGCACATTCCCAGAGTGTCTGTTATTCAGTCGCTAGTTTAAAAAAATTAATAACTGGGTAATCCCCTAGGGTCAGGGATCACTGCTCGAAACTAGATGAATAATTCGCCCACCCCTCTACCCTCTACTCAATGAATACCCAGTGGAGCTCCACCTCATTTATAGCAGACCATTTGATAACAGAATCCATTGACAGTTGCGTAAATGAGTGGAATGTGGTTTTCAATTGGCATTGGTGCCTATTGTGGTTGTTTTGGTTCACATCCTATTTTAGTACTTACAAAATTCATCTTTTAGACAAACAAAAACATACCCAATGTAATCCCACAAGTGGAATCTGGGTTTCCCCTTCTGTAATGTTCATCTTTTAGACCTTTTGGTTATTATTTTCTTCTAAAGGTTATGTCTTTACCCTAATAATGAAAGGAGTTAAATCCATTTGGGGAAATTTGTGCCCCTTCCATATGAGCTCTTACAGAGAACACTTTTTTGCCACCTCTCATTGGCTAGTGATTTCAATTGCAAGTCTCCATCAATGAGAGAGTAGCGCTGTTAAAAACTACAACTCATATAGTTAAATTGAAATAACTGAATATGGGCACATAGTAAATAGGTGGAAAACCAGAGGGAGAGAGGGGAAGAGTATTGATGAGAATGCGTAAGAACCTGCTACAGCATTACTAGTCTTCAAATAGCTAAAAGTAAAGGGTAGATAGTTTATAAAAAGGAAAATAAAAAGTTGTTAGAAGTATAGAGGAAGAGGAAGACTTAAAACCATATTGATACGCCCATATCTTTGTTTGGATGGTTATTATGTATTGCTTCTCAGTGTATTGTATTGTTTTAATGAATACAATGTTTGGATAGATTTCGTTTTTCGAGTTACATAATATCGTACATCAACAATTTGAAGGATAAACCTACAAGAAGAGTATGTACAGAGTAAAGCTACAAAAGGTAAGCTAAACGATAAAATAAGATTACTAAATAATAAGTAAAAATCACAAAAAATATTGTATTTAAACTAACAACAAAATATGATAAATATGTAAAAACCATCCAAGCAAGCTGCAAGTAGATTCTCTTTCTTAGTATTATTATTACTTCTTTTTTCAATTTGATAAGGACTTCCATTGGAGTAGAATTTAATACAGAAAAGATTTGAATTTGAAGATAAAACTGAGCTTCAGAGAATCCACATTACGTTTCCGAAGCAAGAAATGAAACTAAAAGGGGTCGACTACAAATATCTTCTCTATGCATTACACTCTATTAATACTCATTCCATTCAGAATCACAAACAAAAAAAACTAACTTTGTTTGAGTAAATCACAAACTGAGCTGAACTAAGTCGACATTCACAATCTAAAATGTAGTACTTTTTTCACAAATAATAGTAAAGGAATAGTTTTGATGTAAAAAAATTAGTTTTGGAAGTGGTGGTGACTTGTACTCATACGTCAGAGATGGTGGAGAAGAATATGCATAAGGGTCAGCCGACACTATATTTGCAACAACCAATATGGTCAATAACAACAACATACCCAGTAAAATCCCACAAGCTAGGTGTCGGGAGGGCAAAGTGTACGCAGACCTTACCACTACCTCGAGGAGGTAGAGAGGCTGTTTCCGGAAGACCCTCGGCTCAAGTGTAGAAAATTCAGGAACAACCAATAAGTCCAATGCCACTAATACATTTACACGAGATTAGGCATAGCTCAAAAAAAGAAACTTACAGTTCGACTAGAGCAAAATACTGATACTGGCTGTCCAACAAACTTCTTGAAGGCTTCCTGCAAAACAACAAAAGACTAAAACTCAACTTCTCACTGCCATTTTCACACCAAACACTGAACTAATTACCTTGTTTAGCACGTAGATAACCAATCATATGTGATAAATTCACCTCAAGAACACCGACGACTGTTCTGCAATTAGGTTGCTGCTGCGCACCGGCGAATCGCGTTCCTATATACTCAATCGCAATCAAATACCGCTGTAGCCGAGGATTCGGATTCATTGTTCTACTAACCAACTCTTTCTCTTCGGCGATGTTGTCCTCGTTTACCTTGGCGAATTTCGCCGGCCGTTGAGGAGAATCAGGCCGTTGATCAAGCGAGTGTTTACTAGTCTCCGAAATCAACGGCTGTGATTGATCCTTTTTCATTGCAGAGCTAAGGAGCTGTGTAGTACTGAATACTGAACGTTGGAAATGCAACGAGGGTTTAAGGGAATTTTGGTGGGAGCCCGAAACACAAATGGACCCGACCCGACCCGACTTTTTTCCTTTCAAATCTTCGTGATCTATTACCGTTTGTTTTGTAAATTTAACTATTGCATATATTTAAATTTATTATATATATGGTAAATTTGTAACAACCTAGTCCAAAAAGATTTTTGGAGGGGTAATAATCTAAGAAAATCAAGTTAATAAGATCCTAAATTAAATGTTGACACACTCTTTCCTTTTAAAATTACTTTTTTTGAAAAAAAATATCATTGATGATTTATACAGAAGAAGCCTTTTCTCCCTTTTATAAAAAGTTGAAAGAAGTTCTTTATTTAACTTTGTTCATTAAAACCATATTTAAGAAAAGAACTTGAAAAGGTATGTTCTTCAATTACTTTTCTATCTTCCAATTATACTTAACGTTATAAGTTTTTGCCTTCATGGTTATATTGTTTTTTTTTTTCAAATTTGTGTTCGTTATCATGAAACAAAATTTTTGATTAACTTCACTTTCTTAAACTCAGACCTCATCTCTATTTTTTAACAAAATTATACTAAATATATGTTAAATAATATGTTTATTAGCAGATTTTGTTTTCTGATTTTCAAAGCAATATTATTATAACTTTGAACTTCCCGTTTATTGTGCTAGATGAAGGAAGTAACAAAAGGACGGACTCCTAATTTCCCATGTTGTTATTGTGCATAACAATGTATACTGTGCTAAATAATTTATATAATTTTTTTTCTTTTAATTTTGAGTATTTTGCTTAGTTTGTGGTAGATCAACAAACAGCGAGATGGGACGTGCAAAACTGAAAATGGAACTAATATGCAAGGAGAAAGCAAGGAATGCAACATTCAAGAAAAGGAAAGAAGGCCTATTGAAGAAGTTGTATGAATTCACTACTCTTTGCAATGTCGATGGACTTATGATTTTGTATGGGCCGAATGGATCCGATCCTGAGATTTGGACAAATAGTAGCGGCAATAGTAGTAGTAGTAGCAGCTTACAACAAGAAGAGATTCAGAAGTTGATTGATCAGTACAAGAAGGAGAGTAATTTGCAATCTGGTAGTACTAAAACCTTTGACTTGTCTGATTATTTTGTTGATCGAAACAAGAAAGTCGAAGAGGAGCTGATGAAGTTGAGAAAGATGAACATGGAAAAGAGATATCCGTCTTGGTCAGGGTCCATGGATCGGTTATCTGAAATTGAATTGAGACAAGTTTTAACTTCATTGGATTACAAAGTTGCAGAGGTGAAGTCTAGGATTAATTCGGTCAGAGGAAATTTTCCTAGGGAATATTTGATGGGAGGAGAAACAACAAGATTAAGCCAATTTACTCATATGGTCCAAGGAGGAATAGAATTGGGTGGCTATAATTATGAGCAATTATTGCAAGTTCCAATTTATCCTTACTGTAATTACAGTCATCAAGAAATGATGATGTTAACGAGGACTGAAAATAATTGGCAATACAATAGTAATGGGGCATCATCATCTTCCACTTCCGGTGGCATTGGCAACAGCAACATGATGTGTGCAGCATTGTATGAGGCTACGACGACTCATAACATGATGGGTAATAATCAGTTGACATATGGTGCAGCAGCTCCAACAATCCTGCCGCCACCCCCATGCATCATATTTCCCATGTCCCAAATGCAACATTCTTGGAACAAGAACGAGCAAGATGACAACGTAAAATTTTTACCTTATTAGAGAAAGCAATCATTATACAAGTTTTGAGTTTTTCATTTGCACTTGGATCTTCATTCATTCTATCTTTAAAAGTTTTTCCTTTTTCTTTTGGTCTTATATATAGGATAAGACTTTATGTTTTCAAGTGTTTTGATGCAGGAGTGGCCCTACGGAGAAAGTTCAAAACTTGTCCTTTTATTTCATATTTAGTCATGTGCATTATCAACAACTCGTTTCATCTTTAAACAGAAACTCTTATAGTTTAATTTGAAAAGACATGTTAGAGAATACAAAAATGCACACTCCATCGTTTTCTTCTAGTTTACTTGCCTTTCTAATTTAAAGACTTGCTGGAGAATACAAAAACACACACTCTATCGTTCATTTTTACTTGTCACAAGAAAATCTAGGATTCCTAAAAGAAAAAAAAGTTAATCGATGAATAATGTACACTGTTTCGTCAGGATTCTGTATATAGAGACAACCAGCTACCATTTACAAGAACCAAAATGTTGTTGCCCCTTATTATTGCCATTTAGTACTATAGCAGTACAACAATATACTTGAACTACTGTATTAGTTAAACATGTCCAGAAGAGATTGAAGATGAAATTAATTAATAGTGATAATATCTAACTAAACTAACCAATGATCAGAAGTGGACTGGACTTGCTGAAACGATGAAGATAGACGCTGCTCATAGCAGCCATCAACGTTATGGCAAATGTAAATAAAAGATTTGTGTAAAAAAGAGAAGACAGAAAGGGCGATGAGAAAAGAAGCGAGAGACTGAGCAACGAAGAGAGGTTTGAAATTTTTCGCTTGCCTCTCCGACCACGTGAAAAATGTCACGGAGTTGCTCCCTACACCAGAACACTTATAAGAACTCCTGTGTCAATCACTTCCATTCCTCTGACTAGACTGTCTGTGGCACTCACTGCCACAATTCTAAGTCAGTTGAATGCTTTTATGTAGAGAAGGCGGAGCGTTATAGCTGGCCCCGATCAAACTAGAGCGTTAGGGAGCTCTTTTGTTTGCACGTCTTATTTAACAAGTTCCACCCACAGGCAAGCAATTCAGAGAGAGAGATAAGGGGACCAATTTACTGGTGGCAAAGTATCAATTTGGACGATGATAACCGTGATTGGCCGTACAGTTATGACACAGATTTTGAATTAATACAGAGCAACCAAGAACTAGATAACTGGACAAATTATCAAGGAAGAAGATGCAGGATTCCAGATATGCCTTTGCATCGACATCGGCTAATTCTTAGCTACGCCATCAAAATAACAGAGTCTGCGAGGTGCGGGGGGATCAACTTTTTCTTTAACATAATCAATAATGCAAATATCTGACAGAAGCAGAGATCTTTGGAAGTAAACAAACACTGCAAGGTCAACAGAAAAGAAACACAACCCTTTCCCTTTTCTTAAAGATGAGGCAAAACTAACAAAAGAGACTAGCAAGTAAAGCTTATCCCAATAGCCCACAACGGGAAGAGTGTATGCCTATAAAGCTAATTAAACACAAAAAGAAGAAACAGGGACACGTTTGATGCTTCAGGACTACCTATGCCTCTTGGAGGCAATCTATGATTCAGACACTACTTTTGAATGGCCTCGAATTAATCGATAGATTTTTGGCAAGAGAAACGAGAGATGCAGTTGGATCAGTCGAGTTGCTCTTTAGCTCCTCTTCGCGTACCTTATCTCCTCCTTTGAATTGCCTCTGCACCACAGCAACATTAAAAATATAACATTATTTTGATTTCACTAAAAATGTCGTCGAGGGAATTTTAATGAAGTGTGTGCTTCAAACAGAATAACTGTAACATGGAGCATCCAACTAAAATACAGAGCTGCACTACTTAGTTGAAGATTATCTAAACATACAAGATTAAAAAACCTCACAAGAATCGACCAGCTTTCTTGAATACATCTTTTCACTATGTGCAAGTATATCGTAAAAGAGTGAATTTTAGGTTTGGCAGCTCGGAAATCCATTTGCAATACATATTTTAGATGATAACATTTTCCACTGGAAGACACTAAATTATTAATTGCCATTTTTTTTTGGGGGGGGGGGGGAATCTTTTACAACTTAATACTACAGCAAACCCAATGTAGCCCCACAAGTGAGGTTGGGGAGGGTAGTATGTATGCAGCCTTATCCCTACCCTATAAAGGTAAAGAGCCTGTTTCCGATGGACCCTCTGCCCAAGTCAACAACATATAAAAAACAATATGAGAAGGAAATATAGTATAACTTTTTGGTTGGAAACCTTTTATAACACACAGAACTTGTGAAATAGGGTAATTTGCTTGGTGAATAATTTTAGAAGTATCATTTCCACGTTCTTACATTTTGACAAATTGTCAAATTTAAAGTGAAAAATAGCTAGATATAACTTTTACATGAAGTGTGTGCTGTGAACATACACAACTGCGTGCATAGCTATAAAGAAACATAAGGTGTCTTAGCTATCCAACTTGTGGGATGACAGTGGGTATGTCATTGTTACGAGGTATCTTAGCTAGAATGTGAAGCTGTACTGCTTGTTGAAGATTATATAAATGCACAAAGAGGAGAAACTCACAACAGAATCAGCTTTCTCAAATACATCAGCTTGAATAGCTGGTTTTGAACTCCTTTTAGCCTTGAGCACTTTCTCACGCTTCTCATAGAAATTGAAATCATCCAATATAGATGTCTTCTCCGAGTAGTTCTTAAGTATGTTAAGCATTTCCAAACCTTCCTTCAAACCAATCTGGAATAACAGCATCCTTGTTAGATCTCTAACTTTACAATCAAGAATCGATATAAAAGTTGAGAGGCAAGGGAACAAATTTAGAGAGAGAACAGAAACTTCAAATTCATATTCTATGATTCTAATCAGACAAAGACTGAACCGAATAGTAGAACACTCTCTATAGGAATATAGTAAAGCAAAAACTGAAATATACCTCCTGAGTATCTCTGCTATAGGTTACAGGTCTATTATCATTGTTTTTGAGGATGATGTGCCTGAACTGTGTGTTAGGGACATCTTTAACTATGTGCCACTTCACTGGGAAGAACCCACTCCACTTATCAAGCTGCCAAAAGTCCATGTTTCTGTTGAAGTCAACCTGCCCAACCATCTCAGCTACACCTAAAAACTGTCCACTTCCATTTACCTGAAATCCAAGAGAAGAAACTCGGAAAGTTAAATTAACCGCACCCTTAACTTGTAAATATGCTTCTTTTTTACAATAACTAACAAGCAAACAAAACAGGGAGAAAAGGAAAGCTTTTATACTGAGTATCCATTTAAAGACACGACAACGCCCACAAATGGAAACAATCAAGTTCAGATGTAATTATCTTTACAAAGAAAAACACATGAGAGAGGATAACTTACTGAAAAGAAGAGGAACACTGGACAGCTTGAATCAGTTCCACTTGCTTTACCCTCAGCATCAAGGAACGCAGTGTCCAATTTCTTGTTTCCATTAGGAGTACTTGACCATACAGCATATTTGACACACTTGTGAATATCATCTTCACTGTACGACTTGATAATGTAAAACTTTGCATTATCATACTGAGTCTTAAAATCCTCCTTGTTATACTTCTCCCTCTGAATTGTTGGCTCAAGCTGATCCTCCTCAGCAGATGGTTTTGAAGGGGCGCTCCTGCTGTTGGCACGGGGACCACGAGGTAACTCATTCGATGCCTCAAACACACCATTTCTGGTGAAATTTCCCCGTGGTTTACCCCTATAGTTCCCATTCCACAATCTACTGTTTGTTTGATAGTGAATGGGATCATAAGGCATGAAAAACCCTTGATTTTGACTGCTGTATGATGGGAAGTCCCCAACCATATGATACCCCTTTGTCAGGCCTCCGGACTGGACATCAGACTGAAACTACCAAGACGGGGATAAAACTTGTTAAGACTAAAACAAGAGAAAACATATTCCTCAAAGTAAAAAACAACAGAAAATTAAGAACTTCAGAGCCCTTTTTCCATCTGAAGAGAGTTAAACACAACATTTGAGCATAGCTCATCCCGTTTAACATTAGCAAAAGAAAGCCATCAATATAGTTAAATAGTTAATCAACCATCAAACCTTAGAGGAAAATTAAACAGACCTTGTTCGCAGGATTAAAAGGCTGAGCTTGATGGATAGACTTTGGTGGATTTGATATGGCAGTAGACGGTCGATTCTTTGGGTTAAAAAGCATGGTCGAGTTTTTGCTCGAGAAAGAACCATTCGTTTTTGTTGGATTAAAACCGTTTGATCTCACCGAACCATTTCGTCCAAAAGTTGATTTGACATTGCCGGATTTGGGAGCAGCACTATTGGTGATATCTGCACAGTACGTCGAACCACCCCATGAATAACATGGCATGGAATCCGAACCATATGAGACAGGTTGCTGAAGATATCCAGACGATAGATAGGGCTGCTTTCCGTCACCTCCGATATATCCAGCACCATAAGGATTATAACCAGGCATGTAATAAAGAAGGGAACCATTTTCTGACTGAACGCCCTGACAATCACCAGATTGTGTTTAAGTTGCCAGACAACAAAGCAATTTAAGATAACACACCCCTTATTGAAGTAAAACTTACCGAATTAAAGTATGCTTGATCATCTAACTGATTATAGGTCCCATTATATCCTGTAAAAAGCAAATTCAGGTAACACTATCATCCAAAGGGTTTTGTTAGTCAATAGCAAAGCAAGCACATGCACATGCACATGCACAGATCAAGCTTTAATGAAGAAGTGAAGACCTGAAGATAAAACAAAAAAGAAAAACAGGGCCTAAAATCTATCAAACCACACCTAAATTGTCCCCATAACGGCATTTCTTCGGTCCAGTAATTGGTTCCAGGTATTACTGACAAATCCTCCTGGTCCTTTTAACATAATATTATTGGTAGCATGGAGAAGCACCCTAATTCCCTAACCAGCAAAAAGAGTTCAACACACATCATCCCACCCACAAAAGCAGGGTTTGTTTACTTGCTTAATATTTCTACTTTCATTAGCCTTTGCTTTTCCAGTGTTGTCAGTTTTGATTTTCTTGAAATTTTTCCATAAATATTGTTACATTTTACATTTTGGGCACCTTATATTTACAATAACTAGACAAAACAAAAATTTGAAAATATAAAATGTGTCACACTTCATAAACAAGATGTAGCAATCTCTCCCTAAGAGTATATAATAAAACAAGTCCTAGAGATGTAGTTTATCATCAGTCAGACGTAATAGAATGTAACGAACTTAGGCTTATATGTATTCTCAGCATCTGTGACAACTGTCTCAGAAGCTCATCCCCCTCAATTTGACTACTACATCACAATTGATGAAATGATAAGAAAACAATATCTGATAAGATTTAGCTCTATGCATATGATACAACCAGATAACACTCCTCATAAAGATTACAAGTTCCAATCAAGACTTCTCAATGCATTTATATAAGGAATAGAATTACATGGTGGTCAGAATTAGTTTATTACCAATAACAAAAAAAAAATTGTGGCGTACTTTTTTCTATTATCTTTTCATAATGAGTGAAATAGGAGCTGGTTTGAAAACTAAAGGAGCAATGACAAACAAATTAGTATCTAACCTGGGTAGTAGTAATCGCAATAGCTAGTAGGTGGATAATAAGCACCTTGCTCTGCAACTGGTGGTTGATCAATTTCACCCTTGATGCCAGTCACAGCTCCCAAAGAAGACACCGAGTCAGATACTTTTCCATCATTTTTTGAAACCTGTGCATGTTTTGTTTTAAACCAAAAATCAGGGGGGGAAGGAAGGAAAATGTCGGGGATTGGAAGTGGAATGGAAGATATGATACACGCATATATGTCTATTCCATAGAAAAAGTTTTGAATTCTTAATTAATTGTAACATTCAGAAAACAAAAGAAGAGTGAACCAAACAAATGCAGAAGCACAGCTAAAAACATGTGGACTCAAGACAAAAGACATAACAGTACTCCCCAAACCTTGGTCGATATAATCTTTGTGCCCAACCAACTGCCCCACTCAGGATATAAACCCCACCCCTTTTATTTCCATAAAGAATTAGATGTCAAGAGAGCAGGAAATAACATATAGTGAAATTATTGAAGAAGCGAAATACTAACAGCAAAAATAGTAAAGATAACCAAAGTAAAAGTAACAACTGTAGTGATCAAATAGAAGAAATAAGATAATGTTAGCATAAACATAAAAATAATGGTAACGAAGCAGATAGGTGCTCCAGCTTAGAACCAGGCTCTACTAGTTGGAAGAGAGACAAGTTGTTCAGCTACCTACTAAACATCTACCCTAATCCTTGATCCATTATCTCCTATTTAGGTCAAGTACTGAGTGACTAATCACCTCTTCCCAATTCTTTCTTAGTCTACCTGTACATCTCCTTATACATATCGGGAACCTACGTGCTATTTAGCAAAAAATGTTCACATAAAGTAACATATTTACATTCCACAATCCCAGGAACACAAATATAACATGTCACAATAAGATAAAGAAACGAGATAGAGCATACCAAATCCTTCTCGGTCAGTTTGGTAGAGGAATCAGATTTCAGCCCAGGAGCAACCGCTTCAGCTTGGAAAAAGTTAAGTCATGACAAAATAGCCAACATTTTAACAAGTCCAACTTCAGGACTCAACAGCACAATTAGTACCTTCAAACAGAGGACTTCTTACAAATGAAAATCCAAATTCTAAATGGGTCGGTTAAATTCATCATATAACAGTAGTCATTGGCTCAGCGCACATCTGCCGCCAGCACATGCACCTAATAACAGGACGATAAATGTTTGCAATCATAGTATCAAAATTTGGCATATCCTTTTGCAACTTCAATCCCCAAATGTTTGCAATCATAGTATCAAAATTTGGCATATCCTTTTGCAACTTCCACCCCCAAAAGAAAACTTAAAAAAAAAAAAAAAAAAAAAAAAAAAGGGATCAACGTGGAAACGACTTTTTTTAATCGGGAATCAAAGCTGTTTCTTCAAAATGCACAAATTACTGCACGGAACAGCTGTTGGACACCATTTCCTTGAGACTTAGAAAATTCATATATTATTCCCGACCCTCCTAACATTCTGAAATCTGCTTATCAGCAAGAAAATATACTGTGGAGCAATCAAGTCCTTAATTCTCCAACCACAGGCCAAATAAATCATTGGGACATTACACAGATATTAAGAACCATGTTCCCAGAAATTTCAAACATATAATAAAGCAGCTTAGAAAATGACAAAATGTATCAAAGATACAACAATACTGCAGACTCAAACATTAGAAGGATACATTTTTCTATAATCTTCTCTCCAGCCATTACCGAGCTTCAAAACCCAATTCCTGACCTGCAACCAATTGACAAAATGCATAACGTAAAAATGAAACAGAAACTTTGAGAACAAATAATTATAAAAAAGTTCTTAGAATGAGGTGAACAGAATTATATAAACATAATTGAAAGCTTCAAAATCATGATATTAATTGAAACTTTATTTTCAAGACTAGAAAAGAAGAAAACAACCCGCAGACCCATGCACACGAATATCTTCTGAGAGCTTTGAATTAAACACATGCCTTGCAAGCATATGTAGACAGAGACAGACAAGAAAATTATTCAGGGCCATGGACTGGTAGATAATTGAATAGATTAAAAAAATCAAAAACAAGATAAATTCATGCCTAAATATAAGGACACCTATCAAATGTAATGTAACAAGAAAAAATTGCTTTCCCTCACTTTATCCAAATAAATTGACCAACAAAGCAAATCAAAAACAGATAAATTCATGCCTAAATATATGGAAGTCCTAAATAACCTATCAAATGTAATGTAGCGAGAAAAAATTGGTTTCCCTCACTTTATTATCCTAATTAAAATTGACAAACAACAGCTACCACCTACCATTGTAAAAACAAAAATAATAATTGACCAACAAAGAAAAAGGGTGGACCTTATCTATGATTAGCCCATAAAACAAGGGGAAAGAGAATATAGCCCCTCAATCATATAATAGTGTTTGTGCTTCACAGCAATGCTGACTATAGCAGCAAATTAATAGGGACAAATAATGATGGGAAAATATCAAGCAACAAAATAGCGCAAACTAGGGTTGAAAATGAATCACCTAAACCCAGAAAAATTAGATTGAACACAACACAAAAGCTTCGTCTATTACAAGTCATTTTCAGAACATATCACTCATGGGAAAAACTTCCATAAAGCTTTTCATCCAATACAGAAAGAAAAAAATGAACTAAAAATGGAAACGTATATCTAATTCCACTGCAAAATCAACAAAACAAAAGAAAAACTTTGTATTTCCGTGTCAAAATCCCACGAAAAATAAAACCCTTTTGCAGAAAATCATGTTAAACCCAGAAAAAAACTTCCCAATAAAAAAAGTTCAGATCTTTACCCTTACAAATCATATGAAAACCCCAAACCACCAAAACACCTTTTTCTTAGAACCATGATTGTCCAGGCCAGCTTTCGTGCACCTCAACTAAATAACTACCACCTCCCTCGAGCAACCAAAAACACCTTCTTTCCCTTAATAATCATATGAAAACCCCGAACAGAAACACCTTTTTCTTATAACCGTGGTGTCCTTCTCAACTAAATCTATGAGATACCTAACACCTCCCCTCTAGCAAACAGAAACACCTTTTTCCCCTTAAAAGTCATATGAAAACCCCGAACAAAAACACCCTTTTCTTATAACTATGGTGTCCAGGCCAGCTTTCGTGCGCCTCAACTAAGAGATACCTAACACCTCCCTCTAGCAACCAAAAACACCTTTTTCCCCTTAAAAATCATATGAAAACCCCAACACAAAACACCTTTTTTTTATAACAGTGGTGTCCGGAACAACTTTCGCGCACCTCATCTAAGAACACACTGGGATACCACCACCACCCTCAAGCAACCAAAAACACCTTTTCCCCTTTGAAAATAATATGTAAACCCCCAACCAAAAACACCTTTTTCTATAACCCTGGTGTCCGGGCCAAGCTTTTGTGCTGTGCACCTCAACTAAAATCTACAGTAGACCTACCACCTCCCACCAGCAACCAAGAACACTTTTTTAATACAACCATGGCGTTCGGGCCAGCTTTTGCACACCTCGACTAAATCTACGAGACGCCTACCACCTCCCTCCACACCCAAAAAAAACTTTTTCCCCTTAAAACCATACGCAACAAAACACACCCAGATAAAATCTTTCCAGAAAAAAAAAAAAAACTTCAAGATCTTTCTAGCTCTATAAGCAACAACAACAAAAGAATCAAAAAAAAAATTAAAAAAAAAACTGACCTTATATAACAAAAAATAAACAAAACCACGGATCCGGAGAAGCGAACCGGAAAACCGCTAAGATAAAGAGAAGCGGTTTTCCCTGTAAGCGAAAGGAGGTTTATTGCAAAGAGGGAAAGGAAAGTGAAAGAGGAAGAATGTAGAAAGGACTGCGTGAGTGTATAATAGGGGAGGCGTGGAGTGTTAAGGCACTCTGACCAAAACCCTTACTATTTCATCTAACGGTTCACGTTCTTTTCTTGATTTGGTGTAGATTGATTTGGGCCGTTGATTCATTAGTCAATGGCTGGTACTCAAGATTCTTTTTCTATTTATTGCTATTTTTGTTTGAATGGTGGAATAGCACTATTTGGAAGAGTCCAGTTGTTTATTTTATTAAATTAAATTTTTAGAAGAAAAAAATATCTGTTGATTTTTTTTTTGTATTATTGAGGAGCTTTATTTTAGAAAAAATAAATTGGATTTGGGATATTTTAAAATTCAATGAAATTAATAGATATTTTTAGATAGAAAAATATAAAGCTGTTGCAAATATTAGGTTTGGTCGTTAGTGGCAATTGACATTTTTGGTTTTTTTTCTCCCTTAAATTTGGCTTTAATGAGGAAAAGGGAAGAATGTGCAATAGAAAAACATGACATGTATTATTAAACGTTTTTCATTTATATGCAATGTCATTTTTTGATAAATATCTATTTATAGAAAGGGAATGTTAATATAAGACAAATTAGTAAGTTTATTAACTTGAGTATATTGTTAGTAAATACTTAAATAAATATCAAGTGTAAATAGCTCTTATAAGACAAGAAAAAAAAAAAATCAACAGGTTTTTCTTATTTATATAATAACAACAACAAATTCAGTGTATTCCCACACAGTGGGGTCTGGGGTTCTTATTTATATATCGACAAGATTAGAAAAAGGTAAATTAAATATAAAAAATCAAGATGACAATATGAATAAAAAAACATCAATTATTTTGAGGAATATATATCGACAATCACTTTATACATCCATGAGTGTGGAATCATATATGATTATGGGATTAAAAGAATATAATGATGCTCTTATATAATTAAGAAATCTAGAATAAAGGTGATACTGCATGAAATCACATTCACTTTATGCATACATTAATAAAATGTATTATGAGTATAACTTTTCCTACCTAAATATTGTTATACTATTCATTTTAAATGTATGATCATTTGGACCTCATTAATTAAAGTGTTCAAGAAGGAGGATGATAATGAAGATTGGGCTACTCAGAGTGATGGTGTAAGACATTTGAGCCTTTGGGCTACTCTATAATGGTGTATGAGTCTTGTGAACAGACACAATATGCTTTGAATAAGAAAGGGGTTGGCATGTAGGTACGAATCTTATATAAAATTGACAATTTTATAATTCAAAACATTGTAGCAGTAGGCCAAAATATACTGGTACTAAGTACCCAAACATGAAAACATGGGTGCTTCATTAGGGATACAATATTCTTATCCCAAATTCAATTGGTGCTTTAATGGGAATTTAGTATTGTTAGCCTTAATTCAAGTTGTATACGTAATGATATTACTTATGTTGCTTCTTACTCCTCTAGGGGTTCTTATCGTGAAAAAAAAATGCCTAATTGTATAGAAATTTATGTGTATACATGAAGTAGATTGCACATCCAATTGCTATTTTATGTATGCATTCATTCCACTCAAAAGGCTATTGCATAGATATTCTGCAAATACATTTAGTCGGTGTATATAACTATAATTTAAGCCAAACGCATCGACGGCCTTCTAAACTTGACACTATCTTTCACTTTGGCACCTCAAGTGGACATTGTTCACTTTTGGCACCTCAAGTAGCATACGAATGTCATTCTGGCACTTTTTACTGAATCAACAAAAATATTCAAGGTGCGTGTATTACACGCGCTGCTGACGTATAAAGTGACAAATAGTATGCCGACATTTGTCATTTTTCTAAAAAATATAATTTAAATCATTAATTTAAATTTAATAAAAATCAATAATTACCCCTTCTCTCCCCACACCCTAACATCATCTTCTCTAAATGTCCAACAACAATGCCACCACACCTCCTCCCTGCCCCCCCCCCCCACCCCACAGTCTCCCCCCCCCCCCCCCCCCCCCCCCCCCCCCCCAACATTGTTTCTCTAACCCACCCCCACCCTCTAAAATTCTAAATCTCTGAAATTTCAAATTTCAATTCCTCAGAGAAGGAAACTATTGATGGACCTTCACTAAACACCCTCACAATTTCTTTCCTCATCTTTATGATGATTCATGTGTAGAAAAATGAATTCTTCAATCAAATTAAATTGAGGCAAAACGCAGATATCGCCATTGTTTTTTTCCATAGTTGTTACAGTAGAGACGACCTCTTCGGTGATGGTCGTCGTCATTAAGATGACTGTTATCGGTGAGGTCTCTTCCTCTCAATGCTTGTATATGTGGAATTTTTTCTCAAATTATGAGAAAATCAATTGTAAATGTTGTATATTGGATCAAATTGAGAAATAGTAAATTGAAAAAAAATGAAATTAATAGTATAACTCAATAAAATATTGTTTTAATTTATCAAAAGTTTGGGGAATGAAGGAGAGAATCCATTAATATCAAAAAATAAAATTAATGGTGAAGAAAATAAATTCTTCAGCAATGGAAGCTTGTGAAGGAAAAAAAAATGTGGAAAAGGGAGAAAGAATGAGGAAGAAAGAGGAGAAAATTACAAAAAATATCTCTCAAAATGCGCTCAAAATTTGTGAGTCACACGTCCATTGCTAATTCAGCAAAAAGTGTTAAAATGACATACTTTATAGCTACTTGAGGTATCAAATGTAAACAACATCCACTTGAGGTGCCAAAGTGAAAGATGGTGTCAAATTGAGGGGGCTGTCAATGGGTTTTGCCTATAGTTTATCATTATATCCATCGACAATATGGTTATGCTCATTGAAAAGATTGAGATGTATAACTAGATTTGTATAAGTAAATTATTAAAGTATACAACGACGGTGATACACTACCTGCATTCAAATCACAAATGGGAAAAATCATCATTTTTACCCCAAACTATACTTGAAAAGTCAAAGACATACCTAAACTATTGAAGTGACCTAATACACACACCTATACTATTTAAAAGTGAAATTATTTATCCTTCAAACGTTATAACCAGATTTTGTCTTAAATGTGTGTATACGCGCTGATATGGGTCAATAACATATTTTTTTCACTTTTTTTTTTAAGATTAATCTTTTTTCTTTTTCTAGATAAAAATTATCGCATATACAATACTGAGATACATGTTTGTTTTGGGGGGAAGCCACATTGCCGGAAAAACATGATTGTCTTGGTTATCAAGAATTTGAGAAACGAGAAAAGAGAAAAGGAGAAAGAAAATAACAGAAAAATAACTAGCTCAAAAATCTAAAAGAAGTCCGATTGAAGTCATCATTAGAAGTGGAAGTCAGCTCCATCAATTTTTTCAGTATCTGCACTAACTCTAGCCTACTGTTGCTTCTTCAATTACCAACTTCAATCTTTGTTTTTTAGTTTAAATCTGGGCAAAGCCCATTTGTTGATAAAAATGAATTTGATCGGATCAAAGCAACCCAAATCAAACAAGCAAAATAACTTTAATTTTTCACCATTTCACAATCTTCCGCTATTTTGTAAAATTCGGAAAAAACAAATCCAATTCGATAAAATTCAAGCAAATCATAACCCAATTCATAAAAAAACCCAAATCATAACCCCCAAATTCGAGCAAATCATAAACCCACAATCATAAACACAATCGAATTTTCTCGAATTGGATTTATGATTTGCTCGAGCAAATCATAAATGCAAGAAACCCGTAATTCAACTTTGTAAAATTCGATAAATTCATAACTCAATTCGCAAAATTCGAGAAACCCACTACGCAATTCAGTAAAATACAAGAAATTCAGAACTTAACTTGTGAAATTCAAGATACCCACAACTCAATTTTGTAAAATTCAAACAACCCACAATTCAATATGATTTTCAACTACCTACAACAAAATATCGAAAAAATAAGAAAAAAAGGTAAAAGGATAAGTATATATGTAAACTCAACGATGAATTCATGGAGGTTAGAGAAGAAACTGAGCTAAGGAATTAGAGATAAAGTTAAGAAAAAGAGGAGAAAAAATGAAAGGAGACAAAGATGAAGAGAAAAAAGAAGAAGAGGAAAACACATAAAAAAGTAAAGAAAGAAAATAAAAACTATATAAATATATATATAAAAAAAATTGAATATAATTAGTTGTTAAAATCCAATTGAATGATGACATGTGGACGTTTTAATAAGTTTTTGATATTTTTTTGGCTTTTCACGTGCGTGTAGGAATATGGATTACCTTCTATGTCAGGTCAGTTACGAGGGGTAAATAGTTTCACTTTTAAATAGTATAGGTGTGTATTAGGTCACTTCAATAGTTTAGGTGTGTCTTCGACTTTTCGAGTATAGTTTGGGGTGACAATGATGTCTTTTCTTAATCACGAATTGTGTCTATCCAATATATACATTTAATACCACTATACATTTGAATTACTTGTTTTTTTCTTCAAACAATTTATGTGAACTTAAAGACATATACAAAATATATAGACATATTTACTTAGTACGTAGTAAGACATATTTAGTATAATAGTTTAGTTTACGTGCTTTGTACGTATGTCTCCCGTCAAGCAATAAAATTATATAGAAAAGAACTTATTAAAAAAATACAAATAGATGTTAACACGCCAATCAATAAAATTATAAACAAAAAAAAACTTAGTAAAAAAATACAAATAGATGTTAACACGTCAATCAATAAAATTATATATATATAAAAAAAACTTATTAAAAAAGTTCAGATAGATGTTAATATAAATGTTATATCTATTTAAATGATATGAATAAATATTGTAGGAAAATAACAAATTATATGAACTTATATAGCAAGGATTTATTTAAGTGATAAAAATAAACGTGATAAATGTTATAACAAGTCTCTTCATAAATAAAATTATTGATGTATGTATACCTTATAAATGTCTTTGTCAGATAGAGGATTCAATAGTTATGTCTTCAATCTCAAAATAATTTTCAACATAATCTCATATTTGAAGTCTTTGGACGATAGAATACATATTTTATCACTACATTTGTAGGGTAGATAAACTGTTCTCAATTGATGTTTGTTTTGCAGGAATTTTGACTTTTTGAGAGAGTCGCCATTTAATTTTGAAAAGGAATTAAGAAACCTTTAGAAAGTTATTTAAAACGATTCAAAACAGGAAAATCGTTTAAGTTAGAGATTCTGAGTAGGCGGTTCCTATTAACGTTTTAGGAAGGTGTTAGGCACCTAAAACTCCGCTAACTTGCGGTTATCCGATACGTTTGAAAATATTCTTTTGATTAACTTTGGAACATCGATTTGTTGAAAAAAAAAATTGATAAAGGAAAAGGTTTTGACGAAATTCATTTTTTAGCGACTTAGTTAGGGATTTAAATAGGTTCGCAAAGAGACAAGCAAACAAGTAAACGAAAGGGAAAGGGGGAAAATGGGAAAGTAGTGATTTAGGCTTTTAAGCCCAAACCATCGACCCTGTCCTAATCTAGTTGAGTTTTTGACCCGTTTTCACCTGTCCCAACTCTATGTTTTCGAGCCTTTTAGCTCGAGTCTCGCTTCACCTGATTAAGTACAACTTTGGCTTCGAGGCCTAAATAAATAATTGAAGGAATAAATAAATATGACAAAAATAAATAATGACGACAAATAAATAAATATAAAGGAGACACGGGTCTCTTCGACGCTTCAAGAATGGGACTTTAATCTATTCTTCTTCTTCGGAGTCATGTACTATGAGATTATCTCCTTAGGGCCTTTGAAATCGATTTATGAAGGATGGGCCTCAATGGCCCATAATGCATATGCAACGAGAAAAGGGCCCGTGTAGGACACGAGCACATCCACATGCAAAAGAAAAGTCAAGCCATTAATATGCATCCTAATGTCAATATTCAAACAAATACTAAATCATCATGTGTAATGAAGACATATAAAATTAACTAACCTTGTAAATATGGGCTAAGTTAACTACTGATAGCAAAACCAACCCAACAAATGAAGAAAAGTGTCATAGAATACTTTTAGTAGTTTTACGATGAATCTAATTCGATCTATAGTAAAGTAAATTAAGCGGGCTATCAATCAAGCAAGTAAACTTCAAACAAATTTGGATTAGCGTAGCAGAACACCCTTATAGTATCCTTTGAACATTCACCTCTTAATTTTACATTAAATCTCCAAATGAAATAAACTGGTAAGAGCATCATAGACTAAATATTCTTGTAGCACATCTGAAGATGTAAGACTTCATAAAAAAAAATGCTAGAGTTTTCGGAAGGCTGAAATAAGCTCATGATTTCGCCTAAACGGACAATATAGTGATAACACGGCTGAATTAAATTCATATCGGCAATCCTTGAACTGATCGGAAATAAATTAAAGATTTTGAACAAATTCTTCCCTTTACCAGATTTAATTCATCACAAGATCTTATTATTTGACTTGAAAACGATATAGTGATTCAGCATAGGGATTTAAGCATATAAAGGGACTCTAATCGGATTTCCATCTCTCTTTGACTGGTTATTTGAAACCATGTGTCCAAGTTCATTGAGATGTCATCAACCTCACAACTTTATTTCATGAATAAATCCTTTTTTTCCCATGGATATCGAATTAGGGGCCCTAATGGACCATCATTTTACGTATAATCACAGAAACAAAACATGAGAGGGGCACGCGAATAGACGGAGATAAAAGGGGTAAACTTATTAGGACCTCGTTTGGCAAATAAAATAATGTAGACTGATAGAAACAAGCATAAACATGACTGATTCTAGGCAACAAAAATAAGCAAATATTTTTTACAACAATTGTGTGGCATGCGGTGAGTGATTGCGCACAGATAGACAATAATCCTTCGGTGAATGACTCGCCTTATGAATCCTTGCTAACATCATTATAGTGGTTATTAAAATGAATAGATGACATACAGATTCAAAAATGGCACATAATGACTTTAGATGTTTGTGAGAGAAAAAGAGGAAAAAAAATAAAAATTTGGAAATAAATAGCTTCAAGGGGGAAACGGGTACAAACAAATCTCACTTAGGGGTAAATCCGAAATGTAATCTAATAAACCATGCTAAACAAATTTTAAATAATTTTTTGCAAGTTAAGACTTTTAATACAACCAAAGCAAGGAAATTAAACACTGTTAGGATACTCAACATAAGCAGGAATATTCAACATCACGAACGATAATCACTTGAAAAAAAAGAAAAGAAAAACCTAAGGCCTTCAACAGCTTCTACAGCAACAAATCCCACCTCATTCATGCTTACGACTAAACTACTGTTGCCACAAAGAAGAGAGACGAAGAAGGAAACAATAGATTAAAAGTTGAAGGAGCGAATTTACCTCTTTAAAAGCAGCAAACAGGACTCGAACCTATAACAAAAGCTCAACCACCACCACTAGAAGGTTTCCGAAGAGAGGTTTCTTCACTCGAACCCAGACAGCTCAAATTTTTTTTTTCCTTCTTCAGATTATCCCAACCCTAGAACCTTCTCCGGGGCAGCAAACGGGACGACGAGCTATCAGCAAACTTGTCGCTACCAGAATCTCGCGATGTCGACCACCAATAGAGCGTCCTTTTGCTTTTTCCTCTTAGAAATTTTGAAACCTCCCAGATTTTCAACTAAGACTTTCAACTTGAATTCATTAAAAAAAAATCCAAAAAATTTTCCTCTCTCTGTTTTCGAAATCAGAAACTTACTCAAAAGATTTCCCCCTTTTTGAAACCCTAATTTTTAACCTAAAAGCCTAGGAACAGTCCCCAAAAGAAAGAAAAATTCTCCAAAAGAAAGAAATATTCCCCACTCCAGACCCTAAAGAAAGTTATTTATAAAAAGGGGGGTTGAGGGTTCGTTTTGAATTCAAAAGAGGAGAATGCTCACAAATTGTACCCCTTTTGATTTTCTTGAACGGATTTTCAACAGATGGCCAACAACCATTGGGGGAAATGGATCATTTTCCCAAGAACCAACAGAAATTTGCCAAACAAGTAAGAATCCGTACGCGTTATCCCGAAAATCACGAAATTCGGACGTTGGGGGTAACACCTCACCCTCTTTATAGAAGATTTCGTACCAAAATCGTGTGAGAAAGCACGTGACTGTGAAGAGGAAGCAGTAAACGGGTTGGATTCGGGTTGAGATAAGGGGAATCGGGGGAAATGGGTTGATTTGGATGGATTTCGGTCGAATGGGTCGGTGGGTTTGAATGTTGTTTCACTGAAGCTGGGAATTGTTGTCGTACGTTGTATTCTTGTTCTTGGATGTTTGTATGCGTAGGTTCTTGAAGAAAAGGAGATAAAGATTATGGGACCGGGCCGGGTCGGAGGGATTTTGGGCCTGGGTTGGTGGGTGTAATTGGGCTGCTGAGTTGTTGGATTAATTAGTGAAGGGAATGGGCTGATTTTGGTTTTGATTAGGTTATGTTGGGATTATTTAATAACCCAGTTAAATCTAATTGGGGTTATTAAATAACCTTAATTAAATTTAATTGGATTAAAATAATCCCACTTAAGAAAAGGTAATTGGGGATTAAGATTATAATTTAGGCAACTTATTTAAACTCTAACCAAATTGAATATCTCATCGGTCAATTGCATTACAATTGAGGCCAATTTGATTTCAATTAGAGTCAAATTTAATAAAATCGAAATTCGATACGAGTTAACACCTTGTTTAATCCTGAACTTCTTGATTCGATAAAATTGAATAGATATTTTTCCGAATAGATGACTTTTAGGATAAATCATATTTAAATCAATAATTCAACCATTTGAATTTCTTTTCAAAATAATCCTTGATTAAAATCTGATATTCCATAAAATAGTTATTTAAGTAACAAAATTGTGTACAACCATTTGAATTTCTTTTCAAAATAATCCTTGATTCAAATCTGATATTCCATAAAATAGTTATTTAAGTAACAAAATTACACAATTTTGTATAATTGAATATGATAATGTATAATCGTCACTTAAAATGACAAACTTGCCCAGATAAATATTTTTTGAAATTTTTTTATTCAGACGAAATAAATATTTTGATTTTATTAAAAATCGAAGAAGCTCGAAATTAAACTTGGTTGTGGAGGACAAAACTTATGTGCCAATAATGTTCTTAATCTAGTTTGGGATAGCATTATTAGATATGGATTAGGAGTAAAAAAATACTTACATATGTTTTAAGTTGGCAAATGAAACTAAATAAACTACTGTGCTTGAAAAATCTAGACAGCAATGTGTTGGAGGATTTATGAGAATTCCTAACAACAAAACAATTCTTGACTCTGCTTCAGGAAATCACTTTAATGAAGATATCAATATTAATTCCCCATATATGTAAACAAAAATTAAAATATCAAAACATACTACTCCAGTAAAACATACAAAAATAAGACATGAGAGACAATATTATGAGCTTGAGGATATGGATATAATATATAATATTTGACATCATAAACATCGTGTAATTAGAATTTGATTTCTATTGAAAAAGAGAATTTGTTAGTAAAATTCTTTGTAAGGTAAAGTAATAAGTCAATATAAATTTAATATTTAAAAAGATTCTTGCACTTACAAAAAAAATAATTATTTTCCTAATATTAGAAATAGACATTTAATTTTCTCCTATAAATTATACTTTTTTCCTCAAGTTTTTTTCATGATTGTTTGGTGATTTTTTTTTTTTTGGGGTCCACTTTCAAATTTTTCATTAGGATTTTGGACTTTCTTTTCTTTTCCAGATGTTTTTGCTTTTATTTTTTTCCTACACGTTTTTATGCTTTTCTTTTTCTAATTAACCTTTCACGTTTTACGCTTTTCTTTTTTAATTAACCTTTACTTCTCTCTATTTAATAAGAATAAAAAATTGCCCATAAGTGAAATGACGATTTTATTTATTGTGAAAATTTTTAATGAAGTGTAAAAAGTTCAAATCACTTTATTCTAAGAGACTTCACACTTTTAATAAATTACAGATTATAGATATAGATATGAATTATAGATTATATATTATAGATTAAATATATAGATTATAGATGTCAAGTGGGTGATTCCTATCTAAATAAAAGTAACATCTTTAACAGACAGTAGACACAACATGTTAAACACAAAAATTTGTGCAATCTCAACAACTGTGTTTAGTAGGGTGATAGGATCTTAATATAGTGCACATGTGTGAATAATATGAAAAAATAAGTTCAAGAGGATAACACGATCCTCGTATAATATAAGTGTATAACTTAACAATTTTGACATGGTATAAGGCATTACTAAAAAAATATCTGAAAAACCGACCACACATTGTGGTCAGAAAAAACCGACCACTAGTGGTCGGTTATTAAATATTTTTTTTAATTTAGTTTTTATTTTAAAAGCGACCACATGTGGTCGCTTTTATATTTAAAAAATTAAAATAATTATTTTAATAATTTTTACATTAATTATTATTTATTTTACAAATAAAAATTAAAAAAATCGACAAAACCGACCACTTGTGGTTGGATTTTTCTAAAAAATATAAGTGAAAAATATTTTTAATTTATTTTTTAAAAAAACCGACCATTTGTGGTCGGTTTTTAATTAAAAAAAATTATTTTTAAAAAAGCGACCACAAGTGGTCGGTTTTTAAAAAGTAATTTTTAATTTATTTTAAAAAAAACCGACCACTAGTGGTCATTTTTTATTTTTTTAAAAAAATATATTTTTAAAAAACCGACCACTTGTGGTCGCTTTTTTATTAAAATAAAAATAAATAAGTTTTAAAAAACGACCACTTGTGGTCGGTTCTTTAATTAAAATAAAATAAAAAATTAAAAATATCGACCACTTGTGGTAGGTTTTTGAACTAAAAAAAATAAAAAATTAAATAATTTTTAGAAACAAATAATTATACATATGTAATCAAATGTATATATTATTTTCATTAAAAAATAATGATATATATAATCTAATATATATATATATATATATATATATATAATTTTTGAAATTACACTGATCACACGTAGTCGATAACCAATATAATAATAATAATAAAAATCAATCAATCTTTAATTTTGTGAAAAATTTGCACTAAAAAATATATCAAATAAAATAAACTAACTACGTTAAACATAATTTTAATCTTTTACTTATATTTCAATATATAAAATTAATATTTTCCTTTGTATATACATTAAATGACGTTAAACATGCATAATATTTGTACAATGAATGCTTCTATATATATATATATATATATATATATATATATATCATTTCGCTGAGATAATGATATCATATTACTATTGTAGTTATAATACTGTAATATATAACCAACAATTCATCGGAATATAATGAACATCTTATAGTATAAGGTAATATACTTGTTGATTTGATATATATATAGTACGCATTCAAGAGTTCACATATGCAAATATCTTTATCTTTATATATATAATTAAGAATATAATTAAGCTAATTAAATATAATTAATCGATCATTCATCAGAGTATGAATATGAAACAAATTGCATTATATTATTGGATAATATACCCGTGTACGTATGTGATATATATATATATAGTACGTATTTAGAACTTGATATAGTCGATAGTGTGTGTATGTGTATGTATGTATAGGTATATATATAGTATATACATATTATATAGTGAGGTATTTTAATGACATATTCTAATCTAATCGATAATTCATCTGAGTATTTGTGATATACGTTGTTTATTATTATGGGGTAGTAAAATTGTGTATGTGATGTTTATAGTACGTATTTGAAAACTGATGGACAATTGAATATATGTATATCTATGTATATCTCGTGTAGTGACATATGCAGTAATCGAAATTAAGGCTAGATAACTGAATCTACATATCAAAATATTTTGAATGATACATTGCTATATCATTTATTGACAAAGCTGTGGAGGAAGGCTTCATCAGTACTAATGCTCGCCAAATCATCGTATCAACACCAACAACAACAGAGCTTGTCGAGAAACTCGAGGAATATGTTCCTTGTCATGAAAGAGTTGCTTCGAAGTTGAACTGGGAGACGGAGCAATAACTTGGCTACCCTCAAGCACAAGAAATTGGGCGATGATTAAAAAGGGGATTTGCAAGCATATAATTTCTTTGTTTTTTGGCGAGTTAGAATGGAAAGAAATATAAGGGTGTTTGGAAGCATATAATTTCAAACGATTTCTTTGTTTTCTCTCATTATTCGTAAACATGCACATTCACAATTATTATACAAAATACATTATCTATTATTAGTGAAATAACGGACATTTTTTAAGTTTGTGTATTTTCTAACTCAATTGTGTCAATTCATAATAATTTTAAATTAATTTTACCTGATTTACAATTCTAGCCAAATGTATCTAATTAGACTCAATTTATTTACCTTTTAACCCAATTTTATCCAAGTTCTTATAATTTTAGCCTGTTTTATTTAATTCATTATAATTGTAGTCAATTTATTACAATCATAGTCGATTTGTGATTCAATTTTTTAATTTTAGTCAAATCCTAATTAAATTCTCAACCTCTAGATCTCAACCGTCGATTAAAAACCGATCTAACGGCGGTTGACGCTCAATTTTGACCTCCCGATACTACATTTAGGCTGCTATTTTAGCAAAATTATTATTTTTTAAATGTTAGTATTTTTACACATTTTTTCTTGCATCAAACAGATTTTTGACGTGTCACATTCATTATTTAAAATGTACAAATTATTTTACGTAACATTAATGTCTCATTATTTTTTCTCGTCATTATTACAATAGCAGTCTAAGTCAATTCAATTACCTCCAATTTATTTAAATTCTAGTCATCCTTATACTCAATGGATTTCAATTCTAGCCTATTTTCAATTTTAAAATAATTTTTATCCCCTTCTCAATTTTAATCACAACCATTGATCTCATCCGATCAATGGCTGAGATCAAATCCACCATCTATCAACCTTTTAAACAAAATAAACCCTAATCTCTCATCTTTAACCTAAACAGCCGTAAAGACTCTCCTTATCTCTCTTCTTTTTTTCCTCTCTCAAGACCCAACCTCTAAACCGCCGACGACCACAACACCAGCATCGCTCGCTCTCTCCATAGCCACCAGATGCCACAACACCATTGCCTCCAACCGCCGCGAATCCAGCCTACAAAACCACCATCTTCTGCCACCATCGCCATCAACACCGGCGAAGCCAGCCACCAACCACCGCGATTCTAGTCGCCGACACAGCCTTAAGCACCACCAGTCGTTGCTAAAGTAGTCATGCAGCCGTCGGCGAACCGCTTCACCACAACAACGGTATCAGCCACCTCGCCCGTCGTAAAACGATGGATTCTTAAGAATCCATTTCATGTTTGATTTTGAATGTACAATGTTAATTTTCTTCTACTTCCTTTTTCTTTCTCTTTTGACAGATTCTTAGACCTTAAATTGATAAGACTCGGTTAAGATCTTATGCGATTTCTTGTGATTAGTGTTTGTGTTTTGCTTAAAATATCATTCGTGAAAATGCATCTTTTATGAAATTTTAGGCATGCAGCTTATAACTTTGATTCCGAAAATTTAATCTAGTTGATTGAGTTAGTAGATTTATCCTATTGATATGCTGCGAATTTGTCCATCTTTGTGTCTTTGTACTATTACTTTAATAGCGGGTGTTCCTTGATATGGATATGGACTGTTTGTTAACAAAAGGTTAGACTAATTATGTGTCTAGTTATAGGAGTAGTCATGTTGCTGGACGTGTTGGTGTATTGATTTGAATGGAGAGTTAGGTTAATTAGGTGTAAAAGTTGACAAATGTGGTAATCATTGGAAATTATTAATAGATTCAGGTAGTATGAGTAATTAAAACTTATATGCTCTAGTTAATGGTGTTTTTCTCTTGGGTTGGTGCAGATTTGCACGACTTCAACTCTAGTTTAGTATTTTTCTTATAATCTTTCTGTTGTGATTCAAGTTTCGATATGGTATATGCACTTAAATATTAAATACATTATATGGTACAAATATTGGGAGATTTAAGAAACTGGAAGAAGATTAAGCCTTAAACTTAGACTTGGAATTTAAAAGAATACATGAGGTTTGACCTATAAGAAAGGAAAGACTTTTGCGAATCAGCTTGGTTATCTTGGATTCTTCGGTTGAGGTAGGTTATGGTTTAATTGAAAAAGTGAGTGAGTTAGTGAGTCGAAAATGTTTTAAGTGTAGTTACTTGAAAGGTGGACTTGTGTTTTGAATATAGTTAAGTGTGGTCACTTGACAAGTGAGTTAGTGAGTCGAAAATGTTTACGTGTAGGTACTTGAAATGTGAACTTGTGTTTTCAATATAGTTAAGTGTGGTCACCTGAGAAGTGAGTTAGTGACTTCAAAATGTTTAAGTGTAGTTACTTGAAAGTTGGACTTGTGTTTTGAATATAGTTTAGTGTGTTCACTTGAGAAATGAGTTAGTGACTTAAAAATGTTTAAGTGTAGGTACTTGAAATGTGAACTTGTGTTTTCAATATAATTAAGTGTGGTCACCTGAGAAGTGAGTTAGTGACTTAGAAATGTGAACTTTTCATTTTGAATTTAGTTTAGTTTGGTAACTTGTGAAGTGACTTGAAAATGTTTAGCGGTAGGTACTTGAAATGTGAACTTTTCATTTTGAATTAAGTTTAGTTTGGTAACTTGTGAAGTGAATTAGTGACTTGAAATGTTTAGGTGTAGGTACTTGAAATGTGAATTTTTCATTTTTAATTTAGTTTAGTTTGGTAACTTTTGAAGCGAATTAGTGACTTGAAATGTTTAGGTGTAGGTACTTGAAATGTGAACTTTTCATTTTGAATTTAGTTTAGGTTGGTAACTTGAAAATGTTTAGGTACTTGAATTATATATTAGTGACTTTTGTTTTGAATTAGGTACTTGAAATGTGAACTTGCGTTTTGATTTTAGTAAACTGTGGTCACTTGACAAGTGAATTAGTTACTTCAAAATGTTTAAGTGTAGGTACTTGAAACGTGAACTTTTCATTTTGAATTAAGTTTAGTTTGGTAACTTGTTAAGTGAATTAGTGACATGAAAATATTTAGGTGTAGGTATTTAAAATGTGAACTTTTGTGACTTGAACTAATTATTTGAATGTGATTGATTGTGTAGATGAAACCTGATTATAGCTGGATATATCAACGAAATATTGATAATAGAATGGGTGAGGCTGAGAATGAAGATGTGGATGATGAGTTGTAGTTTTTAGTCTTTTGTATGTTTTATAGTTTGGATTTGTAACCTCGATAAATTTTGTAAATAATTTAATTTTTAATGTTTGTTTTCTTATGGTGGTTGGTTGATTGTATATTAAATGATTGGTGAACGGTATTGTATTTGGTTTTCAATATTTGTAAATGATTGGTGGGCTGTATTGTAAATAATTTGATTTTTAATGTTTGTATTTTGGAAATTTTTAATATTTTTTTTTACAAAATTATTAAAAAAACCGACCACATGTGGTCCCTTTTTTTGATTTTTTTTTACAAAAAAACCGACCACATGTGGTCCCTTTTTATATAAATTAATTAATCAATTAAATTACAAACCAACCACTGGTGGTCGATTTTTTTTTCTCCTAATTTATTTTTTCAATTTAAATAAAAAAATAACGAATTTTAAAAATGAATATATATTTTTAAAAAAACCGATCACACGTGGTCGGTTTTTAAAAAGCTACCGCTACTTTTCTGACCAAAAATTTTGGTCAATTTTGTGAGCAAAAAATGGGGAAAACCGACCACTTATGGTCGGTTTTTTCCTTTTTTTTTTTTTTTAGTAGTGAGGGTTCTTATGCCTTCCATTTTTTCTTGACAAGCGTATTGTATTAACCACTCGTTCTTTTTCCCCGCCATATCCATCATTTAGGCTAAATCACCAATTGTCATGATGGGGGGCTTGAAGGAACCCCTACCAATATAAACCATTAGGTATTTAGTAACGACGATCTACTAACACTCAAAATTTTCAACAAAAGGAAACGAGATTTATTACTTTTGTATTGAACTTTTGAAGTAACAACATCAACACAATAAAACATTAAGCATACGAACAATATATACTTGTATATATTATAACCATATGATACAAAAAGCATTCATATTCAGAACCAACTTGGGCCTGCCTGCATGCCTTTGCCAAGAAATTAAACACCCCCAACGTAACCCTACGAATTAATCAAAGACAACTACAAAATAACTACTAATCATATATATTCCTACTTTGATCTCTTTGTCACAAAACCCTATCCTTAACCAAGTAGAAAGAATAACAAGAAGAGGTTAAAATTAAAGCACAATTGCCAAGAGAGGACCATTATATATAAAAATGAAAATTGGTTAAACCAAAAGTTCTTTCCTAATTTTAGGACAAGTAATTTGGTCATCCTCAAGGCTCTTTAGCTTTTCAAAAACAACCTTCGAAGACGATGGTTGTTGATGATACTCAGGCGATTGTCGGGGAAACTCCGACAACATCTGAATGACTTCCCTCATTGTTGGACGTTCTATGCTATTTTCTTGAATGCAAAGCATCGCAATAAAGAACAAATGCATTGCCTCATCTTCTGGCACTGTGGTTAACCTTGGATCCACAATGTGTGTCACTTGTTCTCTTTTACAATTTGTCACTTTTTTGCACCATTGCACTATGTCCACTCCGTCTCCAAATTCACCCACCGGACGACGCCCTGTGATCAGCTCCAATAAAACCACACCAAAGCTATACACGTCGCTCTTTTCATCTACTTTCAATGTGTATGCATATTCTGCAACCAAATCCAAATTTTAGTTAGTAAAAATTTCCAGCTCTATCATTGTTCACACTTCACACACTATTACCGCTTCGCCCTCCTTAATTACGTACGCAACTTACAATAATATATGCTATGTGTATACTATCAAGGTAAATTGACATGCAGCAACAAATAACTTAGTAAGTACTATTAGCAATCATATACGCGGAACCAAACTTTTAAAGTGCGCGTGTCCGAAATTTAGTATCAAACTTATAGTCTTTTTAGTCGTAGCAGCCTATTACGTTTTTTCAGGCCCCTTTGATATCTTATTAGTCAAGCGCTAGCGCCCCTTTAGTGTAAGTCTTTTCTGTTATCAATGAAACCGAAAGAAAAAGAAAAATAGATGGTCAAAGCCAAAAATTATCAGTTTGTCCGAAATGTAGCTCAATAATATAGCTAAGACTCGTGATGACTAGTTAAAATATTTCGACTATATATTAATTACTAATACTATATTAATAGTCTACTAGTTAATGTCTACGAGTTGAATTGAATCCCTTTTTTAAAGAAGTGCATGTTGAGTTGGCAAGCACGACAATCGAGGGGGCCCTGTGCTATGTGAATCAGTCAAGTCAGAATTTTTGACTCACTTTTGCAGACTGATCTTCTATTGGGCCCCCACTATAACTCTCTTTCTCTGGCACAGAAATTAAGTTCTATACTGCTCCATCTCGTAAAACGTGGCCCTGGATACGATTACGATTACCCAAAAAATTCCAACAACACAAAACCCCTAAACTTCTTTCACTCTCTGCCTTGATTCACGGGTGATTTTGGGCCGCTTCACTTTAGCCCAACCAGGTAGTAATTTCCTTACGACGTTGTGTTTTTATATCTAAGACTCGAAATTCGAAATAAAAGGAGGACAAAATATTAAAGAACTGTTTTTAATAGGACGCCACAATTTCTAAGACTAATTGTTGTGTATTATAAGTGAGTTGTCCCTGGCCTAGAGTTGTTGGCATTTGTTTGTACGACCATGCAAACATGACTCTGTCAGAATATCAATTTCTATATATGTAACTAAATTAACTAACCAAGGTACAGATATGATTGTACACTATAATTGTTCTTCGACCCCCAACTAGGACTACGCAATGTGTATTTTGACATGTCGTATCAAGTCGTATTTTTTTTTTATTTTTTATTTTTATTAATTTCAATTGTTAGAAGATAAAGAAACGTACCAGGGGCAATGTAACCGTAGGAACCAGCAACAGCAGACATGCACTCTGAGGCACCACCACCCACCAAGAATTTAGCCAGACCAAAATCAGCAACATGAGCTTCAAATTTTGAATTCAGCAAAATGTTGTTGGATTTGACGTCTCTGTGAACGATCAATGGCGAACAATCGTGGTGAAGGTAGCACAATCCTTTAGCAGCTTCCATAGAGATTTTGTACCGAAGATTCCAGCTCAGGAATCCGCCTTTTTTCCCGTGCAATGCCTCTCCTAAGCTACCGTTCCTCATGTACTCGTACACGAGGAGATTCGTTTCCTTGTTGGAACAAAAAGCAACTAGTCTTACGATGTTCCTGTGTCGAATGTTGCCTAGTGTCCTAATCTCCGCTCTGAAACCATGATCATGGCTGTTGTTCCCGAAACCAAGAAGTTTTTTCACTGCAATTTCAGCCCCATTTGGCATTTTCCCGTGGTACACAATCCCGGCTCCTCCCCTGCCTATCACATTGCCATCTTTAACACATTCGAGGACATTAGCAACACTGAAATCAACCTTCTGGAATGCGGTCATTTTCCAAGAATCCGCTCCTGTTTTCTTGAAAGACTTGGCCTTGATGATAGCTGCAGCTGCAAAGACTAGTGAACAGATTAACAAACCGAGGGCGAAGATCAGCTTGAAATCTCCATGTGACTTTCCGGGTGGATCAGTGATCAGGGTGAAATTGCAAGGGTTGTTCAATAAAGAACCACAGAGTCGAGGATTGCCCGCAAAGGAAGTAGCATTGAAGTATGCAAATTGGCCTGATTCTGGCAGCTTGCCTGATAGATCATTGAATGAGAAATCAGCAGTCGTGAGACTTCTCATGGTGCCAATTGATTTTGGTATGGTGTCATTCAAGTGGTTTCTAGACAAGTTCAAGTAGTTCAAGATTCGGATATCGGATATCCGAGGTGGAATTGAGCCGGAGAAGTTGTTCTGGCTCAAGTCTAGATAGGCCAAGTGGACACAGTTGCCTACTTCAGAGGGAATTTCACCAGAAAGATAGTTCTGACTCAGGTCAATTTTTAGAGCTTGTGAGAGTTGACCTAAAGAAGGAGGAATAGGACCAGAGAATTGGTTCCCTCCAAGTGAAAGGATTTGAAGGGAAGAGAAATTGGAAAGGGAAGATGGTAAAGAACCTGAAAGTTGATTGTTTGATAAATTTAACTGACCTAACTTTGCTGGCTTTGAAGAACTGTTACTATTTTCTGATAAGGTACCAGACAAGTAGTTGTTCTGCAGCTCAACTAAGTTCAGCTCAGGCATGTAAATGAATCCATTTGGGATGCTACCATTCAAGTAGTTCTGTCCCAATCTCACCCTAACAAGGCTTGAACATGTGCCTAAATCCTCTGGAATTGGACCGAAGAGGAAATTCTTGAGTAAAATCAAGATTCTGAGCTGCTTAGAGGCACACAAGTCTTTAGGGATTGTACCAGTGAGCTTGTTTGAAGACAAATCCAGCTCTTGTAGCTTCTCATTTTGGCCTAACATCTCCGGGACTATGCCGGTGAAGTTGTTCCTCCAGAGACCAAGAATCTTCAGCTCGGGATAATCAGCGATGAAATCCGGTATAGAACCATGTAACTTGTTCATGAAAAGGTTGAAAAGCCTTAGCTGCTGGAGATTAATGAGCTCAAATGGGATTTCACCTGTAAGTGCATTGGCTGAAAGATCAAGATTGACTAAGCCAGTGAGGTTGCCTAGTTCCCTTGGAATTGGACCTGAGAGAAGATTGATATGCAGATAAAGTGTGTTGAGCAGTTTCAAGTTCCCTAATTCAGGAGGAATTGGACCATCTAATTCACAACTAGAAATATCCATGTGAACAAGATTCTCCAACTTACCAAATTCCTTAGGAATCCCACCTACAAAGACATTGTAATATCCCAAATAAATCTCTTTCAAGTTGGTGAGATTCCCTAAGGCTCTAGGGATTCTTCCATGCAAGTCATTTCCAGCAAGTGACAAGTACTCCAACCCAATCAAATCCCCATAACTCTCCGGGATTCTTCCGTAGAAATAATTGCCACCCAAGTCCAAGTACTTGAGTTTCTCCAAGCTCACTACTCCAACAGGCAGGAAAGAGGAAAAATTATTGTTGTAAGCATCAAGAGTCTCCAAGTTAGCGAAACTTGAGTAGTTCCAATAAAGATTCCCACTGAACATGTTGTTTGAAATGTTGAGAGACTGAAGGCTACTCATGTTCTCAATCTTGATTTCACCAGTGAAGTTGTTACCATCAATTGAGAGCTCTACAAGCTTATCTAGGCTTGAAATAGCAGGGGATACAGAACCATAAAGGTCCATATTGGATAAGTTTATCGATATAACTCGGCCGTGGGAACATTTGATTCCCACCCAAGAACAAACTGAGCCAGGATTTGAAGTATCCCATGAGCTCAAAGCAGGATTTGAGAAGTCAAAGCCTTGTTTTAGACTCACCAAGGCATGAAAATCAGTACTAACAGAAAAGGATGAAGAAGAAGAAATGGAAGTGCCCACTAGAGTAAGGAGTGTGACAATAATGAGTGGCAACATATTTTCTTGGAAGTTTTTCATGGAAAGTGAATTTGGAAGGACCTGAAGTAGAAACAAAGGGACTTATTATGAGACTTTGAGGCACTGGATTTAGTGTAAAAGGAGGGAAAAGTTGATGGAATCTGAGAAACTTCAGGTGTAGATAAATTTAAAGAATCAAACATCTTCAAAAGAAAGAAAGTGAGTCTTCAAGATCAAGGAAGAAGCTAATCCTCCCCTTTTGCACTCTTTGCTTTTTCCTTTTATCTCTTAGTGTAGAACACATTAAAGAGAAAATCAAAGTTAGTTTTTAGCCTAATTTAAATGGTATGTCTTTAACTACTAAGTGTATATATGCAGTAATGAATTACTTATTTGAGCAAAGTAAATAAATAAAAAAAAAAGAAAAAAAAAAGAAGGAAACTAAAGCAGGTCCCTACTGACTTTAAAAAACAACCGTTGGATGAAAAAACAGAAATTTAAAGTTCAGATTATATGAGAAAAAGTAAAGTTGATACTATCTCTTATGACAAGAATACCCTTAACTTTTAAGTGGAAAAGACACTTTAATTTAAGTGAGAGGTGATGAAATTGCACTTTCAAATCATTCATGAAGCGAATGGCTGAGTTGGTCTCAATTTTCTGATATGATGATGATAAGTATGGATATATAAAGATTTTTGTCATGGAAATAAAATAACTCAAAGAAACAGGAAAAAGTTGTGTATGTATGTAATCAATACATGCCACTATTACAGTGTAAATGTTGACCCAAGATTGATAATGATTAATGATCACACAATGGGAGAATTATAGATTTTGTATATGCTAGCTAACCAAGCTAGTTACTGTCTGATGATGTGCAGAATTTAGGGTGCACAAGAGCCTTTCCATCTAAGTATTTTAGATTAATTTAACTTTTAAAAACAAATTATGTAATTTTTTTTTACATTATGAATATATTTAACCGGTTATAATTAACAAACTTGTAATTTATCTTTTTTTGTGTATGTTATTAGTCTCATCTATAGGAGAACTTTTACTCTGTCTGTGCTAATTATAGAAACTCATGTATATAGTACATGTTTTAAATTCTATTACTTCAATTTCCTTTGTGTCATGATTGAGCACTAACAGAAATATCTTCATCTAACACACTATAATGACATCCTTTTTGTTCTTTTTTTGATCTAACATGGTGTTCGAATCAGTTCGTACACACCTTAATTAAATTTATTGGAAATCTGTTATCTCCCAACCTGCATAACTAAGACTACAGTGACATCACAAACCCTCTTACATAGATTTATATGTAAGGGTGAACCAGTAAATTACAAGTAGTGGTGATCCTCTTTTTTTATGTCTGTGATAACTTTTTCTGCATGGGCTATTGTTCTGGCAATAGATGAAATAATTAAACTAGAACTAGACTAGAAAAATACAAATTGTGTACGTACTTCGTGTAGAGTATCTTATGCATAGTAAAAAAAGGATTAATTAATTTTCTAAGTCCTAAATTTATGATTCTTTTCTTACAGTACAGTATAGTTTCTTGGAGTTGGAGACATGTGCCTGCAACAAACACAGTGGTAAAAGATGATGATTATTAATATATCATTACAATGTTTTTGTGAGGAATGATCAATATATAATTGTGTAGTATGGATAGGTTGCATGGAAGAAACAACCACAGAAGCTTTTTTCATCTTTTATTATATGGTAAACTTGCTTTATATATATTCCTTTCTCTTCTTGATTGCCCTACTAGAGAAAAAAGAAATGGACCAATTCTCCATGTAAATATGTGTGTTATTTGAACTTTATTAGAAGATGGAATAGTCCTAAAGAGAGGGCTGCAAAAGTTAAAGCAAGAGAGAGACCATATTAAGCATTTGCTTTTGATCTTCCACGTCAAAAGAAAAGCAACAACAATAAGAGAAAAGAAAAAGGGAGAAAATAAAAACAAGTTGTTGATCCTCCTCTCTTCTCTTCACATGGAAAAGTGTGCTCTTGTATTGTGTTTAACTTGGAACACTTTCAGAAAAATCCATGGCCCCCAATATGCATGGAAAACTGTACTGTGGCGCGGCAATGTCTGTGTATGCATAGTTCCAATAGGGTCTTTCTTTTTTGCTTGTCTGGTATTTGTTTTGGGGCCGATTGCCGCGAATATCAAAGGTAATTTCATTAGTTGGATTTGATCTGAGACATGCTTAAGATTGAATGAGTACTCATCACTCTGCCGTAACCTCTGAGGGGAGTGTGTAGTTCCAATAATGTGCCGCCTAGGCATGAATGAAGTGATCAAAAGAAGATTATAAGAGATTCAGAATTCAAAATGATTGACAATTTTTCAATTAGTCGAATCTTAAGTGAATAGAGTTATCTGATATCTATGCTGGTGATGCTACGTAACAGATACATATACCATGCTAATTAGTTAAAAATTGAGGTGAGCACAAGTTAAGCATGACATCATCATTATATAAAAGAAAAAAAGAAGTGTCCTTACTACTTAGTCCATAACTCCATATATCCTATAGAGAATAGTGGAGTGGCTCCACTGATGTTTAAAACTCTCATGGCAAGGGTAGACTATTTTCATTGCTGGGACAAGCTAAGGGGGAGTGCCCTTTTGAGGTGTCCCTGTCCATCAATGTGATGTGCAGATCTAGTCTTGTGAGGGGTCATTTTCATGTGCCTATTATGGCGTATGGAAATTTTTTTTAAAGGGTGTTCAAAATTTTAATATAATATATATCTCTAAAACGTAACATTGTTTTTGACATATGTACACATTATTATTTTTATACGCGCAATATAATTTTTCATTAAAGGGTGTTCGCGTGGCCACTCTTGGATCAACGTAGCTACACCCTGGCCTATTGTGGCCCTCTGATTATAATTAACTGGATAGAGGTGGATACCATGGTGTACCCCTAATAGATATTCAACAATAATATGATCATCTTATACATGCTTCAGGATCCAAATTAAAGTCCCACCATAGATAGCCTTTCTCCTTCTTTTTCCCTTCAATTTCAACGCCATAATCATTTATATATTACCATGTAGCAATATAATTCAGTTATCCAAGACTGACTGACAGCAGATGCAATATTTTTTCAAAGATTTATGTGTTTAAAGCTTACATATCTTTTGGTATTCAATATTCATCACTTCATATAGTCATGTCGGAGTACTGATCACTAAGTGTTGTTAGGTCGCACGTAAAATATAAGTGTACATGTAATATCGGAGGGTCATTTTCATGCAACTTAAATAATAATTGGCCTGTAATGACAAATAAAATAGCACTCATAGTGTAAAGTAGATCTGTTGCATGTCTACATTTACAGTGAATATGACTAATTAAGTCCAAATTATTTTATCGACTAATGATGTCCGTGAGTCAAATTAAATGTGTGGGGGACGTCGAATGATGTTGGATGGCTGTAGACAGTTACCAAAGAGGGGCATATAGTGTCTGTATATGATGGTGTAGACGTGACATATTTCCAAATTGTTTTTCTTAGAAGTATTCATTTGTATTCACTTTGCCTAGATTTCATCATACAAGATTCCAAACTGATGATTGTCCACCATTTCATGACATAATAACTACCGCCACAGATGGGGCTAGAATTTGAAGCTTGTAAGTTCTGAATTTTAATTTTTTTTAAGTGACTAGATTCTAAATTACACTAATAATTTTTAAATATTCAATGAATTTTTACGCCTAATTAATATATATAGAGAGAGAGTTAGAACCAAAGATACTGAGCTCATGAGCTGCATCGACCAAAACCCTCAGCGCACCACACCCTAGACTTGCCCTTTAATTTGAGTATCAGCAGCCGAACCACCTTTGTTTAAGGTGTGTCGATAACCCTTGTTTACAGAAAAATGCATTCTATATATAGTTTTTATTTTTGATTTTTCCATGTATAGAAAAACTATACATAGGAGTATAATTTTCCCGTGTATTTCTTTTTTATATTTTGATTTTTCTTAATGAAAATTCGGGTTCCGTGGCGGTACAGTGCTACTGGCTAAAGTCAGAGAAGAAGAAGCTAACTGCTAATATAAGGTGTCCCTGAAATATTTTACATCAATTATTGCATCCATCATTGTTTTGATCAGAGATTGTGACTTGGGAAACGATCAACTTGCATATATAGTGATAAGAAAAACTTTTTCTCCATTCTCAAATGAGTAATAAAAAGAAAAATATAGGGAGTCTTTAACTAGCTACTATTTGTACATATATACATACGTGTATTGCTTTTGGTCCCCTCTGTACTGGCTAAGTCGATCCATGATATCTAACCTTTGTGTTATTTGGTGTCTTATAATTACCATCCAAAACCTAAGAGACAATTTAGTGCTACAATACAAAAACTGTACATTATCAAATTTATAACGTAACCCTTATATATATATATATATATATGCACGAACCCGCAACCTCCTCCTCCAATTTAAAGTTGTGTGTCCCCGATCGAGTCACGAATAAAAAAGTAGCTCCTAGGAATTAAGGGGTCGTTTGGTTGGGAAATTGTTATCCCGAGATAACTAATACAGGGATTAGTTATTCCGATATTACCTGGGATAACTTATCCCATCATGTATATAGGATAAGTTATCCCATCACTAAGGGGAAAATGGTGGGATAAGTTATCCCGGATTGAGATTTGAGTTTGACGGGTGCACCTTTATATTTAAACATAATAATTGATAGTGCCAAAGCTCAACATATAGTTCTTTGAAAACTTAATATTATTAAATATCATTAATTTGGTTTAATATGACAAAAAAGTGTTAGTCACCGTACTTGAATTCGATGCACTTTTATATTTCAACAATAATAGAGAGTTTTTGAAAAATAAAAAATTTGAGAGATTTGTTTGCTAAATGATTGCTACGAGAAAACGTTGGATTTAAGCCTATTTCAAACTTTAAATTGCTAATTTTTAAATAGAAAATAAGTCAAATGATTGAAAAAAGTAAAATAAACATTATATAGTATAAGATAGGGGGAATTTACCTTTTGAAATTGGAGGAGAGCTTGTATTTTTGGAATAAAATTAAAAATACATAAATAATATGTGTATAATGTTGTTTGGGGGAGAGAGCAGCAATAATGTTGCAGCAAATTGTACTTGAAAAAAGAAGCAATAAAACAATTGTAGTTGGGTGGGTTTTGAACTCAAGTCCTCCACCCAAAAAAGAAATTTTATGCTACAAGTTCAACCACTGCACCAACACAATCAATTGTCTTTGAGGGTACACAACATATATTTAGTTAAATTCACTGGTATATATACAGATATACAACCTATATATATAGAGTTTTTCTCGAGGCTAGCGGGTGCACGTGCACCCCCTACTCTATACGTAGGTCCACCTCTGCCGGATTGGATTAATCCCTCCAACCAAATAAGGGATTAAATGATCTTTTATTTTATCCAGAAATATATCCCTTGATTTTTTTGTACATCAAATCAAACGAACCCGGGTATAGAAAAACTTAATCTTTGTTAAGGATATAATAGATCATTTCCAGGAAACTTCCAGAGAATGTGAAAAACACTCATTCAAAGAAAAAAGAGATGTGAAAATTATAAGCTCTTGTTTAAAAAAAGAAATTTTTTGGAGATTGTTGGTGTAATGTCATAAATAATAATAATTATTACTAAAATGAACAAAAATGAAAAAAATAAAAATAATCTTCTTCTTGGATAATCTACACCGATCCAATAGTAGCATTAGTTGAAGTGTCCAAAGCTTCACCATAAAAACACCTTCCTTCAACATCTAAATTTACTCTTTTTGTATGATGAATATAGTTAAAGACTTAGAATATTTTTTTTGTACCAGCTCTTTATGTCTCTAATATAATCATTCTCTTTTGTATAGTGAATATAATTGTAGACTTAGAATATTTTTTTTTATCTCAACTCCCTTGTGGGTGCTTACTACAAGCAAAAAAAAAAAATCACTTCAACTAGGTTTGAACCTGAGCAAACCTACTAGTGGAGAGCCCTAAGATCAACCTAAATGCCAGTGCACCTAACCAGCTTCTTGTTTAGTGGGTGCTTTTATATAATTTATATCTATTTTCGTATATTTTCTTATGTAATTATACCTACTCCGCGTTGAATTTTGTGGGTGTCGGAGCACCCAAAAATTATATGTGTAGGTCCGTCCCTGCAAGAAATTAATGGCACTAATAGCCATGAGAGTTACAACAAAATAATGAGAGAAGTCACAAATTACTAAATGTCACATTCTACCACCATTAACAATTAGAGTAACGTGAGTAGATAAAAAGTATTGTTGTTACATATGTTACACGCAACTAATGACCATAGAGTTACAACAACTAATGGTCATATGAGTTACAAAACATAATGTGGTAGATTGTGAACAAAAAAAGTGTTAGAAGTTATAAGATTTATCAAAATATAATGACACACTTTCTTCACTTTATGTTCATAAATTATCCAAATTAAGATTTTAATATTAAAATGCACAGTAACACCAACAGATATCAATAAAAGAAAGGATCATATGTAAAGTGATCGATAACCATGGCCACTCAAAGTTTTGCCTTGTTTTAAAATGCACCGTAACGATAAGTGAAGATAGAAAGACAAATAAAGGTATATAAAAAGTGTAACCATTTGATAAATCGAGAGGGTCAGATTCTAATTAATCACAATAATGAATCAAATTTCAACACGTTAAAAAAAATTGAATTAACAGTAGTATACAAGGAAGAATAAAATCATCATCATAATCATTAACCTTAATTAAGCGCATAAAATTAATATATAGTTAGTACTGAAATAACCAACTAAAGGGAGGTATTTATGATTATTGTCCTTTGACTAAAAGAGGGTGTCCAATTGAAATTGACGAGTAAATTAAAGATTATATATGACTCATCGTCAGTCCAAAAGAGATGGCTTTCCCTTTGGAACATCTTTGGCTTTTGAGAAAATGGTGTTGTGAAGCTTTTTTTTCTTTTTTTTCTTTTCCAATCAAAGGCGTAGGCTTGCTTTAATCAAACAAAAAGGAACATGGGGAAGCATCTTTGGAAGGTGGCATCTTGTTTTGGGTCCAATCTTGTTTTGCCTTTAGTAGCAAAGAGAGAGAAAAAAAATGGAAATTAAAAGAATAATATATCATCCAAAAAGAGAGAGAGAGATCTATAGAATAGATAGACATACATTACAAGGAAAAATATTAGCCTAAATAAATTAGTTAGTCCAAAAATATGCTTAGCATGATCATATAATGGTGTACAGTTGATGTTAAGTTTGACATGATTGATTTTCTCCAAAATACTTTCCTCCCATTAAAAGAATTCATACTCTAATTATATGTAACTCTTTTTAAAATTGCCATCAATAAATATGGATCTTTTGCTTACTCATCCTAACAAATCTCCCCCACAAAAGCTCTAATGAATTAAGTCCCATATGAATAATCATCAAAGTCTTTGGACTAAGTTTTACATAGTCCATCGTCAACCCATAGACTTATATATGAAGATTCATATTTCATTGTGTGCAACACATACATATTGTTGAAAATCCACTATATATATATATATATATATATATATCTTCTTCTCATGTGTGTCACTCCAACCAACCAGTGAAGCTAATAAGGTAGCAAACCTATCGAGTCACATGTCAATATGCCATCACTTTACATATGCTTATCATATTAGAATTTAGGTTCTGATATCAGTTCTTGGATTAGATCAATCCTAAAATACTGTGATTTTACACACTTGGATCAAAGTCGTGCAGTTTTTCCTATCAATACACATTATATATATAGAGAGAGCTCCTTTTTTTCTTTCCACATACCAAATAAAAAATACATTTATTTGCACACAACAAAAAATAAAGCAAAAGGATCTTTTGTTACTTTGATAAATATATTTACGTTATTGCGGATGACGATAGGGATAACGTTTATCAGTTTATCCAGTAAACTAGCAGTGAATGCGACCATCAACATTCATTATTTTAACAAAATAAACCAATAAATAATGAATTAACGATCCAATAATCATTGATTCCCTATTGGATTTTGCATTATCATACGTTTGCTGTAATTTGATTGTGATGGTCATATATAGTCAATGTCACAATTCATGGGACTAGCATGCATATGCAAAGATTCAAAGAGTTGGTGATAATAAATTATATGAATGTCAAAAAAAAAAATCAATAAGAAGGAAGTCATTTTCAAGTGGAAAGCAAATTAAAGCATTCTTCTGTTCTGATATTGCGAATCTTCAACACTTTGTCAAAGGGTCCCAATTACTACAGCCTTACATGTATACTATCACTTTTTACTATTGATCTAAAATTTAATTAATCAGGTGATTGACATTATATATATATATATATATTGTGCTTTTCAATTTGCTGACTGTTTTTCTTTCATCATGCTTTCGTTGAGCTGATTATACCCTAGTATAGTTAGGGTATTTATTATTAGTTATTACTGTAAATAGAGTTGAATATTCATCATCAGTTGCCTTGCATCATCAAAAATAATGCATGTACCAATCCTATTTTCTTTAGCCATGCATGAAGATTCCAAGCTTTGATATTGTCTTAGTTTCTTGGTATATTGTATCACCCGATCGAGAGACTCCGTGTGATGATCATGTAATTTATTATGTTTTACCTGAGTCGAATGTGAATCAAAAATCATAGTAACTCAATATTTAGAGGCGGTCTTTCATGTCGGAATGCATGGAACTATAAGAAAGTTATAGGAGAGCACACTCTGCAATCAATACGGCTTGTGAGTCCCTAGGGCGGTGTATATATATGTGACGCCCATGACGGAGGGCAAGCCTCTATTAAAAAAGGGGCCGCATGGTACACCTTAGGCACATCTCTTATAAGTAAGTTAGAGACCTTAAAAGAATAAATTCAGATCCACTGTTAAAACGTCTTTTAAACTTAAAAATCCAAAATAAATTCGTGTAGACATAGATCTAAAGCGAACAATACCATAACATCATGATTATGATCTGATACTATTTTCTAATTGAATTGATCGACAAGCGTGCAAACCTTAAAGTGAGAAGGTTAAACTACATTAATGTGAATTTCATTATATTTGTACTGATGACAACATAATTAGGCCCCAATTTAATGACCACCTCACATGTGTCCAATTGTGTTAGGACGAAGAGGTTTGTAGAATATCGTTTATTTTTTTTCATAAAGATAAAGTTACATTTTTAGAAGTTAAAATACAACCTAATTAATAATGATTCCCCCCCTCCCCCCACCAAATTGGAAAATGACCCCTTATTATGACATGAAACTTATATTCGTCATTCTCATAAGATTCAGAAACTCTTCATCCATACCGTGGCTAGGAAAGTTAGATTATGGTAAAAGGTTCATTTGAAATTCCTTCGTCAGAAAATTATACTTCATAAATAAAGTGAAGTTAATTCTAATCATACGCATCTGCACGTGTGGGTTGCACATAAAACTATATTATACATGAAAGAAAAAAAAAAAGAAAAACAAGATTGTTACCGTCTTAAAAAGACGACATTGCTAATTAATTTATATATTATGGGTACAAGACAAAGATTAATGTCTTTGAGGAAAACCTCTTTTAAATTCTTGTCGTTTTGTAACCACTATCTCAATTTGCTACCCAGAATCGTAGTACATAAACCTCTGCAAAGTCTTTGTCCTTTCTTCTCAATACAAATCTAATATTAATTCGATTTATCCTGCTTTATTACTTTTGGATATTTTTTTAGCTTAATTTGAAAATATTTTACGATCCTTTCTGAGGATTGTTACTACTTTTTATATGTCCGATTAACACATTTCGTCTTCCTTTTATGTGAAACTATACATATTTAAAGGGGTTATGTTGTGCTATCGACAGAGAAAATTGATATTGATATACCTAATAGATAACATATATAGATGGAACAAATAAATATACTAGTAGTAGATTGACTTGAAGTCTTTTTATTTATGCATAATGGAATTTCAAGATGTCTTGCTTAATCACATTTACTTTCCTATGAGAATTAATAGATGTTGTGTGTTACGAAAGCTATTTTTATTGGGTGGGAGGACATTCAAGTCTAATCGACTATATGATACTATAGAAGATCCTTCATACTATAAATGAGGATGTAGATATATCATAAAGATCGAATTTGATGTCTCTATTTTACAAATTGAACATGACAAAAAAAGATATGATGATTTTTTTTTATCTTTATTTGATCCAAAGAATGAACTGGATCAAAATGACTTTCTCGTTGAAACCATTGAACTAACAAATAGAGCATAAATACACAACCATCGGGTCAAACTACAAACGAAGTAAATGTTGTGAATTTTGCATACGTATTTTCATCTTTTCACCATTATTCAACAATGAGATGATCAAAGGACTTATTGATTTCAATTTACAAAATAAATACTAATAAAATGTGCTTATAAGTACCTCCAATTAACTAAGACATGCGTGCAAAATCATACTGGAAGAAATTAAAGATCTAACGATGTGTAATCATTACTAGGTGCAGTAACAAAAACATCAGCCGTCAAGTGTCCATTTCATAGTATAACAGTAATAATAATAATTACTAATTTGATTTTGGTTCTAATTAATGACTCAAGATTCTGTTGTTTTTCTTTTCGAAACAACTTTATTAATAAAAAGATACTTAATAAATTTTTTATGTCAATATATTTTAACACTATCACGTCATTAATAAAGAGAGAACATATTCTTATAGAAAAAGGTGATGAATAATGGGGATAAAAAAACTAAATAAAAAATAAAATTAGCTATTCCATAAAACTATAAAAGAAACCCTTGCTATATTCTCACAAGTCATGTTATTATTTACTACTCCCTCCGTTTTACAACAAGTGCATTGTTGGAGTAATTTTAGTGTTTCAAAATAAGTGAATGATTCACAATTCAAGATAGATGTTGAAATTTTTTTTTAAAATTTACCCTCCATTAAATGTACATTGGGAGTGATGTATCATGTATCTTTGATTTTTGAAAAGGATAAAAATGAAAAATTATGATAAATTAATATCTTTATTTTTTAAAATATATGTGTTAAAATTCAATAATTAACGTATTGTGCAGCGGAGAGGGAGTATGTAGTAAAATAAAATGATGAGACTATATATTGTCCCCATTTGACATTATGGGAATTGACTTTGGTTTTTGTAGGGTTCAATAGCGTATGTCATTGGTGGAATTCCAACTCATGTTCAATTGTTTTTGTCTGCTCCTTGTCTTTTACAAGTATCATCATCACTCATTGCCTGCCCACCCCCCCACCACCACACACACACCCACAAATTTCTATTTATTTATTATATATTTTTCTTTAAAAAAAGACTTTGGCACAAATTATTTTGTATTATTTTACATAAAAATTATTGTTCTTTCTCAATTTCTCGCAGTGTTTTTAAAGGCGGAAGCATAAGAAGAAACGTTTTATCTGATACAGGGCAAGGCGTAAGCCCTACGGATCCTTTAATTTTTAATATTTTATAAATTAATATTCTTATAAATAAATATTTTTTAAAAAGGTAAATCACCCAAAAAGGTAAAATTATATCAAAATTATAAAAAGAAATAAGTGTAAGTGCATCTTATAAAGCTATTTCAGCAAAAAAATAACCAAAGTCACATAATACAACTAATATATAAAGTTGTTTTCTCATATAATAACATATTACGTCCTAAAAAGCACAAGTTGGTATAAAATAAATAGTACATAATTAATCAATAACCACCTTCTCCTTACTCGATCAGTATATTAACACACCCATTTATCATAAATTGTATTTTAAAGAGAGCAGAAAAAATAAATATGTTGAAAACTAGTCACTATATGACTTGCAAAAATCTAAAAGAAAGGAACTAGTAAGATGAAAGTGCGTGTCAAATACCTTCTTGAGTAGCAGTATCGTCGATATCCAGCGACAAATACGTTTGAAAGTGTGATTTTTAAGCTTTCTTTTACTTTTGATTTGAGTATTTAAATATTCATCAATCATATATTTTAATATTAAGTTTAAATTAGATACTTATTAATAGGAAAAAATCATTTTATTTAGTAAAGTTTTCAGGACTTACGCCTCACGCTTAGGCAAACGCCTTTCGATACTTTCACCTCCCCAAAATACCTTGATTTGTCTTTTGCTACGCCTCAACTCGGGGCTCGCTTTAGACTGCGTTTTGAAACGCTAATTTATCTTTTATGGATAAAAAGAATTCAAAGTGGTATTATGCAAAATGGTCGTCTATTACACGTCTTAGTTGTATTTGAATTCACATAAGTACCTATTGTTCATCAACTAACCGAATTTTTATATAATAGAGGATAGTTTTTTTAGAATTTGAATTGGAAACTTTTTTCATCTTCTACAAAAGTGGGAAAAAAATAGACAAGTATAAAGGTCATAAGAATATTGACTTATAAATATTCCTTCACTAACAAAGCAAGGAATATATTCACTAGTCTTTTAAATTGCTCAAACCTTTTTTTTCCTTCTTTTTCATCAAAGTTATAAGCAATAATCCTTAAGGGGAAAAAGTTGAAAATAAATATAGGGGAGGGGGTTGTGTCTCCTTTGAAAGTTTTATCAAGTGGGGAGAATAGTATCTTCAATATAATTAAAGTACTCTTTTGTAGTATTTCTTGGCTATTATTGCAGAGTGGATGACTCAAATTTATTCAATGACACTTGTTTATACTATAATTTTTAATTTGCCATATGGTTTCAAATGCAAATTGCACATGCTTTTGATTTTCTTTAATTAATTCTCTAATCATTCAAACAAGCATCTCTGTGAATTAATCATAGCACGAATATCTTAGTCTTTGTTTAGCAAAGAAGCTATTAGTCGAAATGATTATAGTTCAACGCCTTTGGGTGATCTAGTTTACAAAATAATTGGTAAATATATAGATTTTGTATATTTACGTATGGTATACGTACATATAATATACTTAATAAGTGCATAAGTTTGTTTATTCCCGTCATATTAATAAATAAATTTGGTCGAGTACATAGTGTAAGTCCTTCTCACTAGTTACTCCTGCCATCGATCATTAATTTGTTCTTTTGCTCATAAATGGATTCCATTTAATTCATTTACGTTAGCATTTCTTTAAAAGTTCAATAGTGTAAATTCTATCAACAGTCAAAACTAACTAAGTGTTGACGATCATTTTAGCATCTTTTATGAATGTGTTTGAGTTTCTCATTTTGCAAGCCCTTATTTACTTGAAAATTGAAATTGTTTGGAAAAGATGATAAAGAGCACATAAAATATAAGTAGCATAAGACAATGAAAGAATCTTTTTTTAATAATAAAACAAACAAAGCATACTGCTTTTCAATAAATTCATGAATGGTTTTGATGAGTCGTTAAGACTTTGTTTTGAATGATTTGAAGAACATTGGACTTTGGCAAACTACAGCCCATGGGCCCTAATCTAAAATGGAGATCATTTTACAGATGTATCACCAACTCGATAACTGGGCTTGAGCCACAAGCCCAAAAATGAGTAGATCCACAAGCCCGTCTGAGCAGATCCATTCCATTGAATGGGCTATCGTTCTATGCCCAAATTCATATTTAAAGAATTGTTTTCCTCTTTTAGAGTCATTGTTATTGAGATTTTTTGCGCAAATTCATATTTACGGTAACTAGCAATACTATTTCATATATTTATCAATAGAAACTTTACAAATTATATATAGAACCTCCAACAAATCCAACATAATTAGTGATTTTGTCTTCTCTTTTAGATAATTTCTACCTGTTATTGTCCCATACCACCCACCTAGCGGCATCGACCGCTGCTTCATTGGCAAAGTGATGGGGCTTCTCTCACGCATCATTTCTTTTCTTTTTGCGCTAATATCCGTGTCCTATCGGCAACTTTGTTCATGTTATTTTTTCTTCAACACAATCCACCTTTTCCAGAAGTCTCTTCATTTCTTTCTCAACATCTTCTCTATGCTAATATATACCTGATATGCACATAATATACAATGACATACAAGAAATGTGCATTTCATATACACAATATATTGTGAGATACACATTTGTATGTCTCGTACTTGTATGTGAAGTTTCATATATAGGATATACTACACCAATTACAAGTCATACACTAGATATACACTAAATTACATGCATTCCACCACCACCAACTATTCTACGTCAGCAATAAAAAAATCACTCTCACACACACACACACAAAAAAAAAAAAAAAGAGAGAGAGAGAACATAAACTATAATCTAGACATATATGTTAACCGTCAAAGAAAAACTATAGTTACGCGAAAAAAAATTATATAATTTTTTGGATACATAACTTAAGGATAAGATTTATATTTTATTTTACAATTGTTATTCAACTTTAACAATAGATTTTGTCGTCATTATTTCACGACATTGTATATTGGCTGGATTAGTAAAAACAAATGATATCATGAAGATTTCATCTATTACACGTAATCCATGCTCATACTTATAAAATACAATAGTTATAATAATACACTATGCATTACAAGTATTTCAAACACATCTTGGTATACAATATACATAAGATAAGTGATGCCAGTTTAAGACTTGAAGATATTTAATTTCGGGTGAAGGGTATTAACAGGCACTCAAATTTATTGCGAAAATTCACTTAGACCCCTAAACTAAGGCATGTTCCTATCATACGCCTAAACCCCCGAATTTTGTTCCAATTGGACATTTTTTGCTATGTGACATTGTGTGCGCAGTGCCATCGTGGGAGGCGTGTGAGGAGCATTTTTTGTAACTAAATTACGAATAAAAAGTGGACAAGTGGCACTGAGGGCCCCAAATTATTTTTAATAATTTATTTTTTTTATAAACACTAAAGGCCCCAAAAAACATTAGAGGGCCTTTTTTATTTTTCTTTAATAACACTGAATTTAAGGAAAAATTGTTTTTTATTTTCATATTTTAAAATTATTTAGAATTTCTTTTTAATAATTAGTTTTTTATTTTTAAAAATTTTATAATTATTTTTTTTCAAAATTTGGTTTCTCAATGCCATTTTTTATTTTCATTTTAAAAAGTTTTATAATTTTTTAAATAATTAATTTTTAATTTTTTAAATAATTTTTTCATAATTTATTTCATTTTTTAAATAATTTTATAATTTTTTTAAATAATCCGATTTTTTAATTTTTATTTATTTAAATAATTTTATAATTTTTTTTTCATAATTTATATCCTCAATGCCATTTTTTATTTTCATTTTTCTAAAAAAATTTACAATTTTTTTAATAATTATATTAAAAAAATAATTTATTAATAATTTATTTAATTTTAAAAAAATTTATAATTTTTTTAAAAGAATCATTTTTTATTTTTGTATTTCAATAATTTTATAATTATTTTTTAATAATTTGGATCCTCATTGCCATTTTTTATTTTCAGTTTAAAAAGTTTTATAAATTTTTTTAATAATTATTTTTCTATTTGTTAAATAATTTTTACATAATTTATTTTATTTTTTAAAATAAATTATATATTTTTTTATATAATCAATTTTTTTATTTTTATTTTAAAATAATTTTATCATTATTTTTTTGATAATTTATATCCTCAATTCCATTTTTTATTTTTATTTTTAAATTTTTTTTGTAATTTTTTAAAATAATTAATTTTTTAAAACAAAATAATTTTTTAATAATTTATTTCACTTAAAAAAAATTAATTTTTTTACATAATGTGATTTTTATTTTTAAAATAATTTTAGAATTATTTTTTAATAGTTTGGATCCTCAATGCCATTTTTTATTTTCATTTTAAATAGTTTTATAATTTTTTTAATAATTAATTTTTTATTTTTTTAATAATTTATTTCATTTTTTGAAAAAAAAATTAATTTTTTTTAAATAATCAAATTTTATTTTTAAAGTAATTTTTGAATTATTTTTTCATAATTTATATCCTCATTGCCATTTTTATTTTCATTTTTTAAAAGAATTTATAATTATTTTTTAAAAAAATATTTTTTAATAATTTAGTTATTTTAAAAAATATATATAATTTTTTTAAAATAATCAGATTTTTTGATAATTTCCTCAATGCCATTTTTATATATACTTTTTTAAAAAAAATTATAATGAATTTTTAATAATTATTGGACCCATATTGCCACGTGTCAGCTTCCAATTAGCTCGTTTTGGCACGTAATCGTGTGTGTGCAACACACACTTTGATCTTTTTGCTGATAGGGAAAAAATGTCTAATTGAAATAAAATTCGGAGGGTTTAGGAGTCTGATAGAAACATGTCTTAGTTTAGGGGTCTAAGTGAATTTAATAACAAATTTGAGTGTCTGTCAATGACTTTCGCCTTAATTTCGAAAGTCATGGGAGCATCTATTCAATTTCTTCACATGACTCATCCCGCTATTGATTGTTCAACTAATACCATCATTCATGCATTAATTTTATGTGCACATAAAAATTACAAGATAGATTCACTTTTTATTTTATTTGTATTATGCGTCAGTCTAACTAATTTATTGATAGATTTTATCAATTTTATATAGGGTTAAGGCTTTTTAAGACATCAGTGTGATTCAATTGTTGTATTAATATATCGTGCATATAATTATTATTAAAAAAAAAATACCACATAACAACTAAATATAACTGGTTCAGATAAATCTTTGGCCAAGCTCATCGATAGCCCTTTAAACTTATTCCTAAAATTCACTTAGGCCCCTAAACTAAGATCTGTACCTATCAAACCCCTAAACCCCTCCAATTTGAATCCAATTGAGCCTTTTTTACCCAAACAGCTAAAAGTAAAAGTGTGTGTTGCATACACACGCTGACATGACAAAAATTAACCAATTAAAAAAATAACGTGGCAAAAAAAATTATAAATAGAATTTCTGATTTTTTTCTATTTTTCTATTTAATTATCTACTTAATAATAATTTCTTAATTAAAAAAACAAAAGAAAAAAACACCACCCCCGTAGTAGTCTTCTCCACCGTACCCCTATGTCATCACCCACCCACCCACAAATGACAATTGATATACCCCGCCCTCACCTCCACCCCCACCCCACCCCGCCCCTCCCTCCTCCATCAACTTCCCTTCGTCATCGTAAATCGTCATTGAAGACGAAATCAATGGCGACCAAAATTTGATTTCTAAAAAAAGATTGTTTCCACTGCTAAAGTTTTTCACCTAAATCAAATTGTTGATACATTATTAATGCTAACCTTGCCAGCCACTCTTCTATGTTAACAAGATTGTTTTCCATCATAGCTAGAACTTTCGCCGAAAAGTTCATATATTAACAATTTGAAAATTTTTCCAGTGCTAAAGTTCATGTCTTTCATTATTTTTCTATTCTTTAATTAATTGAAAATTGTTAATAATTAGAAAAAAAAAAATAGAGATGAAGAAGATGGCTGGGGACTCTGGGGGAAGGGAAGAAGATGGCTGGGGACTCTGGGGGAAGGGACAATGGAGGGCTGGGGGTAGGGTGTAGTGAAGATGATGACGCGGGGGGAGGGGGGGTTTGTTTTCTTCTTTTTCTTTTTTATTTTAAAATTTGAAAAATTATAATAATTAAAAATTTTATTAATAAAATAATTAAAGTATAAGTTTTTTAATAATAAAAAAAATATTATTTTTTGTTCAACTCACGCTCCCAACACTCTCCTTGCCAAGTCAGTATTTTGTACCTGATAGGTATCAATTTAAGCAGCTGAGGTACCTGATAGGTACAAGCCTTAGTTGAGGGGGTTCAAGTGAATTTTCGGAATAAGTTTGAGGGGTTATCGGCTTGGCCAAAATTTTGTTTGTGTGTAGAAATGGTCTATGCTAAAGTTTTTTATTTTTTTCTTTCAGTTATGCAAAAGAATAATCATTAATCACAATTTCATTTTTTGCTGCAGCTAAACCAGGTCAATAGGGATAAATATGTCAAAATACAGTTAGTAGCGAAACCCTAAATCACACCTCCTCACTATATAAAGTGTCACAAGGTTAATAAACAATACTGCCATTAAGCCGCCGCCGATTCCATTAGAGCTCCGAGGTAACATGGTTCAATTATCGGATCTATTAACTTAGGCTAAGTTTTCTCAATTTTCTTTCATGTTTATCGAATTATTAACACTTGATTTTCTGTTTTAATTATCTGTTTATATACTTTGTTTACTAGGTACTATCACATATAGATTGATTGATTCAACAAATTTTAGATTTTTGATCTATTTTCTCGACTATGTTTCATTTTTATCGGATTATTATTATTACTTAGACCTTATCACATGTAGTAAATTTTTTATTCTCTATCTAAGGAGTATTTTCTCGACTATGTTTATTTTTAATTGAGTTATTAACACCTGATTTACCGTGTTAATTATCTGTTTATATACTTTTGTTAACAGTTATAACATATAGAGTGCTTAGTTACAATTGATTTAACAAGTTCTGGCCAATCTTTCAGCAATCGATTGTGTTTATACCTGAGATTTAGTCGTAATAAACTAGATCTGATCCGTTTAACTTTGATTGTCCTTTTTGATTCTGGGTGATTGATTTGTTTTCCAAATGTAATAAAGATCTCGGAGAATATTTTCGAAATACTTAATTGTGATATGAAGTGCGCTTAATTTGTTTAACTATTTTTTTAGATTTTCTTGGTGTCTCGATGCTTTAGTTCAAGTAGGCATGTTGTAGTTGCCCAAAATTCATAGGTATGATAGAAATGATACTCCCTATAGCAACTTGAAAAAGTAATCAAGGCTGGAGTCTCAAAAGGGCTCTTTCACCAGTACACCATGAATTGGTGTCTTTTTGGAAAGGAAGACAGTTGAGCCCTGAGAATTGGCATGTTCTACTTGCCATAGGCCTTTGGTCGGGGAGCTTTTCTATTCATCTCCTAGAATTGGTGTTAAACTCACATGTCTTTCTTTACTAGAGCATGTTTTGTCCTTGATATTTGGAGATTTTTTTTTTTCGTTTTGGTCTAGAACTCTTCATTTATTTTAGAATCTGTAATTATTTTCTCGGAAATTATGCACTTCTGAATAGCCATGGAAATGTTTGTCCTGAAAGACTTATATCCTTATTCTTCAATTTGTTTTAATAAAATGTACTTTGTCTAGATCGTTTGAATGTTGAGTCTAGTTCTTTCCCATCTTTTGTTACGGTCAAGTTATTTCCTATCTTGAGTTTTATTATTGTTCTATTGGTGTAGTGATTCTTAAGATATTTGGAGATTTGTGCCTATTACATTTAGTGAATTAGTGGAAAGGCAGCCTTTCCTGTAGTGATATGTCATTTGTATACACTGTAATGATATCGTTATTCTTAAATTTATTTTAACAAAATGTACTTTTTCTAGATCGTTCGAATGAGTCTAGTTCTTTCCAATATTTTGTTACAGTCCAGTTGTTTCCTATCTTGAGTTTTATTATTAGTCTATTGGTGTAGTGATTCTAAAGATAATCGGAGATTTGTGCCTCAGCTTTTCCTGTATTTGTACGTCATTTGTATACGTGGTAATTATATCACTTAATGTAGAGGTTCCAATTTTGATTAAAACTAGCCTTCTGTTTGACGTGGAATACTTCTTCCATTCTCTAAGCTGCAAGTTAGTAATTGATGATGTGTATTGTACTCTCCTTAAATGTTGAGGCCACTTAGCCTTTTCTTATTCTAGCTATTACAGGTAAGAATGTCTCATCGCAAATTTGAGCACCCAAGACATGGTTCTTTGGGATTTCTTCCAAGGAAAAGAGCAGCAAGACACAGGGGGAAAGGTTTTAATTCAAACCCTTATGTTTGCTAGTTAAATTTGCGTTCTTACTGCTGTTAACATGTTTATTTTTCTTGGAGTTGAAATATGGCATAGTCAGCTTTCCCACTTGTCTCGAGGTTATTGAGTTTTAAAATCTGAATGATAACACATTTGTCCCATGGATCCCATTTTTATAGAAATTCATGTCTTTGAGTCTATACTGATGAACTGCAACTTGTATTCCACTTTATGACTCACCGAGTACTTTATGGGCAAATTTTAGCGTATGTGCTTCCTTTAGATTTATCCACATTTTTTTTTCTCTGATTTAATGGGTGTGAAATATTCTGTGTTTCAGCAGCCCATATGTGATTTAGTCACGTGGCTAAAACTAGTAGTAGCATGTACTAATATCCTGGTTATGACATTCAATTGCTTGAAGTTGCACTTTTGGGAGGTTAACTTTTAAAGTCAGCACTGAGTGTAATGTTTAATATTTCATCATGGAATCATTTTGTTATGTTCACGTCTTTGTTTATGCAGTGAAGGCGTTTCCCAAAGATGATCCAACGAAACCTTGCAGGTTGACTGCTTTCCTTGGATATAAAGCGGGCATGACTCATATTGTCAGAGATGTTGACAAACCAGGATCAAGTACGTTTTGCTTAAAATTTCAAAAATTCAGTTTCCAGTTAGGGTTAAGAAAACTGAATGTGCACCACGTAGTTAGCTAGGTGTATAAATATTATAGGCTTTAACTATGCTTGTACGTTGGGCTGCTTGGGAAATGCTCATAATAAGCTTCATAATAAGACCTTAGGCAATAAACTGCATCTTTGAAGAAACTTGTCTTTCCAACTATGCAAATATGCATGATTTTGTCATTCATGATTGGCATTTGTGCAGAAATCCACAAGAAAGAGGCATGCGAAGCTGTCACCATTATTGAAACGCCTCCAATGGTGGTTGTTGGTGTTGTTGGATATGTGAAAACACCACGTGGCCTTCGCTGCCTGAGCACGGTCTGGGCTCAGCATCTTAGTGAAGAAGTTAAAAGGAGATTCTACAAGAACTGGTGCACGTCCAAAAAGAAGGCCTTTGCAAAGTACTCAAAGAAGTATGAAACCGATGATGGTAGGAAAGATATCAATGCACAGCTGGAGAAAATGAAGAAGTATTGTTCTGTGATTCGTGTTCTGGCCCACACTCAGGTAGTTGTTCACTATGCACTGCATGCCTCTCTTTATGACTATGTTTTCACCTTTTTCTCATTTGATTCACTCAGGATCCCTCTCCTATACTTTATTCTTTGCAGATTAGGAAAATGAAAGGTCTCAAGCAAAAGAAGGCCCATCTGATGGAGATTCAGGTTAATGGTGGGAATGTTGCCCAGAAGGTTGATTATGCTTATGACTTTTTTGAGAAACAGGTTCCCATTGATGCTATTTTCCAGAAGGATGAGATGATCGATATCATTGGTGTGACTAAAGGTAAGGGTTTTGAGGGCGTGGTGACTCGTTGGGGTGTGTCCCGTCTCCCACGTAAGACTCATCGTGGGCTTAGAAAGGTTGCTTGTATTGGAGCATGGCATCCTGCTAGGGTGTCATTCACTGTTGCTAGGGCCGGGCAGAATGGTTATCACCATCGCACTGAGTTGAACAAGAAAGTCTACAGGCTGGGGAAGGTTGGCCAGGAGTCCCATTCTGCCATAACTGATTTTGACAGGTTAGGCCTTTGTAATGCTTACAATGTTCCTATGTTTCTGTTACTTGTATTTCGCTCATCTTAATATGAATAATTTCACATCTTTCTCAGGACTGAGAAGGACATCACACCAATGGGTGGGTTCCCTCACTATGGTGTCGTGAAAGAGGACTTCCTGTTGATTAAGGGCTGCTGCGCTGGACCGAAGAAGCGTGTTTTGACTCTGAGGCAATCATTGTTGAACCAGACATCTAGGGTTGCATTGGAGGAAATCAAGCTCAAGTTCATTGACACATCCTCCAAGTTTGGCCATGGACGTTTCCAGACTACACAGGAGAAGGCAAAGTTCTATGGACGTCTCAAGGCCTGAGGACTTGTCACGACCTAGGCACTTCTTTTTAGTCAGAGATACATTTATTTGATGCTGTTTTGCTTGAGTTATGTTTTATTTAAAGCTTATACCGTGGTAATTTTGTCGAATTGAATTTTAAAGCTGGTTATTTTAATAAGGTTTTTGGGACATGATGCCAAAGTTATTGGTGTTTTTTAATCTCGTGTATTGGTTTCTTCAAAATTTGGAACCATTAACAGCCCTAAAGCTGAACTAGAAAAAGTAGATCGAATTATTTGTAGTTAGTTAGATTTGTTTCCTTAACAAACAGTTGTGGTGGGACGTTTTTCATACATTATTGTCTTGTAGTTAATCTCTAGTACCACTAAAGTTGCTGATGCTGTAATCATGATTCTCCATACTAGAGTTCAGGTGTTGTACCTAGCGAAGTGCTCAAAATTTTACAATTTACGGTCTATCATCGAGCAAATATCAGCTACTCCCTCCGTCCTATTTTATATGTGTCTCATTTTTTTCAGTTCCTCTCAAAAAATGTCATTATTTAAAGGCAACATTCTCATTTTATTCCTATTAGGTTCCAATTAATAGGAAAAAACAATTAAAAAGTAAATTTTATAAAGTCATCATTCATTTCAAACTCCGTGTTCGGTTAAAAAATGACACATAAAATGAAACGGAGGAGTATAATTTACAGTCTATCATTGAGTAAATAGATCTACCAACTTGGAAAATGTAAAGATCTGTACAAATTGTGTATAGGGGACTCATTTTTCCACACTGTTAAATATGTTGAGAAGATAGAATGACGGTTAAATCTAGTCTAACATGTATATAAATAATAAAAACTCTGGGTACCTGATAAATAAATTTCTGTCCTCTGTTTAGATGCAAGAAGGATCATTTCACATGGGAAACAAGAAGGTCAAGATAGATATCATGAGAACAAAGAAATGGAATGAGTTGGATTTTATGCCCTAAAAAGCTAACAAAGGAAACCTACCATGTCTAAAGGAAACAATTAAATATGAATCCCTCTTCTGTGAATAATAAACTTACTCTTGGTATACTATTCATTTTCTAATTACGATGGCTTGGATTAGTTCAACTAATAAATACATCATTACGTGTTATATCCTGCCAATATTACTGAATAACTCGATTTGGAACAACTCATAGTTTGTTTAATGGAAGAATTTAAGATGGAAAAAGGAAAAAGGGGGGGGGGAGGAGAAAAAGTAGACAATGTGTGAACAGTTTTTGAGCACTGCTTTATTTTTCTTGGCATGGGCCAACTGGACCCCAAAAATGTCTTGTACTAAAATTTTGTGTTCTTTTTCCTTGAGATGACCCAAATATAAATAAAGCAGAGGCACTACATTTTCCAAAATAAAAAATAAAAAAAATGAATGAATGAAAAAAAAATCAAATTTAGGTAGGAGAATCACCTTTGTTGCTTTTTTTTTTTTTTTCTGGGGTTTTTCTAAAAACAGTGTGGAAAAAGAAAAAAAAAAGGTTAATCTTATATGTTAAAAAGAAAACTTTCAAGACACCAATAAGAGAATTGTTTTCAGTTCTAGTTTTACTTCTCTTTGACATTAAAGACAAGTAAAACTTAGTTCATTAAATTATAGTTAAAACATAGACAAATGAATAAGTTGGATGATTTATCTACTTTGCAGAAATTTATGCAAACTATTTTCTTACAAATGTGCTAGGGATTTGTATGTGGTGATGGTGTTTTTTTTTTCGGGGGGGGGGGGGGGGGGGGGGGGGGGGTGCTGTTGGTTTTCTTGGGACATCACACACATCATATCTGAATTACTGTAGAATTTTAATTGTTCTCATAGCTTTTGACAGACAAAAGACCTTAATCTTGTTTTTTAAAAAATCCCAACTCAATGAAAAGCAGGAAAAAAAATAAAAAGATTGATTCCTTCCCTTCTCTTCCTATCTTCAACTTTTTTATCTTGTACCTACTCGATGCGAAATCAGATTAGTCAAACCAGTAAATATAAAACACAATAAATTTGAGCCTATTATGCAAGAAAACAAATTAGCCAAGTCAATGAGCAATGAGACATACCAGTACAATTAAACCCATTTAGTGTGAAATCGAATTAGTCTAGACCAATGAATACGAAATACGATACAATAAATTGAAAACTAAAAATCCTTTATTAAGCAATAACTTTATCATTTCTTATTCAAGAAAATCATCATAACTTAGGCCCTTGTCACAGGGAGGAGAATTAAAGTGGGGTGTATGGATAGAAAGCTTAAATATAAAAGTGGACTTTGTGCAAATAAATCAAGAAATTTAAGCTACTGATCATAGTGCTTCTGACAAAAAAGTTGTGGGGTTTATAAGACAAAGATTTTAGTAGGTAAAATTGTGGAATAAATCAAGAAAATGGTCTCAATCACCAACTTTTTTTCTAGCTTTTTTCCTTTTTGTATTGAGATAAAAAAAACTTTGAGTCTCTTTTCTTTAATTGAATCATGGCTCTTCTGTTATAGCATTAGCTGTAAGATTATCAAAAATTCCACCTGCTGCAACCATTCTTTTTTCTTCTTTGTTTGTCAGCTTTTGCTTATCCTGCCTATCTAGTGGGAGTTCATTTATTTTCTTGTATGTTTTGCTAACTTTGAGTGGTGAAACCTTATGTTTGTTTTTTGTCTTATACAATATCTTCTTTATTAAGAAATTCAGAAGTGTTACCCTTTATAGATCAGGAATACTTTTTTAAATATCTTAATTTTACAAAATTAATAAAGATCTCGAACCTCTTTGATTAATAGGCGGGTGAATTGAGGTCTAGTAGATAAATGGATAAGTTTCTGAAAGACTGAAACTTTGAACTTTAAACAACTCATGATCGAGGTAAACAAACAATAATATTCTTAACTTTTGTGCGCCGACAATTTAAAAGAACTTTTAAGACATCAAATCACTTATTAACAATTAAATATAAATAACTTATCGTAATAAGTGGAACTAGCTAGTTACCTAGAAAATAAAGCAATCAACCCGCCACAATACGTATATTAATGATATAAAAAATATTTATGCCGTCAATATATATATATATATATGTAAATCGAAAAATTTAGCTAGGAGGAAGCCATCAATTAGGGTATCTTGAAAGTGAATGCTTTTGCAAGCATCAAAGAGGGCCGACACTCTTTGCTTTAGGCTCTTTCAGACAAAGAGGGCCAGTACTTTTTAACTTCTTTAAGTTTGCTTCCCTAAATGTACAAACAAAGGTATAGTACTGATTAAGTTTGGTATAAAGACCATGTACAAAAAACCCAACATAGGAAAAATAAGGTAAAATAATTTAAAAACAAAAACAAAAGGAGTTATGACTTTTGTGTATAATTTTTTTGTATTATTGGAATAACGTTACGTACAACAAAAGGTAAGTAGTTGTATATAGAGTGATCTTGATTTGGTAACGTAAAGAATACAATAAAATAACCTATTATAATAGGTTTAAATATACTGATAGTGTAAAAGTTTGTTATTTATAAATCCAAACAAAAGCTCTAGTAACTAAGATTATCTTATAAATTTGTCTTTATATTTCTTTCCTACTAGGTATAAAGCTACCTAGTTTGAGCTGTGTTTTTCAATAAAATTGGAGTCATGTGTTTGTCTGTTTCTTTCATCACATGAAACTATAGAATATAAAGTCTTTTAACATTGGGTCTTCCTCTTTCTCAAGATTAAATTCCATACTATATTTATTCATCACATTCTTTTTTCCAAGTAGATAACATCACACAGCAAGATTTCAAGGTAATAATCTGAAAACATTTCCTTTTTTTCCTCCTTTTTTTGCAGCTCATGATTTTCTTGATTCTTTTTTTTGTTAAATTTTTCTTGATATATGTTAAACTTTCTTCTATTATCTCTTACCTGCATTTCTTATATGGTAATTGAGATTACGTTGATAAAGGTTAAGGGTATTCATAGTTTCTATATATTAAACTAATTCACTGAGATCATCATTTATATAATAAAGTGTAATAAAAAGAAGAAAACATGATCATGATATATCAGAAGCAAAATAAACCTGTTGATATCTCTTTACTTCAAAGCTAAAAACATAACTTTTGCTATCTTGTTTCTTGTGCTTTAATTTTGTCAGTTGTTTTTATTCTATTTCATGTAATATTGGACTAAGATAAGTTGATATGTTCTGATATGGACAGTCGAGGATTCATATAGCCGACCCCGACTTGCCTGATATCGAAGGGTTAGTTGTAGTGTTTTTTTGTAATCGATCAATGAAAAAATGGATATGAATATGAGTGAGCGTGGTTCAGAAAGATCAAACACATGGAACAACATTCACACAAGTTCAGAACCTAGTCCTTCCCAAACACAAGTAAACAGAGAAGGACAATGGAAGAACTATGGGACATCAATGGATGCTATTTCTTTTGGCTTTGTTGCTACAGCTATCCTCATATCCATGTTTCTCATCATGGCTTTATTCGAACATCTCTTCAAGCCTAGCACCCCCTTTTCTTCGCCTCGAGGTAGTAGACACAGTTCCATGGAGTTGGGGACGATTCAGAAACGCGCAAGTTCAATAGCAGTAAGTACCTCAACTAACATTCAAGAATTGCCGCCTTCTTTTTCTTGAAAGGAAATGTTGAGGATGTCATAATAGAAATATTTCACTTTTCTAAGTCATGAAAATAAACAACAATATGATGCTAGGTTATCTCTTGTTTACACAGGGACCAACGCGATATTCATCGGAATATACAGTTTTGATGCCAGGACAACAGTATCCTACCTTCATTGCCAAGCCAACTCCACTGTCTTGTCCAAGGGAAGGGGTTTATTGGCCTTCCCATGAACATGGTTTTCCCTTCTCTTAATGATCCTAAAAGACTAATTTATTGTTGTTATCTATCTATGAATCCTATAGGAAGATTTATGTAACCATCATAAAGTACCACCAATTGCATAATCTAGCACTCTCTTACCCTGCTAGCTCTGACCTGTGAAATTAGCCGTCGGACGAAAAACTGAAGTTTTGCATGTTGGGAGGAAGGAAAATGTGGGGTGACATTCATTGTTTGTGTAAACATATTTGGTTTCTGGTTTGTCTATTGACCCAGTTCCCCCTTTTTCTGTTTATGTGAGAGATGTAGGGAAGATCTGGCAAGTTCACTAGGCTAAGTTATTAGTTTGTTCTTTTGAAGTAAAAGCTTATTTTACCATGTATTGATCTTATGCACTGCTTTCTACTTCCAGCAGTCTTATGTCACTTGATGTTAACTCCAAGAATACGGCTCACGTTTTGTGCATGAATCTGGGATGTATATCAAACCTTTACACTTGAAAAGAGTTTTTTTTCTTTTTTGTGGTTTCCCACCTGGTGTGGGGCAACTATATTAGAGCACCGACTAATCCAGATCACGCACTACAGGGCCCATTCCAGGGGTGGTGCTCCCAACAGAGCGAGCCCATTCTGGGGGTGACGCTCCCAACAGAATTTTCTACATACCCAGGGATACCCCAAGCTAAACTCATGTTCGTCCAACTATCCAAAATTATTGCTGGATTAAATCTCAATCAAACAATTGTAACTTTCCCTAATTGGTTAAATATCGAAGTAAGGACGTAGATTCAAAGAGAGATTTGGAGAAGTGAGAAATTATATTACAACCAATGTTGTCATGATTTACATTAAGCGAACAAAATCAGAACAAAGATCACAGACATCTCAAAAGTACATATTTTTGGGCACTTCCACCAAATTTTGTACAACAGGTGTTTCAACATCAAAGTCAGCAACAAACTATGCTGCCACTTCTCACTGTAGCCTTTGCATTTATAAGTATAAATAGAAGAGAACCTCTTCTCAATTACTCTGATATTTCATCATCGGGTTGTATTACAGTTAACAAGGAATATTTGACTCTCACAGAGATCCTTCCTTTCTCAACCATAAGCCTTGCACCTGAAACAACCCAATAACCAGGAGGTTCCTGAGGTCCTCGAGTCATCTCAGTAGTATCGACAAATTTCAAGAGCTTAGGGGCTTGCACGGGAACGGGAGGACCACCAGGGTAAATGGCAGAATTTATGTTCACGTCAGCTGGCTGAGGAGGTGGCTTCTGAACTGACGTGAAGTGCTGGCTAATGAGAGTTGATATCAAACCAGATTTGCGGGCCAACCCAGGGGAACCATCCCATTCAGGGTGCTTTACCATAGTAGCTTCCATGACAGTTGAGAAACGGAGTCTCAGAAAGAGGACCTTTTTAAACCCATAATCTCCTACTTCCAATTGTGCTCCAGTAACTATATTAAGATCTTCATCAGATTCAACAGGTGCGGTGCAGACGTGAGAAAAGTTCTTCCATTGAACTTTTTCATAGTATTTCCGATCATATGATTCTCGGCGAAAATTGCCATTTGGATCATCTTCAAGTTGGAAGACTTTAGGAAGAGACGAAAGATGCTGCAAGTGCACAGCTAAGCGGTTACTCCTTTTACCTTCAAGGTACAAACGAAGCCCGGTCACTGGCCTCTTGTCAACATCAACCTGCAACAATAATATGAATCACAAGGCCGCCTTGAAAGAAGGTACTAAGCAGACTACTCAACAGTATTTTCCCCTCTTTTTCTTCCTTTCTTAATGGAAGTTAATGGAACAGTCTTTCTAAAGATCAATAACAATTGGCTATGCACTTCGAGCTGCTCCTCACCCATAATAATTCACAGGGGCACACATCGTAATTTAAAATGAAGAAGCAAAGATGTTATTGTCTCACATCCTTTGCTAAAAACATTATTTCTAGGGATCATGTGTACCGAGTATTTGGAGAAATACAACCAAATCTTAACAAAATCAAAAGATATCATAGTTTGAAATACAACAATAGCAAGTCTTTTATTTTATATTTCATGAACTGTTGCAAACAAATCGGAGATAATGATGAGAGATTTTTTGTCAGAAGGAAAGAAGAAAACCCCCAGTTCATTTGGGGTCAGAATTTGGATTGCCTTATTTAACATGGTGCTACCAGGACATAATTAGATTTGTCTGATTATGGAAAAAGACAATAGCTATTAAGTTGGAAATTTCAAATAGATGAATCGGGCAAGGTGGCAAACTCTAATGGGGCAAATTTGCTAAAAAAAGATCATGAGATGGAAGGAAAAATAAATAGGATACACTTCAGGGAGTATGTAACTGATCATTTAAGAAGGATAACTTATCCCAAAATGACATATCATTTAAGAAGGATGACATGGGATCACACGGGATAGAAGCTTCAGTAAAGACATCTAGGGTTGAAAATTGACAAGGTTGAGGAGTATCTGACGAATACTAATGATAGCTAGTAAGATGAGACTGGAATACAAGATGATATAGCGAGGGTCGAGAACGGAACCGTTAACTGTGGGATCATATTACATGGAGTTAGTTGAGGACGGGAATAAAGGCGTCGTGGAAGAATATATGGACCACCAACACCCCAAAGAAAAAGTAACTTTTTCCCTTGAGGCGGTGTTATATGCCATGTTAATGACGAATAACTCAAGGAAGATGATGGGATTGCTTTCAGTTGGTGCTGGTACATAAGGAGCACAAGGAAGATATAAACCACCATTTGCTCCATCACAAGTCTTCTATAGAAAATTGAGGTGTTAAAATTGAGGAAGCTCACCAGAGTGTTGTTCACATAAAGCCTGGGACCAAGTAAACTGAACTGCAAAGATGGAAAACTTAAATGCCTTCTCTGTGGACCAAGCGGAAGATCACCAAATACCGGCGCCCACTGCCTTGGCAGCTGAAATTCCAAAAACTGGTGAAGCTCTTCAATTGGTGGTTTATCTGCATAATAGACAACAGTTCTATATAATGGTGAAGAATTAAGCATACAATTCTAGGTAATTACATAATAAAACATCCCATGCAATTAATACATAACCAAATTCATAAGGACCTATCTCTAAAACTTGTGGAAAAAGCTTTTTGAAGATAACTACAATTTGTCTGAAGATCTCTAAGTGTTTCTGTGTGGAGCAGTGGAAGAAGAATCTTTTTTCTGAAATTACCTTAAAAACACTTCAAAACAGCTTCGAAACAAAAAAATCTTGATAAAAGATAGCTGTTCAGACAACATTTGAGTTGAAATTTGAACAAAAAAAAAAAGAATATTTAAAGTTGAAGTTAAAGGAAAAAAATTTGTGGAAGTTGACGTTGTGGACATGAACTTCACTTGGAAAATAAGTTTACAAGAGTTGAAGATATGTCGCTGAAAAGTGAAAGACGAGAGTTGAAGATTAATCGCTGAAAAATGACGGCTAGTATTTTCACTTGAAAACCACCTTCAAATGCATGCAGTAGTACTATGCCCAAACAGGCCAGCCTAACCCCTTTTTCCGTAGAAGTTTTTGCAAGATTTTATAAATATTCCACGAACAGACGACACATTAAAATTTTGCAGACATACTTAAATCAGCCATCATCTTTTAGCCGCATAATTAGCAGGGCTCAACATACTTCTACATCTTATTTTGATAACATCATTAATAACTCTTTTATGAAATTGGTAACTGTAATAAAATGTTTAATATTTTGAGAAAGGCAAGCATAGAGGTGCAAATTAACAGGCCCTCTTCTATCTTATTGTTTGCCATAATATATGTTGCTCGGACTCTTCAAAATTGATGATGGGTGTGTTGTTGGATCCTCCATAGGTAGTTGTGTTTTTGGAGGGTCCAACACAGGTACAACAGCATTTTTGGAGAGTCCGGGCAACATAGCAGGTCATAACTATTAAGTCAAAAAGTTACATTTAGCAATGTACATTGTACATAGAAGATAGAAGCAAGAAAGTAACAAATAATATGCTGTAACTTACAGCGTAAGTACAGATTTATAGCATGACTTAAAAATCCACTTCCTGCAATGCCATTCAACAGTGAAGTTATAGGAATGAAGGTCATTGAGATCACATCAGGCTCCTGATCCACACTTTGTAACCACTGATTATGCATCAGGCCTCTGTTATCACTTCCACCTCTCCTCTTGCAAATACAAACAGTATCCTGCAATTTCAATAGCCAATAGGCAAATTGGCAAACTTGTTTCAGAACTCTAAAGTGCACAAAGTTTATCAGACATGATGAAAATCTTATACCACCAACCTCCTTATGTGCATATGAACCAGATATATTGGGATCGGCGAACCTCAGTCGGTGCTCCCTGATTTCAAACTGAGGCAACATTATCAAATCAGAGACGTAGACGATAGATTCATGATAATTGTGACCTAATAATATGTCATGACATTTTTTCCAGTAATCTAATGGTATGACAAAAACCGTGATTTAGAACTTGACAATAAGAATTTCAATTGACATACAATTGTAAGACAAATGACCAACAAAGTAAATCCATCTGCAGATATTGATTGACATTGTCTATGCAGCCATAGAAGATCTCATTAAGCGTTTCTGATCCACTCAATATTGAGGAGATTTAAGATAACATTTCAAAAACAATTCAAGGAGAAATAAGGACATTCCAAAGCAACCAGGAATAATAACAGTTGGTAGTTATGGTATTCAATCAACAGCGATGAGACATAAAGACCCTAAATTGTTTGGGTCAAAAGCACTTTCAAGTCATAAAGGGATAAGAGAAACAGGAAAACGTAAACTTCAGATTATCTTGCTTCGGAATCCAAAGCGTTGGTACATCTATCAATGTGGCCTTTACAATCCCTTTTTCACATCCCAGTTATTGGCCCACCTCCTATAAAAGCAAAAGTTTAACGGTTCCATGTTAAAGTAAATAAATGTAGATGACTGGCAATATTCAATTTTTTTCCTTAAGTCTTTGTATTCCTGGACAAGGGAGTCAGCTTCAAAGGAGCTTACCTGTCAGGAGAAGTATGTATTAAATAATATGCTCAAAGGTCATTTAAGACCATTTTTGCTTTTACATGTAAATAGCACTTCAAGCCAGTTCCTTTGAACTTGCGAGTTTTCTATGGAAAAGGAAATATTTCCTATGCTAAAGAGTTTAAAGCTCTACTTCTTCGGAGGTAGCGGCATGGACTGCGTACATTCTACCCTCCCCAGACCCCACTTTGTGGGAATACACTGGGTATATTGTTGTTGTTGTTGCTGAAGAGTTTAAAGCTGACAACCTAAGTTGGAACTTATACAAGTTCAACCCATTAGATAGAAGGAAGCAATGAGTGTTGTTTGGACGGGTCAGGAGATATAGGTGCTTTTAACACATACTCCTAAAATTCTAGGGTATTTCTGGTTGTGTTGGCAAAGTAAGAAAAGTGTGTCATCTAGATAAAAGAAGAAATAAAAGTGTAAACAGTGCATGGTCTCTAAAAGTTCCATAAAATAATAAAATTCATGCTCCGTGAGTGTTTGTCATGATTATGGAAATTGGAGGGTTGGATGAGACCCTTAACCTTCTCATTCTGATGTGCCTGCTGTGATTCTATTCCGCCTTGTTCATTTGCACCTGAAAACCTCTTATCTGCCATCGTCTTCAAACGCTTTTGCACGTCAGCAGGCAGAAGGGATGAGGAGTGCTGCTGTTTCATATATATTACATCCTTTCCGCCCATCTTTATACCAACAATGACATGAGTACCAAATTTTTCAATAAACCTGGAGAATGAACATAACTTCAGAACAAGTACGACAAAGTTCTAATAGACTAGAACATTGCAAAAACAATGTGTTGCTTGTAATTATCCAGTTTGTAAGTGACATAAAGGTAGATAGCAGATAGTAGCCTAACAAGCAGTTGCATCAAAGCCCTCTTAACTCAAATTTGTAACTTGGAAAGCTCTGATTATGATCAACTAGAACGCCTCAAGTGAATAAAAAGAATACGCAAAAAACTCAAAGGACAGGTTTATTTGAGGTGTAATTAACTGTTTACTTTCCCTTCTCCTCTTGCATATATTTTTGTTTGGCACTAAAAAGGGAACAAAATGGTCAAAACTTGATTTGATAGTAAGGGAAGTAAACGAGCGAGCCAGATAGATTATGTATCTAAAGTTGTTTCTCAAATTGGATCTTAGATCTGAAGAAGTTGTTTTTTCAATGCTTCTACCACCCACCGCCTCCAGACAGAAATCCAACGAATGCAGACTTTTTGAAATAGGATATTTTTAAAAATATGCCAATATGTTTAAAAGTTTAAATACGTAACAAATATTACCTTGCTAATGCCGCAGGATCCCATGTTGATGGAACTTCTTTTTTAACATATTCACACAGCACCATTTGAGATTTTTCTAGAGCAACAGAGTACAACGTGATGAACACGCCATCAAAAGCAAGGTTTTTAGTGTACGCTGCATCCTTCTGCCAAGAACCAGAAAACTCGAACATAGTATTGAAGAGCCCTGAAGGAATTTTACCATTCACAGATACCTCCTGATTGAACTGCTCTGACATCTGCAGGTAGAAAAGGAACTCTTAGATTGACAACAAAAACAAGACCGCAAAATTTGCACAGAATTTAACAAACTTAATAATTAACACCAGAGAAGAGATTACAAGTACATGCGCAGAAGTGAATTATATTCCTATTTATGTTTTCCTTCAACTCTTCGTAGAAATTGTGCATCACAAATGAGAGCTAATAAAGAGACCCACAATTACATAGAAAGACATCACGATTCCTTGTTGGAAAAAAATGATTTGCTGAGGCAGAAAAAAAGATATCAAATTTCTCCCAAGATAACTGGAAGTTAACCTAAAAAAAAAGAATAAAGGCCCAGAAAAATAAGTATGCTAGCTATATGCTAGAGTTTCGTTCTTCATTCCCATTTTTTGCTCTTTTTTTTTCAGGCATGCCGCTCTGTCATTGTCTGATTTTTGGTTGTTAGATCACACTCAAAATTATGTATCTGCTTATTGTCGTCATGGAGAAACTAAAACACAATAACATGGAGATGGCCTCATTCTGCCAACTGTAAAAAATTCTAGCACATCAATATATTCCTAACTCTTAATATAGGAAAACACTGGCATCATAAAATACAGATAAACGAACACATCCACACGCAACGTCAACCAGAGAAGATTCTAACCTCTTCAACGAAAAGCAAATAACATAAGCAAAACGATATCACTACAGCAACATACATATGTAGGAACATAATACCTAACCACCAAATGCAAGTAGAACCAAAAATACCTGCTGGAAAGAAAGAACGTCAGAACGAAACCGTGTGAGTTCTCCTTTATCACACTTAATAGATTTCGACACATTAGGTATTGAAATTCCACCAGGAAGCACAACTTCCCGACCCTCATCTTCATCAATTTCGATTAAACGACTGTTAGCTGGATGACCTTTACAGTACTTAAGCCTCAAGTCCAATGATATATCATATCCACATCCTATAGACTGAATCGCAACCTTAGCTGCTTCAACAGCTGGTAACTTCAACGCCATTCGTCACAACATCCTTATAACTTCATCAACTACAGAAAATGTTCAATTCACGCGACCTATTAATGAACCACGTAAGATTCCCTTGCGTTTTCCTAGACTAGTCAAAATACAGCTGTAACTCACTGAAATAATAATCAAAAGTTCCGGTAACCTTAACGTATCAATCTAGGAATACGAAAGATCCAATTTTCCGAGCTGAGAACTGCAAATTTCTCGTTTTACACCAAATCAACAGCTACAGAAATTCAACGGCAAAACCCTAGAATAACGGCGTACACGTGGTGATGAGTGGGCCAGCATTTTCGGTCTAGTAAGGAACGGAAACCCTAGCTGAGATCCGCAGATTTTGCATTTGACTTAGAAGTGAAGCGCAGATCTAGAGAAGGAACTTTGAAGACGACAGCGAGGATTTGGACACCAAAAAAAGCACTAGTCTTACTTGTTAGTCCAGGTGCGCAAAGACTTGCCTCCACTCTACTTATATAGGAAAAGACGATGGGGGGGGAGGAATTGATAGAGAGGATAAAGAGGGAAGAGGAATGGTGTGCTTGAAATGGAAACACTGTATTTAGCTCTTTTGGATTATATTTAACAGTGACGGGAGTAGCAGTGGGAGTGCCGTCGTCAACGGGAGGATTTTGAGTTGACTTACATTTTTACGTGTCTGGACTGGTTATGTTTCCCAACTAGAGAGGGAAATTTATTTATCGTATACGGCAAAATATTTGGGGTAAAATGATCGTGACCATAGCTATCGTACGTGCTTTAAATTGTTGCAAATGATAGTGTCACCATATGCCCTTTTAAGTATATTTTTTTTAAGCAGAAATGTCTCGCAAATATTTTCAATTTAACCTGAAACATAAATATTCTTGTGTCAAATTAATAAATGATAGTGTAATTTTTAAAAAATATATACAAGTGTTTTGTTATTAAAAAGCAAGAAAAAAAAAAAAACAAATACGTCTTTTCTCGTCGCTTCTCTTCTTCTTCCAACATTAGCACCCTCTTCCTGTTAATAATGCTTCTTTCATGTTGCTGCGCCTCCCTCCTTTACATGTACTTATCCCCTCTTTTCTTCTTTTTTCAAAGAGAACTTTCTCCGTGTATTAGTGCATTTCGTATTTTTTTTTCTAATTCTTTTGTTCTTTCAAATTCAATTCTTTGTTGTTGTGTTGCTATTCATTCCTTCGTTCTACACTCCCTCCTCCCCTCGCCTTCTTCATTTCCCTCCTTTACTCATTCACCAGTAGCGGAGCCAGTATCTTAATTGAGGGGGTCAAAATCGAAAAATGTGAACGAAATAATTAGTCGAAGGGGTTTAACGTTAATTATATATACATGAAAAATAATTTTAAGCTTGTATATATAGTATAATTTTCCGCTGAAGGGGGTTCGATGACCCCTTACTATGAGCTGGATCCGCTACTATCACTCTCGCTCATATTTTCTTACCCCTCTCCCTTCCTTTTCAACTCTATTCATTGATGTTATAGATACGTTTATTTTGATAATTATGTGATAAATATTTTAGATGGTGTTAAACATTAAGTTGTTAAATCATGTATTATATTATTATTCTTTATTAGGATGGTGGTCGGCGTGTGGTGATAAGATTATGACTTGGTTAGAACGAATGCGCTGTGTGATGATGATGATGATGTTCGAAGCTTGATTGGAGTAAAAACGTGCGGTCCATATCATAAAAATAAAAAACAAAATTGTAAGAATTTTTGGGCCTAAAGTTAGGGAATGACACGTATTTTGTAATGTTAATGTAAAGGTTTCAAGTGGGCCGGACCGAGTCAAGGCAGAACCGGCCCGTTTAGTTTAACTAGGTTGTGGGTCGGTTTCGGTTCGGATTGGGTTAGGTGGGTCGGGTCGGTTTTGGGTTCAACAGTAAAAATGTTGAAAACAACCCTGAACCGGTCCACTTAACCCAACCCGGTTAAACCCACCTAAACCCGGTCAAACCCATTTTAAAAAAATGAAAAATCCAATATACACTACAATTATATACACTATATACACTACAATTATACGATATATATTTTTTAAAATATATATAAACAATTACACATATATATGTATCATTCAATATACAATTATATATGACTATACGTACTACTTTAAATAAAACATATACTACAAATTTACAATAGTACAATATATATATATATATACACAACAATATATATATATATATATATATATATATATATATATATATATAGTTATAGTTATAGTTATAGTTATAGTTATATACTAATTTATAAAACATATACACATTTATACGTTAAATATATACGCTTATAGAAGATATATACACATATATACGCACCATTCAATATATATGTACTGCTTTAAATAAAATATATACTAC